>NC_034438.1:70484328-70798553 GCF_002078875.1 Numida meleagris
AGGGAAGGGAAGGGAAGGGAAGGGAAGGGAAGGGAAGGGAAGGGAGAGAAGAGTATATGAGAGGAATAATATATATGAGGAGACAGACTGAGAAAGTGAGAAAGTAAAACTTTTTGTTTGGTATCCAGTTCTGGTGGTTTATGACAGCCTGTATATATTTTAGAAAGAAACTGCCTCTGATGCTACCATTTGAAAATTTAACTTCTCCTTTAATCTCATTGTCATTATGCCTGCATAAAATGAGCAAAGTCCTGCTGCTTATACACTGAAAGCACTTGTTAACAAGCCAACAGATAAAGCCAGTTGATTTTTCATGTGTCTGTCTGGGTACAGTGTCTACTACTTCAACAGTAATTTCTTTGGGAAAGGAATTGGCATTCTGTCTTAGATTGGGAGGCACTAAGCTCTAACACTGGTTTCTAAGTAGTACAGAAAATAGTACCATAATAACAGCAATCATTTACATTATTAGCCACACCTCAGAGACCATAAATTCTACTATAAATGGATGTTTCAAGCTAGACAGAGAGGAGTATAAATTGCAGAACAATAATTTGAGCAGTACTGTGAGCTGAGATCTGTGTAAGTAGGAGAAAATAATTACCACTGTAAATCAGATAAAAATTTTCAGAAAAAAAAAAACAAATAAGAACACCATGGAATTTTTCAGCCATTCCAACCTGTGAAATATGCCAGAAATATATGCTGGGAATGAGAAGTATTGATCATGAAAAGAAAGCAGGGAAGAGGCAATATTACGGAGTTCCCATCTTCATGAGAATATTTACTTGGCAAGAGACATAATACACAAATGAGGAACAGAAAAGAATGTGGAGAGGAAATTATTTAAAAAAAAAACACTATTATTTATAGTGCTGTGGAATCACCTAATGTTGGACTTAGAAGAGCACTGCTTGTTAAACAGCTCAGAGATTTCACAGAAACTGCACAGGTGAAAGCCTTTAAAATACAGAGTGTGGTCACAATGTGCTTGCCAAAACATTGCCACCTTCACCTGCCATATCCTCCTATATCATTCTACTCTCCACAGTAAACACAGCAGCTTTTTGGGAAACATGCACCAGAAAAGATGGCTTGAAAGAGCGTGAGTTACTACTGATGATATTTTGGAATTGTATTTCCTGACATTAACAAAACACGCATTCTGGGCAACTGAATTTAAACTTCAAATACAAAGTACTTTAGGGCATATTTTACAAAATGAGCCTGTGTATAGATCTGCTGTGATGTAAGGATGGAAAAATAGTGAATACCAGAAATGACATCTTAATGTCCATAAGTAATTGAAACTGAAAGACACAGGCACACACACACACAAATAAATCACAGCCCAACAGTCACGCAACTATCTTCTTAGCAAATATTATACAATCAATATTTTATTTTTTTAAAGATATGTTCCTGGTTAACATTTAATACTACCAAAAAATAACTATTAAACTGTGCATTTGTGATATGATTTGATGACGTCTTGAAGGTACCTACTTAATGTAGTCATAAAAAGTGCAGCAGAAACATGGAGAATGTTGATATCAATTTTTGCAAAAAAAAAAGAAAAGGTTTTGAAATATAGATTTTTTTAATTTGCTACTGACTTTTCCCAAGAGGGTGTAAATACATTTTTTTCTTATCAATGGTTGATTTCTAAAACATTTTTCCTATAAGGCAAAATTGCACAATTATCGTATTAATATTTGTATGAGCTGCATTGTCAGACAGATTGCAAAAACTCTTTGAAAATAATGGCATGACAAGTAAATCATAGGTTCTATCTTCCCATATATCTGCATTTAAAAACCAATTGTATTTCAGAGAAGTTTTACCAACAACATGGAAAACATTGAATTAAAACCCAGCTGTTTGTTGATGCTGTGGTTTAACCCAGCAGGCTGCTCAGCACCACACCAAGCCACTCACTTACTCTCTCCAGCTGGGATGGGAGAGAGAATATGAAAGGTAACAGCTTGAGAACTTGTGGTTTGAGATAAAGACAGGTTCCTAGCTAAATCAAAAGCTGCGTGCACAAAGCAAAGCAAAGCAGAACAGGAATTCATTCTCAGCTTCCCATCAGCAAGCATGTGTTCAGCTGCTCTCAGGAAAACAGGGCTCATCACACAGACTGGTAACTTGGGAAGACAAACACCACAATGATAAACATGCCCCCCCCTCCTCCTTCTTTACTCCAGCTTCTATTGCAGAGGATGCCGCCATATGGCATAGGACTTCCCATTCACCAGTTTGTCAGCTGCCCTGGTTCTGCCTCCTCCCAGCTGCTCGTGCACGTCCAGCTCCTCACAGGCAGGGCTGAGTGAGAAGCTGAAACCTCCTTGGTTCTGCGCAGCACTGCTCTGTGACAACCAAAATATTCATGTGTTATTACCGCTATTTCATCACAGATCCAAAATACAGCACCATACAAGACTCAATGGCGGTTAACTCAATCCCAGCCAAAGCCATGATAGTTCGCTGTGATGTAATCCTCCTGTCTCAGTTGGCTGCACTGTTTGTGGCCATCAGATGTGGCTGGTAATCTCCTTAAATTTAAAAAAAAAAAAAAAAATTTGAAAATACCTACTAAAGATTCAAGTGATAAACCTCTAAGATGTTATTGTG
This sequence comes from Numida meleagris, assembly GCF_002078875.1. Lineage (NCBI taxonomy): Eukaryota > Metazoa > Chordata > Aves > Galliformes > Numididae > Numida > Numida meleagris. The sequence continues at coordinate 70,486,963 of NC_034438.1, forward strand.
ATAACAAATGTCTGAACTAAAATCATCTGAGTACTATGGCAAGATGTTCATCCAGACCAAAATAATTAAACTTAGCCCAGGTCTGGAGATTTAAAACAGGTTTTTTCTTAACTTTAGGAACAGCAAAACCCTGACCAACTTGACGTTGCATTATTTATTCTTCCATTTTAAGTATGCAAAATACCACAAACTAACTGACTTGAAAATTTTCCAGATCTGCTTTATCCCACATACTCAGCATTGTTTTTCAGTTGTCAGAGGTAATTGCAGGTATGAATACATACCCCCAGCTGTTTCATTTTTTTCAGTTTGCTGCCTCATCACCTGTGCAATCCAGAGCTGAGCTTTTTCTACAAGAGAACTCCAGTGTTTGCAGATCACAATATTTACAAAGACAAAAAGGAAACTGCTATGTCGTGTCCTAGCACCAGTAACCAAATAAGCATAATTATTAAAACTGCAAGCATAATGCTGGCAGAAGCTTCTGGTAATTTTGCACATGCTGTTGCCATAGATGCCCAAATCAAAGAAACAAACTTCATAATAAATGAAAGGAAAAACGTTAATAATTTACAAGCATTGCAAAATACATAGTAAATCCCTGAAGAGAATACCTTCAATCAAATAACCATAACAAGAATGGAGAAAATTTAAGTAAGCAGAAAGGTACTGCTGCTGCTCTCTGCACATGTTGCAATGCAAGGGTGAGGTGAGCATGCACAAGCACTTCTGGGTAGATTCTGTGAAATATCAGCACACTAAGGTGAAAACAGAAAGAAAACAGCACATGCTCTCTGCCACCAGAATGCCAGAACTGTGCAACAACAGTGTGCTGGAATGGTGGTAATCCCCTTGCACTGATTTTCCAGCTTCTACGCTGCAATGAATGCTGCTTTCTATGTTTGGTCTACAGTACGCATGCAGTAATCCTACCAGTTTGGTCACTAGACTCAAGATTCATTTGGATATCATAGATAAGCGCAAACTCTTTCTAAAACTCCTTTCTGATTACGAGACTGCTCAGTAATTTGACAGTGCAAAATAAGGCATTCTATGGGATAAAGGGGATTTAGCAGCAATTTCTGAAGTTGACCGTTTGAAAAAAGTTAATGAATCCTTGGTGTGGTACATCTGCTAAGACTATACAATGTCCAATGGGCATCAGCAATGCATCCATCAGTTAAAATTCATAGGAATGTTAAAAAGAGATAGAAATAATGGCAGACAAAGACTGTAAGAATGAATAAAAGTGGTGATCTCACCATGCCAGATAGTGAAGATTAAAAAACATGTGGACAAGCTGATGGGTATTTGAACAGAGCAATGGGCATTCAATATTGACATCACTTTCTTAGCATCGACACTCAGATTTGCAGGGTCAATTTCATCCTATGAATAAAAGTTGCTCATAAGCGTTGGCAGCCCATTTTTCTTCTTATTAGCTCAAACTGTTTTTTTTCAGTTTCAACAACGTCGCTGTTCACAGTGCACAGTTAATATGGCACCCTTGTGCTACTATGTACGTTTGAAGACTTCCTTGGCCCTCCTCTTGAATTTTACCTTTGGGAACCTCAAAAGATATTTCTGAGGATGTTAACCAACAGCACTGTTAAAAGTACCAAGTTAGTCTCTATCTATAACATAAAGGCTGAAGAGCTAACTTTGAAGAAATATCTTCTTTTTTCTCACTTTGTCAGCTCTGTAGCAGTTTCCTTCCCCAAGTGCAGACCTGATCTTTCATGCTGCAGCTGTATTACTGCAAACAAACAGAACAATAAATCTCTAAATCCTCAGCTTGTCCATGAAGAATGATGGAAGATATTGCTCTGAATTATGTTTCCGGCTTGAGTTCAACTGCCAAGAATGAACTGGGAAGGTGTTCAGTTTACAAAGAAAACAGGACAATAAAGCAGCAAGCAGCAGTCTGCTTGAAAAGTCTACTAAAACCAAGAAGAAAACAAAGTATATTCTCTGCTAATCTGTTTTGAAGTGTTATGTGTGGGTGTATGTAGGCACATCATCTGAGGGGGAAGGAAATCCTGTAAAAATTCAGCTTCCGAAATTGAAGTCAGAGCAGTAGACAAGGCCAAAAGAAGTCACCTGGTTGACAATCCTTTGCACATGCAGCTTCCTAAAGCACTTTGCAATTTTATTATTTCTTCTCTCTCAAGCTCTTAGGAGCGGATGTGTCAGAAAAAAAATTGATAATACTTCTAAAAATATTGCAGCAGTCTGCTACTTCACATTGGCAAAAATCCTGATAACACCCATGGAAATTTTCCCAGGTACACATGCAATGGACAGGACTTGAGTTGCTCTAAACTAGTGACAGTCTCCTGAAGCCATTACGGCTGAAGTGACTCAACACCAGGCACAGAGCTGGACATCATATTGGTATGCTTGCACAGCAGGTATAGTGTAATACCCACACAGGGAAAATTCTACTTTGTCGTTCTACTGGAGGGAAAAATTGGGGTTTACAAAGCGATTTCCAACCTATTCTCATGTTCTGAAGGTCAGAAATCTCTAATTTCTGACATGCCGTCACAGAAGTTGGTAGTGGGCTGTGTTTTCTCTCCCTCCACCCAATACCTTAAGAGTTCCAACATAACATAAAATTATTTTAGTGTCCCACTCTTTTACATTTCAAACCCAGGAAGTCTTGTTGCTAGCATTTATTCCATTCCTATGACATGCTAGAGATGCCAGACATCAATGCATTTGATTTTCAGGCAGTGAGCTGGTTGTTCTTTTCCCTGCACCAGTTCTGAGGATGTGCCCAGTCTGAAGGAAACAAATAACTTACCTCTACCTTGTTCTAGCAAGAATTTTACTTTTTCCCAAACAAAGGCCCTGCAAACTTACAAACATGGGTGACTTCAGTAATCTTGCTTCTGACTCAAATTGGAAGCATACATGCATGTATGTGCCCAGCTGTTACTTCAAGCAATACCAGAACTAGGCATTTTATTCATTCCCTGTGAAAAATAGAACAACGAAAAATGGAGTACAACAGGTTTGATCAAAATAATTTTTAAATAATGCAGACTAAGAAGAACATCAGCGTGTTATCAACACTGTTGTTTTTCTCCTTGAGCCAAAATATACCAGATGCTATGAACAAAATCTTCTCTGTCGCAGCTGAAACCAGGATAAATACATACCTCACTGCAGACATTGTTGTGAGAAGATAAGCACTGTATCACCCTGACTAAAATCAGTGATTGTCTGTTTCAATTCAGTCTTGGGGCTAAGAATATTTTCCAATGCATTTTTAAAACTATTATTCCTGAAAGAAATAAAATGGACATATCTTCAGCATCAGCATGCATTGCACAACCAGCTTGTTTTAGTTCATAGAGAAGCAACGTCTTAACTTCTAGTTCATTAGAAGCAACCATGCTCTGACTCAGAATATTACCAAGGACAGAGACCTGCAAGGCACCTATTGATAAAGCATTATTTAAAAATAATCGATTGTATTTAATGTCTAAAATTATTTACATTTAGAGCTGAGGTTTTGCTCATATCTGAATGAATATAGTGCATATATGTATTTCATGTCAGATTTTAAGAGAAAATATTTTTCCAGCATCTATGTTCTTCAGTGAAATACTGGGATACAAGTTCTTCCTTATCTCAAAGGGATCCGAAACTTTTAATATTTTCCATCCCAAATGAGATCTGGTAAAAAACTTCTTGTTTTACATTTCACATCTTTCATACTGACAGAGAAATTATTGGAGCTTAGAGTTAATAAGCAATGCTCCAGGTGGAAAGGCTGTCATTTCAGTGAAGAATTCTGGTAGCATAACAAAATGCAAAGCAGCCATTTCATCAGAGAACACCTCTGCAATTCCAACCACTCAGGCTGTCAATTAAAACATTGTTTTACCGCATAACTGACACCAGGTTCATAGCAAAGAATTCAGATTCATTCCATTTCGAAAAAAATTGCTGTGTGACACCTCAACAAAAGGAATAATCTGGCAACTGTATATTGTTATCTTCAATAACAAATTGCATAACATTGCCTCAAAGGTGCTGACATGTTCTGGTCACAGTAATCAAAAATCCAAGAGCTGCTTACTGTTCAGTTTAGACACAATTCTTGCGTTTGATAAATGTAAGTGTGCCTAAACATAGCTTGAAACGTGTCCCACATTCAATACCTCAATTTCTCACATGGAACAACCAGGCTTGGGATTTATTAGACTAATCCTGCTCTAAACTATACAGATCTCCCATATGACTTCACTCTGGGCTAGGAATGCCTGGCTATATGAGTTGAACAATGGCTTTTTTTTTAGTTTAACACTTGGGTTGAACAGTAGTAGGTGAGCTGTCCTGAGTTTTGTTGGGATGAAAGGCCTCTTGTGTGACCTTGCTATGAATCCCATTTTGTCCCAAAAGATTTGCCGTCCCAAAGACATTTCAGAAAAAAAAACATTGAACAGATAAAAAATCAGATATGCGTCAAGAATTATACAGTAAAACCACAAAAAAAAAAAATTGTATTTTCATACACCATTTATTTTATCTCTCATATAATTCTGATAAATTTATGAATCTGTGCATCTTTCAGATAAACCTTAAAAACACAGGTTTTGTCTATTAGAAATTATAAAAGCACTCTTAACATGGAAATGAGGCATTCATGAAGGAACACAATTGACTTTCTTGACAATTATTGGAAAAATAATACTAACTTTTTTCAAGTAGATCTAATTCTACATCACAGAGATGAATTATAAGTTTCCATTTTGCAATATATTTTTAAAAGCATAATTCACAGACTGTATATGACCAATTTGCCCACTCTCTTAGAGGCATAAATGCCAGTGATTTGCAAAGGAAACAAGCTCACAGAAGCCTGAATTCCATCTTTAAGCTGTCCACTTTAACGTTTATGAAAACATATCATGTTTACAAAGGCAAAAACTACAGTACTTCTCTAAATAAACTGCTTTACAGTGGAATCAAACAAAGCTAAGAAGTGTTGTATAAGATTTCGTAAATATATTTAAACAATTGAAAAAGGAGAAATTATTATACATCCCAAAATAGTTATTTCTAATAACTACTGAGTTGAGGTTCCTTAACAATCTTTTATGAAAGTTTCCTGCCTCTCAGGTTGTTAGTAAGACTATGTCCTAGTAGCTTAAGCTCAGTAGTGGCTACAGATGAAGTTATTAATACACACAAAAGTCCTTTAGAGTATGTACCTACCTGGGCTTGTGAGTATGCTGCAAAAATGCATTTTCAGAAAATGATCCTCAGAGAAAAGAAAATCTAAAACAAGCTGAATGCATGTAAATACAGGGAAGGCAATGCTAATTAGGCACTATGGTGTGCTGGGAAAAGCTCTCTGGTGGAAGTTCAGTCAGTGGAGAAAAATATCTCCTAAACCACCAAGCTTTTGATTTAAACAATGATAAGAAAGGTCAAGATCCATCATTCAGAAAGAATGGAACCAGAAAGGCTCCTCTTCTTCAGGTTTTTCTGCAAGATATAAAAATCTGACAATCACAGATGGATGAGAGCAATAAATTTTAACCCGAAGAAAAATGGTTTTCATTACAAGATAATAAGACTATTATGCACAATGGACTTCACAGGTGAATAATGGTAGGAATTGTAACAAAATTAAGCATGTGAAAAACAATGAAAACTTTAGGGATGCAAAATCCAATCAATACAACATAAATTTCAAGGAGAATAATGTTTCTTGAACACAAGGCACTGGGATTTTCTATTGAGAAGCTCAAAAAAGTGCCTTTGAAATGCATGAAGATCTGGACCTTGCTAATTGAAAACAATGTCACATAAGCAAGAAATAAAACGTCTCCCTTCTGTCTCATATGTCTTCACTAGAGAGAAATCAATATTCTTGACATGAGTACATTGATGTAATTGAAAAAAGGTTAAGCTGGTGTACTTCACCATATGTGCTCCTTGGATCTGGCCCAGTTACATCTGCAATGAAACTATAAAAGCCATATTCTGCCAGGGCTGCAGTGGGCTGGCAAGTTCTAGGGCATTCTGCAGAGTTCTTTTGGTGAATCTCTGTAGGACTGTGAGCCAAAAATTCACACAGTAACGCAGAGTGTTTCCTCTGGGCTCTGTCAGCAGCAGAGATTGTGGTATCCAGCAAAGAACTAGTGAGTAACATATTCTCACTTCTGAGCACTAAGTACCCTGGGTGCTGACAGAAAGGATCTTACCATGAATTACCCATAGAGCTTAGGGAAAAAAAATAAAGTTTGTCCATAATCTGCCATAAAACATTACAACAATTGCAGGCAGATTCAAATTCCAGCCTGACATGTGTACACTTCATTCCAGGACGACAGGAACTTTTCTGTACAGGGATCCATTCCCTCATACTACTTTTGCAGCTGTCAAGCCACCAGTTATGATCTGACCACTCTTAGTTCACCTTCTGTGACCACCACATCCTCACCATCCCATATGCTGTTAGTCCTTCACAGTAGTGATGATTATTAACATATATAGGAATAAAAGTTAAAAAAAGTTTGAACAGAACATGGCAAGTAGATGCCATGCAGATCATTATCGGTGTGTATTCCATGAGTAGACTGTACAGACTGTAATAAATGCTAACCTGTCTACCAATTGTGACTAACAGTCCTTCACAGGGAAAAAAATGTTGGAAAACAGCAATTGCTCCTAGGTTGCCATGTAAGTGTGGAAACTGAACATAGTTTCCCTGCATATTCTCTCTTCTCAATTTCTTGCTTCAAATGCAGCTAGACAGTCTCTTGGCCCTGTTTCTCCCAGACTCCATTAAAATGAAGAACACAACATTTCTGCTTCCTTCCACCAAGTTATCACCAAAATACCCACTTTCTTCAGTTTGCCATCAGTTAACAGCATTTGCCTGTTTAGTAATTAATACACCTCTGATTTAGCCGACTGGATTATAGAGTAACCTAGAAAACCCTTCTGCTAACCAGATTTTAAAAAAAAAGAGAGAGATTGATTGTAGTTTCCTCATTTATGTTTTGAATTAAAAACCACTCACAACTTCACTACGTTGTGCCAGAGTATGGGACAATGCCAAAAACAGTGCTCTATTATTGTAGGCAATGATCAGTTTTCAACTTGGAGAATCTGAGTACGGTTGTGTCGATAGCACTGTCGTCATGGAAACACGCTGTTGTTCTCATTTAAAGATATAAATCTGCCCTAATTTTAAACAAGAGTTATCTATTTAAACAAGAATATCTATTTTGGCAACTTTATATAACTTCTCAATAACAGCAAATAACTCCGGTCCAGCAGATCATGTCAACAAGACAGTCATCTAAGGATGAGTCAAGTATCTACCCGTCATATTTGTAACATGTGACATTCCTAACATTACACCAGCTGCCAAGAGTGTATTTTACTTTGTACCAATCCTATTTCCACACACAGACAATTATGGTGCATTCAGCAGATAATGCAATGCTGAAGACAGTGTCAAAGGTTGTAAATGTCTAGAAATTTTGCTGGAGTAGCCTATTAAGAAAAACAACCTCAGTATATTAATGCTAAAATAATATAATGCACAATTGTTGTTTTGAAATTCATACTTTACTTTGAATCAAGAGATAGTATAACATCTAAGAATAAAATGAAACTTGACGCCACACTAAAGTTGATGAAATTCTGTTTAGTCACACTTGTATTGATTTTGATTCTCTTATTTATGTGGAATCAATACAGAGCATAGAGAAATATGAGTTTAAAACAGTTGGATTTAAAACTAAAGGCTGCATTTGTGTATTTAAAATGATAATTTTTCTAAGAATTTAATGGAAGCTGAACTCCATCTTAATTCTCATCATATCATATGAACCTTAGTATCCTTTTTTATTGGGATATTTACACTAACAAGGATTACAGTGTATAGGAAGTTGCAAAGTCATGGATTTCTCTCCAAAGAAAATGCTGTGCAATTCACATCTCAGGAGGTGCTGTGGATGACCTGTTAGTAACCAAAAGACCCTTCTGTAGCTTCAACTGTATAACCCTACCCCTTTCTCAAGTGCAGCTTAGCTCTGCTTTCCTGTCAACCTCTGCTTGAGGGAGAAGATAAGCACGAAGAGCTCCACAGATTGTTTCTGATCTCAGCTCCTTTTCCCCTTAACACAGCCAAGAGTTGTGTCAGCAGCTACAGTTTCTTCCTAAAAACAAGTGCTGATACTCTGGACAGCCCAAATTGCAGATTAGGGATGTGAATAGCATCCTTCATCTTGGAAGGGTCAGAGAAATGAAACATTCCCTTGGACTGCATTTTTCTACTGTCTGGGCATGATGTCATATGAACAGAGCAAGAAATCCTCTGGAAAAGGAATAGAACAGAAGGAAATAGGGGAAAAAATATTTTCCTGAGACTTCATTGATTTAACAAGTATTATAACTTTGTTTTCTTTGTCTAAGCCTGCAACTGTAAAGATGAGCCTGCTGAAACATAAATGACTTCTAATGAATTTTTGTACTAGATAAAACAGTGTAACTGTACCAGATCAAAGACCCACCACATCCCTCTCATAGAAAATGGATGGCTGAAGTTTACCACAACAGAAAAAGGTGATTTTTCCCAGAGTAGCTCCTTGAAGTTTACAGATTTCCTGAGCCAAAACTCATGTAGTAGTATCACGTTTAGTAGTTCTTAATGGACTGACCTTCCTATCAGTAGAGATAAGAGTCTGTTTTTTTTGTTGTTGCTGTTTGTTTGTTTTATTTTCCATTATAAGTCAGCCTAACTCAGCATCTTGGTCTTCTGGAATACTTCGAAAAATTATTCTCACTCACCATTCTAGGTTTTCTCAAAAACCTATGTTTTCTTCCATTTATTTTCTGCTTACTTTTAAATCATTCTTGCTGAACCGTTTAATTTTCCATCAGCATATAAACTGAATCACTGGCAACACATGCCAAAACAAGGAAGCAAATTTGGTGCCAACCCATGACATTGTGGTGGGCTGGCCCCAGCCTGCAGCCAAGCACCCACACAAATGGGACAAGGGGAAAATAAGAACAAGGAGCAAAAAAGTAATGAGTTTTACAATCACAGGCAAAGCAGACTCTGTTTTAGGAATTTAACTGAATTTTAAGCATATAATTACTGAACTGGATATTGGGAAACAAGACAAGCATTTAAATATCTAAGAAAGACACCTTGCCTCCTCCTTTCCCAGGCCCAGTCTCAGTCTGTGCAATTCCTTGGGCTGTGCCTGCTCTACCACGCCTCTGGTCTTGCTCTTCCTTTCTTGGTATTTATCAACCGTAAATGTTTATCAACCTTAAATGTGTTTTCACGGAGGTGCTACATATTTGGCTGATGGCACTGACAGCTGTGTCCTGTGCAGGTGTCCTGCTGGGCCGGCTGGAATGGGCTGTCTCAGAAACATAGAACTTGAGGAGGACATTTCAAAAATGACTCCCATCTTTCTTAAATTATTACAGCATCTGCCTAATTAAATAACTAGTCCCCCCTGGTCAGGGAATTTTTACCAGCATGTTTGCAGATAGTCTCTAAATCAAATATTCTGAGCTATGTCTGTAACTTCGTCTTGTTGCGTCAGGTTTGTGGGCCCTGGTTGTAACTACCAAAATTTTGATAACATTCCCACTAATATAACTCTTTGATTTTCCCCATAGCCACCTTCTTTAAATAATGCAAATGAAAAGACATCTTTGGAACAAATGTTACTGCCTTCACAGCAATGATCCATATCACAATGTATCTTTTAGATATGCAAGCTCCAAGCATATGAAACACAGGAAACTGTAAAAACTTAAACTAAATTACATAAACACACGCTACAGCAAAATATTTCAGTGAATGCTGGCTTTTTCTGGTACGTAGATATAATGGTGGGGAACATGTCAGATTGACTGTCAGATTCCTGATTTGCCTGCATTCCACTCTGTGTTTGACAAGGTGTCAAGAAAAATACGGCATTTTACAGCATGCTGTTACTTGGATCTTTCTTACTACTACATCCTTTACTTCATGTTATCAAACAGGTGCCATCAGTACCTGCTGCAGCATAACTACCTGGCCTGTTAACTGCTAAGGATGAAGGTAGGCAGCGTTGGTCCCAGAACATACCACACAAATCTTTGAAGGCCTGCTCTGTGGGCTGAAGTTGGACTACAATATATTTAAGCACAACCTGAAACTCTTCAACTCACCATAAAATCAAGAGTCTAACTTGCTTATTATTTGCGCCCACTAAAACTTTGATTTCAGAGCAACTGGATAGTTTTTACTGAAAGATTACTGCAGTCCAGCAGTGGTTTACATCTTGACAGCTTCACGTGTCATGATGATCAGTACCTGGTGCTTACATGGCTCAGTATAGAATCTTTAAATAATAACAGTTATTATGTGATTTTTTCACACACCTCATTATTCCCCAAGGGATTTTGTTTTGAGCCTTCTCCTCTCAGTGGTCTTTCATTTTCTAAACTAAAACTGAATAGAACAGTACTACTTATCCTTGTCTATTTTTGCATCTATTCGGTCATTCTCATCCTTTCTTGTCGAATACAACTTGTAGAGGGACAAAAATTGACTGCAGTGTTGCTACAGCATACAGAGGCTTATGCTTAAGACAACACAGCCCCAGACTTTCTTGAGAGCACAGTGCAGAGTTACTACTTATTTTAAATTAAATAACTACCACCTCAGAAATAATTACTAATCCTTGTGTTCTCGTATGAAAATTTAACATCAGCAGACAGTATTATTATAAGAAATTTTAAAATACATAGGGATTAAAGGTTAAAAAACAAATTGTTTCCAATTTCTTTTACAAATTTTAAATGAAAATATTATAGTTAAACTTACTGATATTCTGGAATTGTATATGCACATTTGGACAGTGGAGTAAGAGAGTTTGTTCATTTTTCCTTTGTCTGAACCAAGTTTTTTCATTCTGGTAAATAATTCAAGGCATCTTGGCAAGGTGAAATATATTTGTGGCTTGTAAGGTATCCAGGTTAGTGGAATGACACAATATTCAACAGGAAGAACATGTGTATATATAATTTAACTACAGCAAAACTGACAAATTAGAATATCCAAAATAAACCAGCCCAAAGCAACTATTGTAAAATAGCCTATAAATCGTTAGGAAGCTCCTTAACATTGGTTATTAAGCAAAACCACACGTCTTACAGAAGTTGGTTTGGGAAATACTGTAAACACTTCCACCTTTCTCCCTCTCTGCAGGTACTCTCCAAGTAACAGAACATAAGCAACTTTTGAATGATGCAGTTATCACCACAGTAATATGTTTATCTTAATCATAAAGTTCTTGCAGTATCTACATTTATCAGAAAATGAGCTCTATGAACATAATCATACATGAAGGCATCTTCATGCCTTTCTTCGACATTTGCTGTGCAAATCTTTCTCACTGGAAACCAAAGACTACTTTCATGATATATAGCTTTGCTTTCAAACAAATGGTTGTTTGAACAAAGCCTTGCTCATCAAGCTCACTGAAGTAACCTCACAAAAAACACTTAAGTTCAGAGCTTGAGAAAGCAGAGAGATGAAAAGTGAATCGGAAAAACTGAGGACAATGCCTCAAAAAATGTTTTACTTTTAAAATTCAAAGTCTTTCCAACACATGGCTTTCACTTTTTTTTTTTCAAGACATAATCTCCTTCCCCAGCACTTAATTTCTCAAAGAATACCCCTCACTTCCTCTACATATACTTCAGCCACTTTGATTCTTTTAGTCTGTGACACTCATAACAGTCGCTTCCCTTCACAACCGAATCAGTGACAGAGGACATGAAGGAAAAATCTTAAATATTGCATTTAAAGGATCAGAGAGTATTTTGGGGGGAGGAGAGTGGAGGGTTTCGGGGTGATTCTATTGATTGGTTGATACTTCTACTTTCTGTGATGATTTGTTTGACAAAAATGTAAATATATGTATATTTTTGCCAAGGAAAATTTTATTCTATTTGCGATAGTAAAAGTAAAATGGTAAATGAGGACAAGAGGAATAAGCCAGAATATTTTGGAAAAAAAAAAATTGAAATCTTCCAATTTGAAAGTGCAAGTATCTGTTTTAGATTACTAAAATATAATTTGATATATATATATATATACATATATATTTATAATTTATTTTTTTACATATGATTTTATGCTTTTTCATGGAAGAATATAAAACCTGTGTATCTCCCTTGGATAAAATCTTTAATTCCTGGATGAACATGTAGTTGCCAAGTACTTTATTTTTGCCCGGTTCCTCTAGTTTTCTCAAAAATATTAGCCAACACATCTTCATTTGCCTGCTTATATTTCAACAACTTTTATCTTTGAATAGGTGAAAACCGTCACTCACAATGACTTATTTCATCAAGTCCTTAAATCTTTGATTAGAGCAAATAAAAAAAAAAAAAGCTAATTAAACATTTCCTCATTTCTCGGCCATGTCAGCATATCAAGCATATCAAGGTCTTATTATTTTATAGTTGCCCAATAACTTAATTAAATTTCCAAACATACCAATATTTTGCATATTCCGAAGGCACAAATTTTCACAGTCCAGAAGATATACATGTGGGAAGTTGGTCAAGTTATCCAGTGTTATCAGTGATGACACACCTGGAAGTCTAAAATAAACAAAACTTATCTGTTTCCTCTCCTTTGAGATATCTGCTATGGCAACCCAAAGAAAGCTTTTTTTAAACCAAATTTCACACTTCAAATACATCTTTTGCTGATGATAAACACAGTCATAAATGTGAGTTAGCAAGTGAAATGCTAAACAGGAATCAAACCAAGCGTATTCGTACCACAGCTCATATTCTCACTAGAAACAAAAATGGTTTTGAAAAACAAAAAACATGTCAAGAAAGCAAGTGAGTTATTGCTTTAACATAGTTCATCAATGTTGGCCCTACAGAGGTCATTACAAAAAATGCAATTGGTGAAGATCATTTTCCTATTGTTCAATTTCTCCTTATGCAAAATATGACTAAATATGCACCTGCAATTTATAAATGTTTGATTTTACAGGCTACAAAGCTCAGATTTAATTGCTCTGCATTGCTCCTGACACAAGAAATACTGAGAAATTATACAACATTCAGATTTATTTTTTGATTGTTGATGATATTTTAAGAATAAGAAAACGTTTGTTGCATCGGTTACATTAAAATCTATGACCTACACCAGTAAATGGATGCACCTGCTGCTCTGATCTCCTACATATCAGAAATTTAATATACATCATAGAAAGAGTGTAAACTCTCCACAAAAATAAGGTTACAATTATAACACTCATCGTGCAAACAAGATGCTCAAAAATAAAACTTCACAGCTATTCATGCTGTCTTTGTGACATAAACTTGTTGAATATAATGGGTGTTTGTAAAGAAGGACCTTCAGAAATCTTGCACCCTTTTTTGTGTTTATTTCTCTGCATCTTCAGTCCAAGTACTTTGATTGAACAAATTATTCTTTCATGTAGTAAAACCACTTCAGATGACTGTAAGATGCCTGCAAATTTCCTTTCTATGATTTCTATTTCTTTTGTTTGTACAGAAGATCTCAGTGTTGTATTTTTCCATTGGCTTTCCTGTCAATGTTTTAACTTCTATACAAACAGTTGTATTTTCCCACCTTTTTTACTTGCTGTACCATAGCTCTTAACCTTTTACAAGCAATTACTTGAGTAGACCAATTGTTTTAAAGTAATAGTTATATATCCAATGGGTCCATGAGTTCCATCATCAAAGTGACTTAGGGTGCTGAGTACTCAGATTTAATGAGAGACAAGAGACACTGAGCTCTGCAGAAGGTCGATTCTTCATTTCTGCCCTATAGTTCTGTGTTAGACTATATGTTCTGTTATGCATTGATGGGGAAAAGTTTCTTCAGCAAGAAATATGGCAAGTTATAATTCTACTATGGATTCATAGTATCAACCCTTTACGTGGAAACAGAGATCTCAGACCTCCTACACAAAAGGCAGAGCAGAGCGCAGCAGAGTGGAAGAGATGGTGCTGCCAGAGAGTGGGAGTGAAAGAGTAAAACCTTCACAAAACCCTCTGCTGCATCATTCCCCTGGGAGACTCAAGAAGGGATCAGCCCTTCTTCAAATAACAAGAGACAAAGTGGATAACATCTTCAACAAAATAAGCAAAAAACTTTGCTGGAGAAGTCTGAAGAATAAATGCTCTTTATATGTTCTTTTTCATGTTACTGATGAGATAGCTCACTTTCTGAAACATGATATTCCATCTGAGGACACATCAACACTACCAAAACATTCACGAAGACAACTGCCACTAGAATTCTGGGGTGGAATATATGTAATAGGTTAATCGTCTATACACATTTTGTCAAATTTTTTAATTTTTAGAGCCTCAAGTATATACAGTATAAAATAATTTGTTATACATTTTTAATTAGTTTTGTGATATGTATTTGATTAATGGTTCTGTTATTCTAACAATGTGGGGTCAACGTACAAGTAACAGTCATCTAAAGAACACATGCCAATTTGCCAATCCAAGAATGCCAAAGGTGGGATTACAGAGGATGCACACATTATAGGTACATTTATTCACTTTTGAGAATTTGTAAAGACAACAAATTTTGCATTTAGCGGTTGCTTTTTTTTTACGTGAAAATAACATAAATTAAATGTTGCATGATAAAATCTAAAAAACAGACAAAAATAAAGTACAAGTATGTCTTTCAAAATGTTAGAATTAGAATAAAGATATATTTCAAAATTGGAGATAATTTCAAAATGATCCTTTGTAAGACCAGCTTTATAGTCATGAAGATGGTAGGAAATATAAATTGTCAAAAAAATAAATTATTGATAAGATTTCTGAAGGGAAATTAATGAAGTATTGTCTACAAATAACAAATGAAATGCATGGTATGCAGCATGGGAATTTTTAAACATAATTTTTGGAAAGGCAAACTGTCTACAACATCTGCAGTTTCTGCACCTCTGTACAGAAAAAGTGACTGCAACTGTTATGGTCTCTGTAGTCAACAAGTTAAAACAGATTTTTAACAGCTGTGGTAAAATATCCCAATAGCTTTATGGTTTTTTTTGACTTGTTGACTTGACTTATTTTTTTAATGTTTTCATTAAAAAATATTAAAACATAAAAGACATTTTGTTCCAAAAATAAAAGTTTTGTTATCTATATACATTTCCTACATTATACATTTTTATGTGCAGCCCGAGGCAATTGCTCTTCACTCACTGTGGCCCTGCCAAGCCAAAGGCTGGACACCCTTGCTTACAGACTTAAAAACTTAAAAATCATCTACTCAGCGTCATCTTTATCATCAACATCGCCATCATTATTCCTAGTATTATGTTTCAGTTTTTATTCTCTAGGGCCTTTTCCTTTCAAGCCCAAAAAATTTACTGGTGTTATCCCTTAATCACAGACAACTGAATACATTTTCCATTTGAAAGGCATAAATGAAGATCAGAGAAGATCTGAACAAACTCTCCTACTTGCAAGAAGACTTGCAAGCATTCAGCTGTTTAATGAAGGAGAGACAGTGGAAGTATTGTAGCTCTTCGAGCACTGCAAAAAAAAATTACTACAAGTGTCCCAAAATGCTTTTGAAATTCTTTGAAGATATCTTAAAAATTCCATGTCTTTTCCTACTTTGTTTTATTCGAAGAAATTGGGAAAATCAACCTGTATTCCCTCATTATTTCAGCCACCACAGAACGTCATTTTTCAAGAGAGAAATGACTAAACTAATGTATTGATATGTTATCAACTCCATGCTGAGTAAATATAAGACACCCAGGCTATCACTTCTTCCAAAGACAGAATATATAAAACATGAATATGGGATGAGAATGTTTTCTAGATGGGCACACATGAGCTTTTATTTTATTTACATGTCAAGCTCTACCTGTAATGTTCTTTATCTTTCTATCTAGCATCACTCTTTCAGGCACAGACTCAAAATGTTGTCTTACACTTGCAGCACTGAGGATAGTAAATTATCATATCTAAAAATGTTTGTAGATTATAGATTAGCCCAGATTACAGGTAAAACTAGATTGTATGACAAAGATATTCATTCAACTGAATTCTTTCTATGGATAAATCCTGAAATGGTAGAAAGAAAATGAAAAAACCTGAAGTTTGAATGGGAACCGCCTTGTCCTGAATAAAAGGAATGATCAAGTTTTTCACTCAGTGGCAAAATCCAGATTTTTCTTAGGTTTCATATGTATTCAGCAAAATTATCTGTTATTTTAATTCCTTGTAAATCAGCCTTTGTTCTGAGAGAGCTATAAAAATGGTATTGTGGGCTTCTATATCTACATTTCCATTTGTTTTTATTTCAACTGCAAGTGAACAGTATCGTAACTGGAAAACTGTTTTCTTCTGCCAGCTCAGCAAACACAACCAGCTAAACTGTTTTTCCCTACCATGGGCACTAACATCCTACATGGAGCGTGTTGCCTGCTTACAGGACAGCTACAGCCAGGATGTGCACATGCCATCGTCTTGCAGAAGTTCAAGCAACACCTTTGTGTTCAGAACACAGCCATAACAGATGAAAACCCAGAAAAAGCACTAAGCTGCCAGGGATGTGCAAGGTTAAGGGCTAGAATGCAACTTACTTTCTCCTGGCAGTGCTTGCTCTGCCTTATCAGTCAGAGTAAATGCAGTAAACCTTACTTTTTTAACTCAGATCAGCAGCTATGTCTGTGAAGACACAAAAAGACAGATTTGTTCAACAATAAAAGTATTTCTCTTATAATCATTTTTCATTGTAGTGACACATGTAAAGTGAACACTGAACTTGAAGGGGTATCGAGTAAAAATCAGCCATGAAGGGTGTTGAAACTGAAGGATGTGATTACAAGGTCAGTACATATAGACTCAGGAACAGCCTCAGGTTTTTAAAATTGAGCCCAAATTAAAACCTGGCTTTTCTTGTTTCTCTTTCATCTACACCTCTTGTTTGTCATTTCTCAGAGAACTGATCATCACTAAGAGTAAGATAACTCTCAGTATGGAAATATTCAGGATAGGCCATATAACACAATACTGTCTTTTGACAGTAAGTTCTCGTTACAGGAACAGTGAGAAATTGCCTTTGGGAAAAGGATGAATGCGTAAATGTATGACCAGTAAAGCTTGAAAAGGTCAGGTGTGCTGAAAGAATGAGAACATATCAGTAAAATGACCAGCTAAAACTCAACAGCAACTGCTGTAAATGGATTAAAAACTCAGCTCTCTGTTTTATCTATCAACAACTAGACAGCCAAAGTTGGCAGCCTTTGCAGGGACATGAGGGTATCTCATAAATATGTCGATTCTATATTGACATACAAAATCTTACACATCAGACAAACAGTAAGAGAAATAATTCATACTGTGAAGGTTCTATTTAGCATCTCAGATGACACCAAGCTGGCAGGGAGTGTCGATCTGCCTGGGGGTAGCAAGGCCCTACAGAGAGATCTGGACTGGCTGGATCTCTGGGCTGAAGCCAATGGGATGAGGTTCAACAAGACCAAGTGCCGGGTCCTGCACTTGGGCCACAACAACCCCAGGCAGCACTACAGGGCTGGGGCAGGGTGGCTGGCATGCTGCATGGAGGAAAAGGATCTGGAGGTGTTAGTGGAGAGCTGGCTGAGCATGAGCCAGCAGAGTGCCCAGGTGGCCAAGAAGGCCAATGGCATCCTGGCTTGTATCAGAAGCAGTGTTACCAGTAGGAGTAGGGAAGTCATTGTCCCTCTGACTGAGCTCTGTTGAGGCTGCATCTCGAGTACTGTGTCCAGTTTTGGGCCCCTCACTGCAAGAAAGACATTGAGGCCCTGGAGCATGTTCAGAGGAGGGCGACGAAGCTGGTGAGGGGTCTGGAGCACAAGTGTGATGGAGAGCGGCTGAGGGATCTGGGATTGTTCAGTCTGGAGAAGAGGAGGCTCAGGGGAGACTTTATCACTGTCTACTCCCTGAAGGGAGGTTGTGGTGAGCTGGGGGTTGGCCTCTTCTCTCGTGTAACTAGTGACAGGATGAGAGGGAATGGCCTTAACTAGTCAATCTGTTGCATAACAAGAAGAGTAACAAAACCTGTTGGTGTCAGTTAGGGTCAAATAACTATTTGAAAACTATGAACAAATGCATGCAGTGATAAGAGGGTGATATATAATGCTTGTCAGTTTGCTTTCCACAGTAGAGGACATGGTGGTCACTAGGTATAATTTGAAGACTATTATTTGCATTTTGTTTGAAAGAATAAGTCAGTGAGGATGCAGTCATTGCTACTAAAAGTTTTTAGTATGTTGACAGTTACTATCCATTCTCCTCCAAGAAAGAAGTTTCTGCATCATGGATGTAGGTAAACTAACAGCACTTGAGTGCTTTCACAACATCTGCACCTTGTGGTCATCCTTATGACCAGCAAAATACTTTATTCGCACACTGAAAGCTCTCTGGCAGTTCATGTAGATTTAGCATACTCATAAAATTGTTCAATATTTACACTTTCACTTGAAGAGCATATTCTTTCCCGTCTATGTCTCAGCTACCACTGTGCCTCCAAATGGCAGTCTGGAGATGACAAACATGACTTCTGTATTTTTCCATGTTGCTTCCAATTTTCAGTGTGCAAACAAGCTATATCAAAGCCTGCAATAAAAACAAGTAAATTCCAAAGACATAACTGAGACATTTTTAGCTCATTCAAGCACATTTTCTTACCTTCTGGAAATGGGTAACAGAAGAAAAGAATAACGATAACACTACCTATATTACATATACATTATATTATGTATTCATCATAACTACATTCAAGAGATAGAAAAAACGTGAAGAATTGATCATTACTGACAAACTGTCAACACAGAAATTGTACATATACGGTTTCCACAGAGAATGCAGTTTAACACGTACATAATAGTTTGTATTTTCATTTAATGAAGTCATAAGTGGAAAGGGATACTATTTTGGATAGGAAAAAATCCAAATTTTCAAAAGCTAAAATATTAAAGCTAAAATATTAAAGTAGCTAACAGAAAAGTTTCAAGTGGTAGTAAAGAATTTTAAATATACAGAAAAAAATGTCATTTCACATATTGAAGAGGGATGGAAACATAAAGAGAAAATGCAGAAAGGGTTAAGATACAAAGTCATTCCTTTCTTCATTTTCTCCCCCACAATGTGAATTGCAACCTAGATTTAGAAATCTAAATCTAGATGTAAGTCTGACTTTTGTTTAAAAAGCCAAAATTCAGGTTTACAGTCAAGAACAATGGCTTTTAAGGAAATACCAACATCAACCTTATGAATGCTTTTGAAAGATTAGAGAATGTTGCACGTGTTAAGGTTTCAAAATCACAGAAAATAAAATCAAGAGTTCTAGCTAGACATTGCAGGAGCTATTAGAAGATGTTTAATGACATTTTAGATGTGGGACATATTTGCTTGTGAGATCGCCAAGGAATATCACTTCCCTTTGCCTCTTCCTACCCCTTAACCTTCCTTCTACAATAAATTCATGGGTCTGCATGGATCTAGTCACCCAGTATTGGACAGTCAGTCAGTCTTAAAACATAGCTTGATTGATAACCAAAGATAATTCCACTAAATGTCAAACTTTATAGTGGTCAGTTATATCCAGGTGGTCACTTAATACACATAGATGTATACGCACAGTTAAAACATTTTGGTGACATCCATTTTTGTTGTTACCTAACTCTGAATTTTCTGACTCAAAAAAACTTTTTGAGGATGACTAAAATGAAAAATGAACATTTTAGCATGGCGTGAGCAACAAGAAACCTAGACAGAAATAATCCTGTGTTTTCCACACCCATTTTACAGCATGAACATCCTAACACCACTGAAACTAAGCTGAAACTAAGAGCTGTTGGAGCAAGGTATTTGCCCAGACTTGATTGAAGACATGTTGAGATAATCAGCCAAAGTTTAAAATCACAGTAAGGCATAGGGGTTTTTTATTTTTAAGTATTTCAGAAACAAGAGTGAGCAAGAGTTTGGTTGTTGTTTTTGTGTATCTGAAGGATTTAAAGACTTTTGTGTGATGCTCTTATCAAGTCCCCAAAGATCCCACAAAGTCCGCAGTTACTCCTAGAGTCTCTAGAAACTTTAAGGGTTTAAAATCATTTTGCTCTCTACCTGTCTCGGAGATATCACCTGGGATAACATGAACTTCTTTTATGCTTTTGTGCTTCTCAGTAAGCACCAGCTGAGCCAGTTGGATTTCATTAATCACCAGGCTGACTGCATCCTTCCTCTTTTCACCCTGCCCTAACAACAAAAAAAGAAAAAGCGTGCTCGAGCATTTTCCAGGATAAAGTAATTTTCTAGCCCATCAGCAACAAAGATGTGGTTAGCTGCAGTAGAATCTACTCTGGGGAGAACTGCTGCAAACTGCTGCACAAATCAAAGAGAAAGAAACACACCTGATTGCTTCAACCAAGTCTCAGCGGGCACACTGACCTCTTCAGTCAAGATAAGGAAAAGTTACTGAGGAGCACTCTTCAGGATGGTTCCGCAACAAGCAGACGTTTAAAAGTGTTTGCTAGAGAGTTGTAGCTAATTGGGAATAGTCTTCCAAAAGAGGTTTGAAATTACTGAAGGGTCTTGGGCCAAAATGCCTGCCTGCCAGCACCACCTGAACTACATCAAACACAAAAACAAAGCCTAAATATCAAAGTGTGACTTACGCTCTAGAGGGAAAGAGGAGAGAGGAAAAAAAGAAAAGGACACCGACTACCACTGAAATAACAATACTAATTTATAATGAGAGTCTGTTCTAGCTATATACCTCACAAGTATGAATCTTTTATTGTTGTTGGTTTTTCCTAGGCTTTAGAAATGACAAAATTTGGTCTTTAGGAATGATGAAATTTAGATCTCCAAAGAAACTGCCTTTAACAGAGATATCAGACCAGGATGAGCAAAAGAAAATTACTATGCAAATGACAGCCCTCAGTATCTTATTTTCAGAGAACCATGTGCTTTTACATCAAATTTCCACTAAAAGAGTAGGGATGGGAGAAGGAAAAGGACAAACATATCATAAAATGTATCATGGTTGGTTTGGTTGGTAACACGACAGAGTTACACATTACCAGTGTGAAATCTTGTTAAATATAATAATTATATTGTTATCTAAGCACAGAAGAACAAAAATTTCATTCACTTCAGGACAGCAATGGTACAGAAGCAATAGGAGTAATGCAGGCTGCCTTTGAGGACAGGAATAGATCACCCAGTTCAATTTCCTGTGAGATGAGGAGGTGATCTGAGACAGCCAGCACAGCTTCACCAAGGGAAGGTCATGCCTTACCAATCTGGTGGCCTTCTGTGATGGAGTGGCAGCACTGGTGGGCAAAGAAGGGCAACTGATGTCATTTACCTGGACTTATGCAAGGCCTTTGACATTGTCCTGCACCGCATCCTTACAGCTAGATTGTAGAGATATGGATTTGAAGGATGGACTGTTCGTGAATAAATAATTGGTTGGATGGTCACAGCGAGAGGGTTGTGGTCAACGGCTCTATGTCCAAGAGGAGGTCATTGATGAATGGCATCCCCCAGGGTCCATCTTGGGATCAGTGCTCTTCAACACCTTTATCAGTGAACTAGACTTTGGGTTCAAGTATACCCTTAGCAAGTATGAGAATGACATTAAGCTGATACAACAGAAGGTAGGGATGCCGTACAGAAGGACCTCAACAGGCTTGAAAAGTGGAGCCACAAGAACCTAATGATGTTTATCAAGGCTAAGTGCAAGTTGGTACTGCATCCAGGTCTGGGACCCCCAGAAAGATGTAGAACTATCAGAGTGCATCCAGAGGAGGGCCACAGAAGTGATCAGAGGGCTGAAGCACCCCTCCTATGAAGAAAGGCCATGGAAGCTGGGCTTGCTCAGCTTGGAGAACAGAAAGGTCTGGGGAGATCTCACTGCTGCCTTCCAGTACTTATAGGAAGCTTATAAGCAGGATGGAGTCTGACTTTTTACATGATCTGATTGTAATAGGATGGGAAGGTGGAGGGGGAGGGGGATTGTCCTTTTGAACTAAAGGAGGGGGGATTTTTGTTAGATGTTGGGTAGAAATTCTTTACTCACAGAGTGGTGAGGAGCTGGCACCGGCTGCCCAGAGAAGCTGTGGATGCCCCATCCCTGGAGGTGTTCAAGGCCACGCTGGATGAGGCTCTGGGCAGCCTGAGCTGGCAACCCTGCCCAGGGCAGAGGATTGGAACTAGTCTTTATGGTCTCTTCCAATCCAAGATACTCTATGATTCTCTCAATAGTTAAAAGGACTTTCTTTCCACCTATGAAGTGGAAAAAGATAGTTCTCAATACCTGTGATATATCTTTTTTATGACACGATTGTGACTTCTATTAAAATGCAAGCAGGACTTGTTTTTGCATTCTCTATTCTTCACCTGTTTTACCATCTTAATGAAAATACATCATCTTCTCCATACCAGTAATGTGAGGAAATTATTCCAGCTGGAACGCACGTTCAATCAACATTATGAACTCTTGACAGAATAAATTGGTAACATCATATCAGAAAGGTCTTAAAGAGGAAACAAAGTTCCATCACTCTAATAGTTCCTGTTTCATTTGTCCGCCCAAGAGTTACAGATTTAAGATGTATTTGGCTTGTTGGAATTTCCCAAGTCCAATAGTTAAAATACTAAATACAATTAACACATGGGGTTTATTTAGATTGATTCAAACTTTTATTTTCTTTGGGAAGCGGTTTATTTACATAATATGTGTTTCACTGGCATTTATAACTCTTATTTAGCCAAACCTTAGCAAAAACCACCTCTTTGGAGAGCAGAAAACTTTGACAATGTTGGGGCTTTTTTGTTTTGTTCTGTTTTGTTTTTTAAATAAAAAAGCCACTGGAAAAAAAAATGCAAAGCAATAGTACAATGAATATGTCTGCAAAACATAACAAACTTAAGAAAAGTCATACATCCATCTTTTTCACACAGTACACAGGAGAAAACTTCACTCGGGTCTTGGCACAACGTAAAGGTAATGAGCATGCCAGTTATTTCTTTCAGGCCATACAGGACAAGATGAAGATTTATTGTTGTTTTCAGACTTGATAAAAATGATCTGAACTGCCCAGAACACTCCCGGGTGAGCTGTCTTCTTTAATCCAGATATTCTCTGCCAGAAAAATCCAGTTTCAGTACAGAAAAGATGTGTGAGAAATTCCAGGCCACATCCCAGAGAACATGCATCATCATTCCAGCTTAGAGGAAGAAATGTGAAAACAAACCGCATACAGATGGTATCATGTGTTAAATACCTTTGCCATAATAAGAAACAGTGTAATTGCATGGCAGTTGTATATCTGATCTTAACGTGCAAGATCGTGAATGGTTTCAGGTCCAAATAACAGCCCACACGACAGAGATTAATTCCTAAGATACAAGGGCTGCTCTGAAAGTAATGCCTCTTATTTTATTATGT
The DNA here is from genome assembly GCF_002078875.1 of Numida meleagris. Lineage (NCBI taxonomy): Eukaryota > Metazoa > Chordata > Aves > Galliformes > Numididae > Numida > Numida meleagris. Next base: position 70,510,487 of record NC_034438.1, read on the forward strand.
TGGTCCATGAAGTCAGAGGTGGATGTTGGAGGTACGGTAGTAGAGGTTGAACCTTTCCACCAATATCCCATTACGTTTTGTTGCCATGTGCCAGAGGGGCAGTCTGACAGAATGGTGTTAGGCATGGAGGTGCGTATGGAGCGAAGGTGTGGAACTGAATTCCTCCTCACAGAAAAAAATGTCACCCACTGATGCTTGCTGAACTGTTATGGGTACCAAACAGTGGATGTGAGCACAGTGAGGTGGTCAGTGTTGTGTTTAGCAGTGGTGACAGCAACGTGAAAAACCCAGATTGGCCATGCAGATTTTTAAGTGCACAGCATGCAGGCTCTTGTACATCACTGGCAAAAATGCATAGTGTAAGGTGGTGACTGTGTTGAAAAACAGTGTTTTGTAGCTGAGAATTTGCTCTATGAAACTGTGTTATTGCAATCTTTGTATCTGTTGTAGCTTTCATGAAAATAAATAGGAGTCATTACTTTCTGATTGACCTACATATATGGAAAGCCACTTTCAGGTGGGTTGGTACAAGCTGAATAAGATGCCAGTGCATGGATGTTAGTATTTTCCTTGATTTTCTGCACAATTTTCTAAACACAAACAATAAATATAAAATGTTTCTATTAAGTTCCATGTTAATTAGACAAGGCTCATCAGTACTTTAAACATCCTGTAGCATACTGATTTTTCTTTCCAGGCACTTCTGATATAAAACAATGGAATGTCATTACTTAATTATATCAGTTATGTAGAAAGAGTTGCATCTGTCAGCAGAATAAGATTATGAAGTTTTCTATAATGAAAATAAGTTAGCTTCTTTGAAACACAACAATAACGTTTTGATTGAAAGACATGACAGTGACCCAACATAAAGTTATGGGTTTCCTGTAACTTTCCAAGAACATATATTAGGACTGAAAAACTGGGCTTCGATAAGTTGGCTTTTACAAATTCTTTCACTAGGTAGAAACTTGCTCCTTACACAAGGTTGCATCTACTCTGGTAGATAAGCAGTGAGCAGATAGCAGACATATGTGGTGATTCCAGTAAAATCGAAGTCTCATCTGTTTATTTACTCTGGCTTCAATGAACCACAAAGCTAAGGCCTGCATGGGTTTTATATGCTGGGATTTATATTTGCTGAACAGGGGGCAAAGGAAAAAGGGAACAGATTGAGCAATCTGTTGATAAAAAAAGGAAACCAGGAATTTTTTCTTTCATTTTTTTTAATGTAATAGAATGTCTTACATGATGTGACTTTCTTAGGGCAGATCAAACAATTAATTCCCAGCCGATGTTATTGGCAGGGAGAAGATGTTGAAGCAATAACTTAACTCTTGTATTAATTTGGTCTGTATTTGATGTCTTGAAAACCACGGTGACAGACAGTGTTTGTCCAAGGCCTGGAGTCAGGATTTTAGCAAATATTCAGATCGCTGATGAACAGTAGAACAGGAACAAAGTGTAGCTACTTCAGCAGCAGTCATCCTACAAACTGCAAAATACTCTGACAGTTGCGTAAATCTCAAGGAGCTACTAACAGCACGCCCAAAAGCACCTTGTCCAGAGCATGGAAACCTAATTATACGTTAGATGGATTTTTCAGTAGCTTCAAAATATGACCCAGCATCCTACGACACATTTGCAGCATTTCTGAAGCAAGCATAGAATGCAATAAGTATAGATTAATTCTAACAGTTAAGCAAATAGATATATATATATTCACGGCCCGTCTGTTTTCTTCTGCTGTTTCTCAAGAAGCAGCCTGTCCTTTCCCCTGGCTGATCATATTACACACTTCCATCTTACTCACTAATGAATTCTCTTTTTCCTTCCACTCAGGATTATTTTTTGAAATCACCCCTTCAAATGTCTCTGAATGTATTATAGTTCTATTCTGTCTGCTAGGGTCTAGAAGTGTAGAAGTGTCACAAGCATTTTTCTCATTTTTCCATGACTTTTCACCAGAATGTTAACAAAGTGAGACTTTCCAATTACTCTCAGTGGCAGTGTAGAGCACAGTATGAAAGAGCAGAAATGTTACATTATTAAATTTTCAATAGGCCACAATATTAGAGAATAGGAGATAGAAGTGGTTATAATAGATGAGTCCTCCACTTCAAATGCTCTCAAGCTAAAGCTACCTCTTTTTATATCACCATTTCCACAGCTGTTTTTCCTCCCTGGACATGGCACCTGGAGAATACATACTCTTTTCTTCCCACTGTGAAATGAGGAGGATATATCCCAGATATCTCCAGCTTGGTTTTCTTCCTAATTGTTCTAAGTATCCTTTAACTTAGACAACAATTTTTCTCTCCATTCTATACCAGTCACTAGATTCTTTACTCTGGCTTGCTTTCTTAGCATGAATTTTCTTCCCTTTCTTTCCTTTTCCTTTAAGCCTGGATACCAAACCTGCTATCACTCTGTGCAATAGGAAAGGGGTCTTCAATAAGATGCCAAATTCTCTTTACTCTGGTAGTTATTTTAGGGAAAACCACTTCAGTGAAAATCAGTCCTTGTTTGCTGACAGCACTAGGACATTCTAGAAAATACTGAGAACTAGGAAAATAGTTCAGTAAACAAAATTTCCAAGTTAGTGTTGAAGAAGCTAATTTGTGTCTTTTAAGATAAGTCTGGACAGATATTTACACCTATGGTAAACAACATGCCTGCAAATTTGTCATGCCTGGTAAATGTCATACAGTTACGCCTGACAAAGCCACACCAACACAGTTCAGATTCCCAGCACGAGGCATGGAGGTGCAGCAGCACTTTCAAAACAAGCAAACAAAACAAAACATATCAACAACAGATGTGTTTGTTTATTTTTCTATGTAGAACGACAAACAGTATTTTTCTCTGTTCTTCTGGTCTAAAACAATTTGGTTATTTGAGTACTCCAGAACAAACTAAGAACAAACACAAATCTAGCATGCAAAACCATAGTCTAACCAAGACAGATAAGAAAATTCTAAGCAAACAAAACAGTTTTGCAAGATGCTAGGCAGTTCTAATAATTTTAAGAATTTTCATTCCCATCAGCAAAGGCAATGAGCTACAAGATGGAATCCAAACAGACACATTTTTTGTAGCTTGATAGAGCTCAGTGGCATAGCAGGATACTGCCATGTAATCGTACTAGGTCCTGAGACAAAAAAGCTGAGCCAACAAAACACTCAAGCGTCTGCACTGCTTTCATGAGCCACATACTGAGTTTTCCTCAGGTACTGCTCCCACAGTGCCAAAAGTACACCCAGGCATAGCTACCTAGTTCATCTGGAAGCTGATACAGTGCATGGAATCACAGAATCATAGAATCACCAAGGTTGGAAAAGACCTCTAAGATCATCCGGTCCAACCGTTCACCTGTCACCAATATTTATATGTTTGTATGTGCCCCATGGCTTAGTGTTGAGGCAATATCAGCTTGTCCAAAGTGATTGGGAGATTGTATGTGGAAAGCCAAGTAATGACAGCCTGCCAGTGGCACCCTCCTGGCCTGCCCATTCCTCCCATGGGCAATCAGATGCCCTGGCTGCTAGCAGAACAAGTCAATGTCTACCATCGTGCCTGCCTCTTTTTCAGCAACATAGCATAATGGCATTATTTATAACTGGTTCTTTTTGTGTTTTTTTCAGCGTAGATACTACTATGAGACAGCTCTCAGTCCTCTTAATCATCATTTTGCTTTACTCTAGCTTTCCCCAAGCTAGAGTACCTTGAACTCAAAGATTGGTATGAGCATATGATGTTGCTCCAGAAAACTTGATTCACCACCAGCCTCCTCTTCCAGTATGACACAGCAGGCTAGCAGAGCCCTCTCACACCTGTCAGCTCACTCTGGGTGACAATTGCAGAATTAAAAACAGAAGAAATTCCTTCATTCATCATTCTGCCTTCACAATTTCTTTTTTTTTTTTTGTCAGTTTACTAAGTGTTGTTTCTTATATTCTAAGCATATAGCAAAAAACCTTGCTATTTACCTTATAAAATTAGACTTATTAGACTAATGAAAAAATAATAATAAAACAGCTGTTTAAAATGTTTTGCTAGTTATGAGCATTAAACAAAAAACTAAAATAAAATGAGGTAGCAGACTAAAACAGCTCATCATGTTGACAAATTCGTTAGACAATAATGACAACGAAGGTTAACTTGACATTTTAGCTTTTTTAAGAAATTTAATTAGGGTTCTAAACTACAGTAAAATGTTTGTCTTAGCGTAATATTTATTAGAGAAAGAAATATCAATAACAGCAAAAGCATGCAATTTCACACTACTTTCAAGGTTTTCAAGTTCAACAAATTTCAGCATCCCAAGACTCCTTCTCCTTTTGTATTTAAAAATAAAGGAGCATGTGTTTATAAGATTATTCTGGCTTTATATATTTTTTTTTTAATTAGGATAAAATTGTGTGGCTAGGGGATAGTGTCTGCTAAGCTGCTTATGCACAGCACAGTTTGTAATGGGTGCGTTATCCAAGGGCAGGGCAAACTAACCTACAGTTACTTGATTTTTTCAGGAAGCTTTTCAGCACAGAGTTGACTTAAACAGGTTTTAATAGAAGAGGAAGAAAAGAAGATAACTGTAATAGACTCCCTACATCTTCTAGGGTGAAGTAAAAATTATTTCTCCCATACATTTTTATGAGTGCTCTTTGACTGCTCAGCAAGCATATAAAATGTTAGGTGTTATATAGAGAACATGATTTAGCATAAGTAAAATTTCCTAAAATTATATGTAGAAAAATGAAATACTATAATTAGAATTTGAATTGTGCAGAACTATCACACAGCACCGGCAATTTTCTGTGCATATACGTGGTTTAAGAGAAAATTTTCAGCAAGTAATACAGTAGTTGAGCTCATTTGAGAACCTAGCTTCTTTCCATGGTTTAAATTTCCTTCTTACTTATGCAGGACATTCACTCAAATCCGTCACACTCCATTCTTGGACTAGCAGCTAAGAATTCATAATCTTCCTACTAAACAAAATCATTTTTTCTCCTTAGTTTACTGTTCTTAGAATTGAAAAACAAAACAGTACTACAGAAGTGCTCCCCCCAAGATCTTTTTTCTCATTGTTAAATACCATATACATGCATGTCATAGAATCACAGAATCACAGAATTAGCAAAGTTGGAAGAGACCTACAAGATCATCCAGTCCAACCATCCACCTACCACCAATAGCCCCACTAAACCATGCCTCTCAACACATCTAAATGTTTCTTGAACACTCACCAGGGCTGAGTTCAGAGGGATGATCACTTTCCTGCTCGTGCTGGCGGCACTATTTCTGATCCAAGCCAGGATGCCATTGGCCTTCTTGGCCACCTGGGCACACTGCTGGCTCATGCTCAGCCGAGCATCGACCAATACCACCAGGTCCGTTTCTTCCACAAAATCTTCCAGCCATGTCACTTCAGTCTTCGCACTACAGCTGTGTAACCAGCACTGCCCATTCAACTCTCCATCTGAGTTTTCAAGTCTCAATCTTCAGTTTTATAAATTATTGAAAATAACAGTACTTTGGTTTGGGAGAAACCAGAAGCTGAGAAACAGAGAGACCTTTCATCTGAAGCCCAAGAGAGCAGAGAGGTGTCCCTTTGATTTGAGATGCTGAAACAATAAAAGACACCACAGAAACCATGTGCTACCCTGAAAATCCTTCAGGAATTTGAACTATATGGGCTGATGGTAAATGCCAAAGCGGGAGGACCAGCTTGGCTGCAATTTCCATATTTGTGCACATGCTCAAAGAAAGTGAAAGAGTTGTGGTAAGAAAAGAATAAAGCACAAAACCTGTTAGGAAAAAAAGTAACAGAAAAAGAGTTCTGGTGCTGAATACCATTTGATTTAGGTGTGAAACTATGAGGAAAAAATAAACTATTAATTATTTCCTGACGTTCAATTCCCATGTCTTTGGAGGTACTCAACTGGTTTCTGTTGTTTCATTTATCTGTTTGGTTTACATTATTATTTTTTTTTAAATTCTTGAATGAGATTGCTTTAAATACCCAAGTACATCACCAATTACTCTGAGCCAGGAAAATGTTTGATCACAGCTTCTAGACCGCATGTAAGATCAAAAAGCTGCAACTCCACATCACCTTTAAGACCCTCTCTGAAACAAAGTGAAGGTCAGGTCATACAAAGCAGCCATGGCCATGTAGCCAGCTCTTCAGTGTGCGTGAGCCAGAGGTAATGGTGTGAAGAACATGGGAGAAAGTGCCAGTGTGGAAAAGGGAAACTCTCCAGAGAGAAGAATGCCTCTCCACCAGAAACGACTGGAATTAACAAACCAGAAGTAACAGGATGTGATTTTTCACTTCTTCACATTCCCACAAATCCATAGTATGAAATTATCCCATTAGGAAAAAAAAAAAAGAAAAAGAAAAAAGAAAAAGAAGTGCAACATTATCCAAAGAGAAAATCAAACCAAGGCTCCATAGAGGGACCTGGGTGCTGTAAAACAGCAGAGCATTTATATAATGGCACTTGGTCTTTGTGGTCTCCGTAATTTCTCCTGCCAGAATCATTGCTCAGATCTCCTCCAGCTTCTTTATACCACAGGCCTTTGTCTGCCTGTGTTTTTAACGCACAGTCATCTGTTCAGAATGTCCTGAATTGTCTTCATGTTTTCTTCCCTTTTGCTGGTTTCTGTCCTTCACCAGGAGCTCCTACATCCTGCTGATTTCCAGCCATCTCTCTCCCACATACACACAGCATATACTTTTCCAGAAAATGACAGTAATATGACAGAAGCAGCCTCCTCCCCACCAGTCCTTCCTCTTTGAAACAAAAATGCTGAGTACTCTTCATAAAAGGCCAGTGAATCCTAAGCGACGAGTTCTTACATACATGAAAAAAAAAAAAAAAAAGCTGTTGTGGAAGTGTCTGTTTGGTGTTCTCCAGGCTGTGCCTATGTCTAAGACGAAAAGCACATAATCACTTGTGGTTCAGGAAGGCCATTATTTGACAAAAATCATAAACCGCTGACCTAGTCAGGCTAAATCAAGAGCTAAGCTGGCGTGAACTCTCTTATCCCTATTTGATCAGAACGTTTTGAAGGAGTTTCAACAAAATGGTTTCTTGACAAGCACTTTCGTCCATCAATTTCCTCCCACAAGTGTCATGGCACTACTGGCTTTCCTGCATGTCTGGCAGGAAGGAAGGCATGGCCTTATGATGCCTGACAGCAACGCAGTTGTGACAACAGGTGGATTACTTCTGTGCATTCATAAGCATTACCAAAAAAAAATAATTAAATTATTGAAAGCAACTCTGCATGCCATAAAACTAAAATCAGAACAGTTTTACAGCAGTGTAAGTCACTGTCATTACTTTTCTAATTTACATTTGGGGAAGAACCCATTTTTAAATACTGAACAAAGGAATAAACATATTTGAAGCCCTATGTTGAAACATCACAAAGAAGAAGCCCACAAACATTTCTTGGAGTGATAGTTTTATATTAGGACATTTGTGTAGAACATGTATGTCTAATGCTTATCATCATACAATAAACATTTTACAAAAAACACAATAACTAACATCTACCAGAAAGCAAGTTTCATCAGAGAACAAACTGCTAGGGGTGAGATATACCTACAGTTTTGAGCAGTAAATAGAGCAAAAACATATGTTTTGAAAGAAAAATGTGCTGAGAATAAAAACATTTTGGCTCATTTGCTGGTGTCAGATTGCACCCAGAGCAGCAGCAGGACATGCCACGCAGTCCACCTCTGCTAGTTCTTACTTCCTATCAGATCTGGCACATCTCCTCCTCAGTTCTGTGTCTGTGCTCGCTTCCTCTTGCCAGCACAGAAAGCATCACCTCAGCTGCTCTCTCTGACCATTCTTGCTCTATCACTGTAGGAGGCAAAAGAAGCAAACAAAACAGGAAATTACTACATTCCCTAATGAAGTTTTGATGAGCCTTGCTCTAGAGATAAACACTGCGGAGGTTTTTTATGCTTTAAGATCAACAAAGAACTGGAAATGGAACAAATCGTATTCAGCACTGCGAATGCATATGTTAATTAAGTGTGACTCTAAGAAAGTAAATGGGCAAAACATGCTCTGATGAACTTGCATAACGGAACATTCTCAAGAAAAGGTTTTATGAGGATTCCTTGAAACAAACAGGCTTTTTCTTAACATATGTTTTCACTCTGGGAGGATCCTAAACATTGACATGCCAAGGTTCCAAAGCTGCCACGTAGTTAATATGGTTAATTTACCATCTGAAGAACCTTGGGAAATTTGATCTTCTAGTCACTGCTGACCAAAATAATCTTCTGATTTAAAATTTAAATATTAGGTTAAAAGGCCTGATGCTGATTTTAAAATTGCCGGTTGTGGAGATTCTGCTATGATTTGCTACTTAGTTTTGCACTGTGTGCATAGTCTGAATTTAAACAGCTTCAGCTTTTATGCACTTGATGTTGTTACACTGATGTCTCCTGGAGATTATACAAGCTTTGGTAAGTATTGCACTTTTCTGTTTCAGACATTGTACCATTGTGCGGACTGAAGCTGTGCAGCTTCTCATACAGCACGCTTTAAAACTTTATTGTTTTTTTTGATAGCTTTTTCGATTTTGATTTGTCAATTTTCATCTCAAAGTATTGGAACAGAATTTAATGTATTGCCAATTGTCATCTCAAAGTACTGGCACAGAATTTAATGTAATTTTAGAGTGTTAGTGGTGAGTGACAGAAGTCCTCAGTTAAGATTTATCTGTTCATTTGGTCAGAAAGAGTACATCTCTTAAACAGAGAACTGATGCTCAGCTTTTTGCCTACCACGATTCCCAAGTCCTTTCTGAACCTGCATCTTCCCATGACAACAAATCATTGTTAAAATATTAATTGTGCTCTTAATACTGCTTCAGTTAGGACTAACATAACATACAAGCAGGGCTAACACAAAATACGTAGCTGTGGTCTTTGTGCTAGCAGACAAACACGTTTGTGCAACTCAAAATGAGGCATTCTTATACAGTGACATTTTCTGCAAGATGTTGGGAGTTGTCATTCTTTTTTTTTTTTTCTATTTAATATCTATTTCAGTGTTCTATAGTCTTTTATTATCTTAATTTAGAATTAATGAAGGAAGCACTGAGTTCGGCATCTCACAGAGGTGTAACTGTGTTGCATCCGTGTTTCTCTTATCAGCTGTTTACATAATATTGCAAAATAAGATGGCTTTATTTAGACCAGGTTGATTTTGTACAAACTTGTGTAAATTAGACTTACAGTTCTTCCTTCCTCCTCTCACTAAAGCAATTTAAATGAGTCCTAGTTTAGCCAGCCTGTGACCTTTTACTTCAGTGACATTTCTAACTCGTCTAAAGTATAATGTGCTTTCCAGTTTGCAGAAGTATATCTGTAATCAGAGCACTCGAGTCCATTTGGGAAAATAAAAATACATGTTGCATTTTGGAGATTCCTCCTCCTGTCTTTATTGTTGACTTCAGAGCTGCTTGGCAGCCCATTTCTAAGCCATCTTACTGTTATCTGTGCATCTTCAGTAACAGATGATTTATCTTATCACATTATCACTTTAACAGCCATCCATTTTTCCGCTCCATTTTGTCTGAGCTTTGTGAAAAATATTCAGGCCACAGTTTGTACTAAGGTCATAGAAATCTATGGCATTTTAATAGGTTGGGATACTAACTATTTATATTTGATTCAGAAGCAGAACAATTTGTTCCTTTGGTTCCCTGTTAGCAGTACACAGTGAATTCCTTCAATCCTTTGTTAGTTCCTCTCTAAAATCCATTATCATTTTTTTCATCTAAGAGCAGATGAAATAATGCAATCTGAATGAAAAGGAGTACAACCTAAAAATATTCACCTCTAGTATCAATCTGTGCATCACTGAGTCTTCTCTGCAAGGCAAGACATCTTCCTTGCTTTTTAAAGAAAAGTTCAGAGATTAACAGATCCTTTTACATACTTTTAAATTTACATCACGAGCCTTCGATTTTCGTTTTAAAGTTACAACGTAAATTATAAAGCAGAAAAATACCTTCCTGGTACAAGAGAATCCAAAGGGGAATTTGGTGTTGATCTAGCAGTTAAGCAACGGGTAAATCTGTAGTAGCTCTCCTACTGTTAGAGTTAGCATACAAAATAAAACAAGTTCTCCTTGGCCTCGGGAGTTTAAAAGACAAATATGGTAAGGATGAAAGCACTGGTAGGTCAGATCTCTGCCCAGCTTCCGCCCTCTCCTGACCTTCTGCTGTTGCTTAAATGATCCTCAAAGCTCTGCTAGGATTGTAGGAGACAGTATACTGCTGGGTAGTGTAAGGATTTTTTTTCTGCTTTATTATATTGAGATTATATTTATGTCACCTCGAAGGAGCACATTATAATCCTAGTAATGCTAACAAATCAACTTTGAAGGAACTATTTACACAAATAAGAATATTCACAAGCGCTGCAAGACATGGCAGAAAATCAGCACTGAAACAGGAGAGACCTCAAGTTGGTGAAGGATACAACAATTTTTATAGGCAAGCTAGAAGATAACAGGGACTGCACAGGGAGAAGGCCAATAGCTACTGAACAAAAGTGAAAACTGAAGAAAACTTTAAGTCTTACCAAGAAACCCTGACCAAAGTAATTTTCTTAAGATTCCAAAGATCCGGTAAAACAAAAATTAAAATGCCTGCAAGGAGATCAAGTTTCATTTGCAACACAGTGAAGTCAAATTTATTTTAGCCCCACAGGTAAAAAATATATATGTATACTTGTTAAAAAACAATCATGGAGGCTCTGGACTCCTAAAATACTTTCTGTAGTTCAGAGAAGTTATACTTCCTCCAGTCGCCCGCTCTGCCACTGATCAAAAGCTGTAGACACATTTACTATTAAGTTTGAGGTGTAGAGGGTCACTGGGCTACAGCTGATTGATATTCTTCACTCTCTCCTCTAAATCTCCCCAGAAAAACATGGCTGACATTTAGAGTATACACATGCAGTGGCATTTGCTAAATCTTTAAAGAGTTATGAGTCTTAAATTCGGGGATGGCTTTTTCCCCAGTGCCTGATTAGCAGAGAGATGAAAAGCTATATTCTGAAAATTTCTGGACACGCTTGACATATCCCAGGCCCCACCTGCTTTACAAAGAAAACCCATTGCTGCAGACCTCAAGCTCGGAGCCATCTCTTTCCCACTCTGCACAGCAGACTGAAAGGGCAGTTGTTGAGAAGCAGCTTTCACCCTGAGACTTGACTGTGAAATCTAAGGTTTGCAAAGGAGCCAACCTAGCGATACAGTAGAAACACATTGCGTGTTTGAGGTTACTCTTTACGTTTTAAGGAAAATTGTTTTTTCTTTCATGTGACTTTGAGTACCTCCCATGCAAGACATGTGCAATATAGTTTCTCTTACAGCATTTACATTCATAAAAAAATATTCAGACAGTACTCTTCATTTTCCTTCAGGGCATATATATTTTATGTAGCACAGAAAGCATCTTAAATCTATTCAAAATCTTCAATAAGAAGATCTCAAGATTCACGAATCATGAGTGGTGTTCCCCAGGAGTCGGTGCTGGGGATATATCTTTATTCAATAAATATCCCGTTCAATAGCTTTATTGATGACCTGGATGAGGGCATTGAGAACACCCTCAGTAAGTTTGCAGATGACACCAAGCTGGTAGGAAGTGCCGATCTGCCTGGGGATAGCAAGGCCCTACAGAGAGATCTGGACAGGCTGGATCTCTGGGCTGAAGCCAATGGGATGAGGTTCAACGAGACCAAGTGCCAGGTCCTGCATTTTGGCCACAACAACCCCAGGCAACGCTACAGGCTTGGGGCAGAGTGGCTGGAAGACCGTGTAGAGGAAATGGATGTGGGGGTATTGGTCGACGCTCAGCTGAACATGAGCCACAAAAAGGGCACTGAGGCCCTGGAAAAGGGCAAAGAAGCTGTGCAGGGTCTGGAGCACAAGTCTTATGGGGAGCAGCTGAGGGAGCTGGGATTGTTCGGTCTGGAGGAGGCTCAGGGGAGAACTTACTGCTCTCTATTACTACCTGAAGGGAGGTTGTAGTGAGCTGGGGGTCAGCCTCTTCTCCCATGTAACTAGTGACATCCTGATTTTACTCTTTGACTGTCTCATCTCACTCTTTGATTCACCCCGGAGTGTGAACTCCGCCATAGCACAGTCACAACAGCTCAGGCAGCCTCCAACCTTGACATCACCAGTCAATTCATTTGCATTGGTGAGCAACAGCTCCAGTATTGCCTTCCCCTTGGTGGGGCTGTCTATTACTTGACCCAGGAAGTTCTCAGTGCATTCCAGGAGCCTCCTGGATTGCCTGCAGCTCGTTGTGCTACTTTTCCACCAGATGTCTGGATGGCTGAAGCTCCTCAGCAGGACAAGCACTTGCAATCACAATGCCTCCTGTACCTAGAGGTAGAAGGCCTCATCAACAGGCTCTGCTTGATCAGGTGGCCTGCAGCAGACCCTGATCACAAGGCTCCCTTTGCTGCCTTGGTCTGTCACTGTCACCCATAGGTTTTCGACTCATGGCTGTTCTTTAGGGGCAGCTCTTCACATTCTATTCCTTTCCTGATGTAGATAGCAACACCCCCACCACTTCTTCTTCACCTGTCCCATCTGAAGAGCTTGTAGCCATCGATAGCCACGCTCCAATTGTGGGAATCATCCACCAGGTTTCAGTGATGGCAAATATATCATGGTTTTCAAGCAGCACAGTGGCTTCCAGCTCCTCCTGTTTGTTTCCCAAGCTGTGTGCACTGGTGTTCAGGAACTTCAGTTGGGCAGCTGGTCTTGTCACCTCCTTAAAGGGTAACTCCTTCATTCCTTTTAGGTATTGCCCTTGATTTTCCCCATTACCCTCTCCTATTGCCCCAGCAGCCACTGCATCACCATCATAGGGTTTTGTTTGCGCTGCAGTGTTGCCAGCACCTCTCAAGGCAGCAGGTCCTTCAAAGCCCCTGCCAGCACCCTGTGCCTCTAATCTAGCTATGCGATCCCACACCTTATCATGGGAAGGCTCACTGTCCCCCCGTTCCCCTTCTCACCTAGTTTAAAGCCTTCCCAATGAGCCCTGCTAGATTTTCCCCAAGGACCCTTCTCCTCCCTTGAGAAAGGCGAACCCCATCTGGTGACCACAAACCTGGTGCCATGTAGGCTAATTGGTTGTCAAAAAAAAAAAAAAAATCTGACCATAGCACCAGCCCCAAAGCCAGGTATTAAAAGATATGATCCTTTGGTCTGTTTCTCTGTCCTTACCCAATACAGCTGGCAGAGAAGAAAAGATGAGCTGTGCATTTGATTCCTTCAGCCATCATTCATTACTTTCATCATAAATGGGATCCAGATCATTATGAAAAACATATTTGTTTTTGATAACCCAGTGAGGTTTATCTGATAATAATGGACAAATTAAGAATTTTACAGACTGATTCACAATGACATTGATTACCCTAGTAATGGGAGCGATCCTTACAGGCAGCATTTGTACATCTCCAGGAATGCAGATGAGAACACCTGGTTGGTAATTAAACTCTGTTGATCAGCATTCTTTTACCATATTTATTCTTTCCTTTCAAGTAAAACTGCAGCATTGCTGGAAAGCATTTCACCTCAGAGCTACAAAGCATGAATGTGCTGAATGGCTGAGGGGTCCTGGCATTAAACATGCTGACCGTGATCGCAGAGGTCAGCCTCCAGATTTGGTAAAATGTCTCACACCCTAGATTCTGACTTTAACAGCAGCTGGCAGTCTTTCACAGGCATACCATTCACGTTTTTGTTCATTGGCATAAAATCGTCCATGCATGAGAAGCTGATTTTAACCAGTTATCATTAAAATACAAAGGACCAGCTCCAAAAAAGAAGTTGAAAACGGAGGGCTATGTTGCCCTCTGGAACGTAACAAAAAAACACGTAGTATTTTCAAACAGAATACTAAATTCCTGCAGGTGGGTTAACCACACCCTGCCAAAAACAAGAGGATTTCATGGGCAACAGCAGAGTGGTGTGGTGAAGAACTGTATTGGGTCTGAACTGCTGCATCAGGTTGCAGAGTAATAATGGAAGAGACTGCTATTAACTGACACCACAGGCTTATTTTGATAGCCTTATAGGCAGTCACGCCTTCACAGATGGGGCAACAGATAGCTCAGGAAGCACACTGCTCCTATTGCTATTATTTTTTAATAATAACATTTCCTTTGTTACTGAAGACCTAACATTTCAGTCTAATGTAGCTTTCCACAGAATGCAGAGGAGGAAGAAAACAGGTGAGATCAAGATCACTTATTTTTGCTTGCAGTGATTTTTATCATAGCTATTCGTATTTTTTAAAATAGTGTTAAAGAAAGCATTTTGGTCCACCTCCAAACAGGAAAAAGCCACTTTTCGTAGCTACAGCTTGATAGTTTTAACCCAATTCCCAGTGATGAGTACAGCTGTAAGTCAGAACACACACACTGATTATTGTAAAATCAGATGTAGCATCTTTAAAACAGTTAAAACTTTGCAAAAAGGAAAGGCCTGTCAGGAGGCAATCAGCCTGCTTTGCACTGTCAGCTGCAATAACAAGGAAGAAGAAAACATGACAAAATGTTCTGCAATCCACCATTGAAGGGATAAATCGTGTTTAGAGCTAAGCTCTCCTTTTCTCTCACAACTGTTTTCAGCTAAACCACAGCTTACACATTGTTCCTAAAGCAAAAGAACACAAACAAACAAACAAACAAACAATAATGGTATGTGCTTAAGGAAGGGGCAGGGTAAGGCAGACGTTCCTGTGGAGCCCTGACTGCAACTGCTGTCCATGGACAAGGAAACTAGAAGGATTCGAAGCTTTAACAAGGGAGCTCCTAAAGGGTGATTGATAAGTGATAACGAGCTTTTCAACCAGCGTGAATGTAAGTAAGTAAAAGCAAAGTTTCAGCTAAGCAGAACAAGAATAACCACGCTGCTGCTGGGGACAGAAGCAGTGGAACCAGAAGCGTCTGTAACCAGGGGAACAGGGGAACAGCAGCAGAGTACAAGTTCTCAGCCTGCAAGAGAGATCAGACCTCGACAGGGAACACCGTGGTGAACACTCTCCTCAGCAGAGTGAAGACATCACTGCCCATGCCTGCATGCACTAGGCCTGCCTGTGGCACCAGGTGAGCAGAGCCAATGGTCCCTGCAGGCGTGCTCCTCTGCTGTGCCAGAACATCAGGAATAGTGGAACAACACTTCTTGCCCTCAGCTGCCAGGCTCATCCTGCAAAGGAAAGGATGACTGCGTATTCTATCACTGCTAGCTAAGATGAGGATTCTGAACGACTGTGCGCATGAAATAGATCAATTCTAACCACCCACAAGGATTTTGGAGGGTGAGCAGTGAGGAGACGATCAGAACAGCTTTCCCCTGAAGCAGATGAGCAGCTGGAGAGAGCAGCAAACGTACTTGCTAGCTCAGCTGTAACTCATTGCAGGTAACTCCTGCTGCCTCAGCAACTGCTCTGTAGCTCCAAGATTTTGCAGAAGCTACACCACCTGGTTTTTGAATGTGTTGCTCCAAATCTCAGAGAAGGAAGAGCAATTGCTCAGGAAAGCATCTTGCTCTGTACGCAATCTATCTTGTGGTCTGAAACGTTCTGCTTCACTGTTTTGCTGGATATATTGAAAGAGATTTGGCACAGAACTGAACTAGAAGGAATACCCCTCTGACTGTGAATGAAGTGATGCTCTGATGGCAGGCTAGGCTGATTTTCCTCCACTAATGGCATTTCTCCTGTCACTAGATATTGAATCTTTTGCATTGTATATCAACTATTCACTGTGAGATACTATTTATTAAAGAAAAAAATCTAGTGAAAGTCACTACTGTAAAAACTGCCTATTCTAATGTGAGAAAATTAAAGGATGCCAGCTGAAATATTTCCCAGTCATTTAAATTGGTTTTGAGAAGTTCACATTAGCCAGCATCATTAGAGTACTAGTTCATCACTCCAAATTACTTCTGAAGTATTTTCAAACCTTCAATTTCCTAACAGGTGCTTTTGTTTTGTAAACCATTACTACAGCCTAGGAAATTCTTGAATATTTTTGACAGACAGAGCAGCAAAGTATCTGTTTCAATCTACCCATTTTTACAGGCTCCCTTGTAGTCAAGAACCTGTATTAAGCTGTTTAAAACTTACCCTGTCAAAAAGCACAAGTTCACTGTGGGTTTTTTATACGCTTACTTATGCACAGAGTAATGTACAATAAATTACAATCCCTTGCACTAATACGTTTATTTTTTACTCAGGCAAATATACCAGATGAACTACTTAGTTCTCTTTTCCTTTATCAGAACGAGTTTATATTGTTCTGCATACACCATTCAGATATTACATAACGTTACATTTAATTGTATGACGTAAAGAGCTGCACACGACTACTCAAATAAATGCCGTTTATTCACAAGACTTTAATTTTCATGGATTATTTGAAACAGTTTGTTTGTGCTCATTTAACCACAAGAGCAGAGGTCTATGATCTGAAGTATCTACCACTGCCTTCCTCCAAACGAACATCAGTTTGGAGAACCAAAAGAGAAAGCAAACAACTGCACCAGGATTTTCAAAACGAAGCAGGAGATGACCACCATTTTGGGTTATGCTGGGTTTCAAGAAATCCCAAAGTGTGGGCAACAGTTGCTATGTGCAGGGATGTTCAGAATCCTCTAGAGAACAAAATAACCTAAAGCTATAACCACATCTGATGCTCTGTTGTAAGGTTTATCTGGACTTACCCAGAAGCAAGGTAGGGCCACACAGACAACAGGAGCAAACAGATTCTGGAAAAACAAGTGGAGAGGAGCTGGCAGTCCTGCTGGGGAGATGGGATGGCACCAGCTGTGGCTGCCAGCTCTCTGCTCTGCTTCACACCGATGGATGTGGATGAGGTCTTCGAGCAGCATCCACCTGCAGGGCAGCAGTCTGTCTGCAAACTAAGGTGTCACTTGGATTCTTAGTTTGCTCTTTGCTTATGTGAGCAAGCACAGTCTAGTTCAGTTCATTGATAGAACAGCTGTAAAATAGGTGTATTACTGCAGCTTTTATATGAAATGTTTCTAACTGTTTCTAAAACAAGGCATTGTCTGTGTTTCCAGAAAAGTAAGACTAATGCATGCTGCTTGCTATTATTAAGTAGTTCCAACCTAGTAACATTAAACTCCATAAGCTTTCATTTGTTTATTCTGGAGGAAACACTTAGCCCAACATAACTGACACAGACCTGCATTAATCTGAGTAATATTCAATTGGCAATGTCCACAGTTTGACCAGTGGTGAGCTGGTCATTACATCTGCTTGGCATGGTCCAGATGAGTTGACAATTGCATTGGTTGCTCTGAAAGTAATGCCTCCTATTTATTTGCATGGAAACTACAATAAAGAGCACAATAACACTGCATGATAGAGCAAATTCACAGATACAAAACACAGCTTTACATGTTTTGTTCATAAAAATATGCAAGGCTGCCTGGGCTTATCCTTCTTGTTACTGTCACCACTGTGGAAACGCACCACCCACCCCTCACTGTGCTCACATGCACTCTTTGGTCTCCATAAATGTTCTGCAAGCATTGGTGAATGTCAGTGGGTACAATTTTTCCCCATGGAGGAATTCAGTTCCACAGCTTTGCTTCATACTGACTTCCACGTCAGACACCAATTCATCAGACTGCCCCTCTGCCTCCATCTGTCGCACGGCAACAAGATGTAATGGAATATTGGCAGGAAGGTTCAACCTCTATTGCTGTACCACCAGCATCTGCCTCTGATGTTGTGGGCCAACGCGATAAACTAAGAGGCATTACTTTCAGAGCAGCCCTCGTATATCAGCATCTCCCAGAGTGACATGCCAGTGTTAGACATTTTCCTTCTTGGAAGGAAAGCTCTGGGTTTGTAAGACTTCTCTCATCAGCAGTGCTGTCAGAACATCTTATATCTACTGGTTTTTAAGAGGCGGTCACTCTGGTGTCCCCGGGGTCAGAGGCTCAACAGCAGAGCTCAGACTGGGCCTGGTCCTTCTGTAAGCATAGTAGTACAAACATAAATTTATCAAAAGGCATACAGAGGCCTAGGAGCCTGCTCCACTTACTAAGGCCCTCCCTTAATATCATATAAAATTAACATTTCAAAGAGATTTTTGCGCAAATTCCCTAACTCAGATTCCAAAGTTTCCTCCCATCCAGTGAGTTAAGCAAGACTGAAGTAATTCACTCTGAGTCGTCTTTGATGTAAATACCAACAACCAGACTCCGTGGCAGAAATTAGCATGCGAGAGAAAAGCATTTCGCCGGCTGAGGAGATGCCTCTTCAGATTTAGACTGCAGAACAGAAGAAGCTGACACATGAAAGTCACTCACAACGCTGGTTGTACGTACAGAGCTACAATGGCATGCAGGAAAGACACACAGATGACCGTGCTAAATGAGCGGAGCAGGCTAGGTTCCTTTGTGGTGGGTCTAGCTTGGTTCTAGATTCTGACATGAGTGCCTTGAGAAGAAAGAGCAGCAGAAATTGGCACCAACTGCTGCTGGATGTCAGATATTATTTCCAGATAGCTGTCGATGCTAGGCTATCGCTGCATTTATTTTGCCTCTCTGTTAACTTTCACTTTGATGTTGAGTGTGTGTAAGAAACTTACATTTCTAAAAGGAACTCTCAATTGGTTTTAACTCGACCTTTCTCACATCCAGAAAATGTAATAAGGAGGAAAGAAAGAAAGAAAGGTTTACTAATGAGAGAGAGACTCTGTTAAATTACAAACCCGGGAACTTTCAACTTGCAATAAGATTTTAAAATATCTGTTAATTTTAACACAGTCAATAAGATTGATATGCCTGACTTCTTCACATTAATGCATGAACACAATAATAAAACGCTGATTAAGTGTCATTAAAAAAAATTATTCATCATCCACATCACTATGAAAAAAAAAAACATTAGTGTTATCTTCCAAATTTTTCACCAAGCCAGTGCTCAGATGCTGGAAATGTCTCCTTGCATTTGGAAATGATTCTTTCATAAATATCATCAGTTTATATATTTTAAAAGATGCTTGCTCTGAGTGCAAAAGATCTATTTCTCACAAGGTTTGAAACTGCAGCATAGAAAAGCATCCTGCAGTGAGAATAAGCGTATCTAAAGACTTTACGATCCTCTCCGTGGCTCCTTAGATTTTCACAGCAGTGATGAATTGCATCCATTCTCCAAACCCTAAAGCAGGAGATTTTCCCTTAGCCGTTAGGAGCCCAGACAAGAGTACTTCAATCATCTCTGCTATCAAAGTAGCCAGTATATGATGCACAAATAAATCTGACTTTGTCCTGTGTAAATATGTTCACCATGACTATCCAGGGTGCACCTTGTGTAATCCTTCACATGAAAAGTACAAATCCCTAAGGAAAGTTTTTGAGACATGAAGGGGAAGGGCATTAAAAAAGAGAGCACAGGTTTCAGTGTTTCTTACTACTTCAGATAAGCACCTTTTCTTTCAAGCAGTGATGACTCAAGTAACTTAATATTTAACATAAAAGTAATGTTCTATACATCACTTTAAAAAGGAGATGGAAAAATAAAACTGTTTATCTTCCTAGATGGTTGCCTGTGGGAACTGTGTTGCCCGTAGTGAATGTGATTATAACAAAACAGGGGATGATGATAACACAGGTGTTGTTACTACAAAGCCACACAGAGGTTTTAACTTGTTTCCATTTGCTCCGTAGATAAATCAATTCAATGGATATTACTGGAGCCTGGTAATACTAATGCCTGCCGAGTTAGAAGAAAAGCTCTGTTTGCAGACAGAAACAGTAGGATGTGGCTGCACCTGACCATGGAACACCACCAGAAGACAGCTTATTTTGTTACACTCTCCTCCGTTTCATTTTGTGATTTTCCGAATTGGATACAAAATTGGATTTCTCTTCCCTTCTTATTTAAAGCCTTGGTTTGGCACAGGCCTTTGGAAGACGTGAGCTTTCATCAACATATTTCTTAATCCTTGAGTTTTTCCACAGTGAGTGGGGTATTGCATCACAACGCATCAGTGAGAAAAGTAATTGCTCAAAAGGTTAAATGCAGCTTTGTAAGTCTGAGAATTACCAACCCAGTTTTTCCTCTGAAAACACCTCAGTAGGTCAGAAAAGTGCATCATCCTCACGCTTATAAAAAAAAAAAAAAAAGAATAAATACCACTTCAAAGGGCAAGGTTAAATGTTATTAAGATTACATTCAAGCACATATTGGTGAAGCTTCTCAGGAGAGGCAAAGAACCACGGTGTGTGATTTGCAGCATTCCCTCTCGGAATAGCAAAGGCACCTCCCCAGTTCCTGGGTAGGCAGCAAAAGAGGGAAGAGGAAACTCAGTCCCACTCTGGAGATTAAGATACAGCACATCTTTAGTAAGAGATTCACAATTCTGCAATGGAAAGGAAAGTTGTTATTTACACTGAATATTTGGAAAAGCATAAGGTTGCAGGGTTGTTTGTTTTCAGGGCAACATTACTTACTCCTCAGTGAAGCCTTTACCTCGCTCAATTTAGTGCAATAAAATTATAGCCTGGTTACGAGCAGATTTCTCTCATGCAGGCACTGATTCTTAAATAAGCAAAATCAGATGCCTAAAAAGACAAGATAGAAATGCCATGGACTGTGGGAATATCTTCCCTCTGACTCATACAGCATTTAAGTTGATGCTAATCAACTTTTACCAAAATCTAACAAAGAATTTCCTTGAGTTCAGCAACATACTAGCTCCAGATTGGTCAGATAATCTGGTTTATATCTGCCTGACTTGTGGATATGGGCGGTGGCAGCGCACTGCTTTCGTTCACTGAAGTCTGAGTTAATGATTTGAGGTGTCAAATTTCCTGGTAATTTACAGGGAATTTGCAAAGATCGAGGTAAAATTTGATGAGTGCATCTGAGTGCACCATTTTAACATTTCAGGCTCAGCTGCATAATGGAAAAAGAAAAAAAATAAATGATTGCTTCAGTGAGAAATCAACAAAATAGAATAAGCTGTCATTGCTTGTGAGTGGCACCTACGACTCCACTTGTGTTCAATGGAGAATCTAGCATTATGCATGCAGCAGGAATAAACTCCAGAGCGTGTCAGCACCAAGACAAATGAGTCATCTGTACTAATACATGCAGGTTTCTGCAAATTGATTTGTCATTTGAACTACCCCAACATTTTTAACAAATTAGTGTTTCCAACAACGTATCTGTCATCTTTTCCTCTGCTAAATAATAAGGGAATTTCCATCTTAGCTCTTTGAGGAGATTTAATATACTTACCTTATTCATGATTTATAAAGCTTTCCTTCAGATTTCATTCACTCTGCTGCTGAAGATTTGTTTTTAGATTGGCTCTTTTATGACAGATATCTATGCATGACTTTGGAGAGATATTTATGCAGAGACTGCGACCGACGTATTGGGGAAATATTTGAAATACTTAAGAGAGTGTTATTAATGCAGCACAGAAGATCAAAACAAAGAAGAAACAATTTGAAGACATTCAAACCAACAGCTATGTATGTTTTATTATCAGAAAGAAAACACAGCCCAAAAATTTCTGTTGTTTGCAGACTGATAGAACTTACCGTACAGCTCACAATGTACAAAAGATTGAAATTTTTATACAGTTCTGATTTGGGTATCTTTAGACTATACCTCCCCTTCAGGAACTAGGAAATGGAAGAGAAACTCCCAATTGTTTGCACACTGTGTTAGGATTTTGGAGACCTGGCTTAATATCCCACTCTATGTAGAGACTGTGAGCAATTCAGATAGATAGCTTCCATGTGAAAAATATTTCCATTATTCTGATGAGTTCGAAAACTACGGAAATGGAGGCTATATAAGCAATACCAGCAGGAAAATATCTTTTGGGTAAGTATTGTCCAATGAAAGTTTCAGCACCAAAGCAGAACCAAAATCCTTACGCAAGAGTTTGCAAAAAAAGATCCACCATGAACACTAGACTCCATTGCAGGTCAAGATTTTCAGAAGCAAAGCAAACTGTAGAAGATACAGGATGAAAAATAATTGTAATCATCAGTAGTAGGCTTACTCTAGAAAAATAACTAATATTGGTTTTTTTTAATATTAATTAATTCTTTGATTTGCAAATTTCTTCTTGAGTGTTTTTCTTGCCATGTGTTTCAATTAAAGTAAATTTTAGCATAATTATTACATATGGAAGTACTGCAGAAAGATCGTAGAGTTTGAACATCACAATGAGAGCACTCCATGTGGCCATTCTGCCACAACGGAATTAATATTCCCCCACAAACCTGTAAGAAGCATTCTTACAATTACATCCCTGCTAATGATTCCAATCTCCTTCCTGGCTGGATTTTTAATTAAACAAAAGCTTTCATGGAACTTATTATCAGAACCTACTCTTCTTTTTCTCTGAAATGATTGATTAGCATCACTCTGCTTGTTTTGCAACAGTACTGGCAATCAATAAAAGTAATTATGCTTATAATAGAGTACAGAGAAAAACAAAAGATCTGATGAAACTTTAAAACTTCAGTTATTCCTCTAGCTAAACAATATTGCTAAGTCAGTATCCATATTAATGATTTACCCTGCTGGCCAGTCCTACTGTTCTTAACCACTCTCCATGCTAATTAGACAGGCTACCTGGGGTTTCTGGCTTTTTCCGTGTTCTCTGTCACAAAACATTGAGCACCCATAGTACTGGTGGGTAAGAACACGCCTGTTATCATAACTTTGTTTTCATTATATGGCCATAAAGAATACCACAAAAGCAATATTGATCTTCAAATTGCACAGTTGCGTCTCTGGCCAAGTCACACATTTTCTGTCCTCATCTGAATGCAAACAAATGGTTCCACAAAACGTAGAATGGACATGCACGTTCATCTAAAAGATCTGTGTGTTTTAATTCATGGTTTCTACTACGTGGTCTCAAAAGTTGAAGTGTTCAGCTCATTCCGTACAACACAGACCTGCAGAAGGACCACAGCAAAAGCCCTGAATTTCCCACAACCAATACATAACATCTAAAACTCCCTCCTCAGCTGGTGGAAGAGCACACCCTCCTTCTCTCCACCTCCCTTACCTCAGCTGCCCAGAAGAGCTCCCAGACTGCTGAACAGATGAACTAACATGGGTTTTAATCAGACTGTTCTCTCAGCTTGACAGGACTTCTTGTATCTACACCTGAATGTTGTAAGTCAAGTAGGAATTCGTCTTTGTACAAGCTTTTGTATGGGTACCCTTAGGTACTGCAAATACATACTTTTTTCTAGGACAGGTTGACCATCCTTTAAACTGCTGAAAGTGTTTAAGTAAAAGAACACCTAATCATGATTTGGCTACTAAGCTTGTCCTTAAAGATGGGAACCTCCTAGAAACACATAAACTAGACATGTTCTGAATCAGTATGACTCGAGTAGTCAGCAGAAAGGGAGATTAGCCCCATCCTTAACAGGACTATCCTCATTATAATACTAAAAATCACACTCACTGGCTTGAAGACCCAAGCCTGGGTCTGGAGATCCTTCCCAATGAGCATACACGCTATCAAAAGATACTGTGCACTAATATGAAAATTAGGGGACGCGTCATAGAACTGGATAGTGGTCAAGTTATAGGAATATGCATAAAAAGCACTGTGGAAAATCCCTGTGTGTGCTAGCCTGGGAGACCACCTAGCACCCAAATTTGTACAGCTTTGTAATAAATCAGTATCTCACCTCTGTGTGTGAGATGGGCTTACTGGACAACCTATATATGACACTCTTGTGTTCTCAACTTCAAAGGAGTAATTACAGTTTCAAGAAGTAGGATGTGCACAAAATTACTATACTACGTAATTACTTATATTCTACACAACAATACTTGTTAATCAAATCAAGAATTTCATGCCATGTGTACATTTGTGTATTTCCTCATGGCCGCAGAGATAGAGTAATAGTTTCAAAAGTGCGTTGTCTCTTAGACTTGAAGAGTGATAACACAGATTTTGTGAGCAAAACTGATCGTTGTTTATGGCACTGAGTTTATTAATTACTGATAACATCCAAATGCAACTTTGTATGGACAGAATTCTGCTAAATGCTAATTACCTTACAGAATTGTTCGTCAGCTGAGAAGTTTTAAATTGGTAAGTGCAGTCTGCATCACGGTGACTTCAGCTATGTGACACAATATTTATCTTGCTTCGAGGAAAACTTGAAAGAAGGTGAAAACACACTGACAAGTTGTGAATTTTAGATTTCCTGGTGAAGAGCTTTTGGGGCTAACAATGAAGCACCACACACCACCTGTCTGTCCCAAACATACCAGCAGGAGGTGAAGGTAGAAAACAGAGCTCCAGCTCAGTGAATGCGACTGAAGAGAGCCCTGTGGTTCTGTAGAACAAAGGAACACATCTCAGGGCCAGACACAAGGATATTAAATGATATTCCAGAGCTACAGGAAGGCAAAATACAATTCGAATTCCATTTGTCACAAACTAGCTGAAAAAAAAAAAAAAAAAGTGGCAAGAACTCTAAGTAATGTGCATATATGCTAGAAATAGAAACAATGAGCGCTGGAAATTTCAACCAGTTTTTTCAAATTTTTGAACACCCTCATCAGGATGGCCAAGGGCATCCTGGCCTGCAACAGAAATAGCACGGCCAGCAGGATCAGGGAAGTGACTGCCTGCTTGTACTCAGCACTGATGAGGCTGCGTCTTGAGTGTTGTGTTCCGTTTTGGGCCCCTCACTGCTAGAAGGATATTGAGTTGATCAGGTGTGTGCAGGGAAGAGCAACAGAGCTGATGAAAGGATGAGAAAACAAGAGTTACATGGAGTGGCTGAGGGAACTCAGGCTATTTAGTCTGGAGAAAGGGAGGGGAGACCTCATCACTCTGTACAGCTGAAAGGAGGCTGCGGTGAGGAGGGGGGTCAGCCTGTTTTCACAGGTAACAAGTGCTAAGGTGCAAGGAAATGGACTCAGGTCGTGACAGGGGAGGTTTAAATTGGACACCAGGAAGAATTTCTTCACAGAGGGTGGTTGGGCGTTGGAACAGGCTGTTTCGGAGGTGGTGGAGTCTCAGTCTCTGGAGATATTTAGGAGACGTGCGGATGTGGTGCTTACGGACACGATGTAGTGGTGGTATTGGAAGTGTTAGGTGGATGGTTGGACCTGATGACTTCTTTTCCAACCTACAAAATTATTTGGTTCTGGGATTCTAGGAAGATTCGCATGGGAAGAACTGAAAGTTCAATAAGACATTATCATGAAGAAACCCAGCAGAACAACTTGTATGCCTGCTAGAATCTTGGGCTACAGATGGGGGAAAAAAAAAAAAAGTTTAACAGTGGCCAAGGCAAAACAAAGCTAGTTTCAAGAAGACACAGTTCCCAGCAGTTACACCAGGGATGCTGGAAGGCAGACACTGAACATCTGGGGGCACAGCATGGGCTGCAAACACCAGCTCAGTACCAAGAACAGAAGGGGATTATTCAAACCACTCTACTGGCACAGTGTACAGATACCATGATTTTTTTTCCATGAAAGCTTTCAATTTTTATTTAAAAAAAAAAAAATAGTAGGAAATTAACCAGCATAAAACTAAATTCACTAGGAACCTTGCATTAGCCAATATACAAAAGTAAATGCCAGAAATGGATCCACTTTCCTACTAATTTCAAACTAAATGAGGAATATGAATAATTACACTGAGTTAATGTAGCCATAATAATTACAGCACTTGAATCAGAAATGTGATTGGCGTTACCAGAGCGTAAAAGGGTGTCAGTAACACACACGGTAAGTCTGTACCTCTGGTGGGAAGGGAGACACAAATATTCACTACCTACAGATCCCTGAGGATTTCACAGAGACTGACAGTGGGGGAAAACACAAATTATAGCAAATCTTCATTAAATCCGTGCGTCAGTGTTCAGAGCCACATTGAGGCAGACTCCTCGTTCCCATCTCAGCGCAGGATTACCTCAAAGAGCAGAAGTGAGCCAGAAACAGCACAGCTGCTTTTGTGAGAGATGTTTTATTAGTCCATTATCAACTGCGTGCCAAGTCATTAGTGCCAACATGATCTTTTGTAGTCTGGTTTCGTTTGCCCTTCACAGAGCAACAGTAAGGCCTTTGTATATTGGAGCAGTGAAGATGTTGTTATGGCACGGCCTGGTCCCATCAGGAATTACTCAGAAGTGAAATGGCCATAATGTAAAGTGACTTTTGGCTGTTGTCTCTGTCAATCACCTTGCAACAGTGACAGACTGCCGCATTAAATATACATGTTAAAAAGCTTGAAGATCAGAGAATAGTGGATGTGTTTACAGCCACAATCCCTTTACACCATGGCTAAATTTAGATGATAGGAACAAACTGCACCTACCATCCAGCAGCATTACAAAGACTGGGAGGAGGAAAAAAATCTTATGTTTTGTAGATCTATGTTAGAAAGTTTCTCCAAAGACTCCAAACCAAAGTGTTCCATGCTGCACAAACTCTCAAAGCCCAGCTAAGTAAAACTGGCAACTAGGTTTACACAAACTGCCATAATAACAGGGCATCATCCCTTGATCTTGCACTGTCAAGCAGGTATCTCTTTAAAAGAACTCTTGACCTCTGAGAAATGATTTCACCAGAGCTCATGGGCCAGTGAAAAACTAAATAAAAGCATGCCGTTCTGACTCTTAAGTTGGTATTGCTTTTCAAAGCAGTCTATTAATTAAAAACACTGACCTGAAATTATAGGCTGACTATGGAAATCACTGAAACTACAAACTCATTAAGTAGCCTAGAATTAATCATAGAATCCTGGAATCACCAACGTGGGAGAAGACCTCCAAGATCACCCAGTCCAACCATCCACCAATCACCACTATTTCCCACTAACCCACGTCCCTCAGTACAACACCTAAACGTTCCTTGAACACCTCCAGGGTCGGTGACTCCACCACCACCTTGGGCAGCGTGCACCAAGCTGGCAGTTGCAGAAGACTTGTAGATAAAACTTGTAGACAAACTTTGGGTGAACAGCCTAAAGTGACGAGATGTGATTTTACTTCAGATGTGAGTAAAATCATCTGTCAAAAGAATTTCCTAAGGCCAAACTGGAGTTTAGTCGGTGTTGAGCATTACTGGCCTCACAAGTGCCTTCTAGGTATTTGCTCAACTCAACTGAATTTCTGGTGTGAGTCACAGACCACAGAAGGAAGATATTCCTTCTTATTTAGACTTCTTTTTTCCTCAGAAAATGAAAAATAGCAAGAAGGGTTTGTTTGGTTGGTTGGCTTTTGTTGGGTTTTTTTTGTATTGTTTTCCAAATGTATAGCTTTCCCTACTGTGCTTGGTGACAAATGTGAAAAACAACACTGAAAACCACTAGAAATACATTCTAAATATGCTTTGGGATAGGAAGGCTATATTTTCTCTGATATAATACACAGGCAGCCTCATTTTATCTTTATTAAAAAAAAGAAGCACCTAAAAACCCAGATGTATTACATTCAATCGAAGTCTGCTACCTTTTATCATCATTTTCTAACAGGATTATGATGCTCTCAGCTTCACAGCTATTACAAGCTCTGATAAGGTTACAGTAGATAGACAGAATTGCATGGTCCGTTGTTCATAAAAATTAGGCTGAGTCTCACACAACAGGAGTCAGAACTCAGGCTAGTTCTGACCAGAAAAGTAAGAGACATAGGGGAGCTCAAACCAAGGGAACCAAGCAGCTTCAAGAAAAGGTCAGGCAGCTCCATGAGTCACGAGCGCTTCATCTTAAAGGACAGACCAGCACAACTGAAGGACAACAACAACAAAAATCCCTGTAAGAGGAATGGGCTTGAGTATGCTTTGAGATTTAACTCAGCCAAGTTGATTGATGCAAGCAGCAGTTCAGATTCTATTTTCTATAGGGAATATCTTGTGCCAGTAACATTGGTACTAGACCACAGACTACAGTATCATTCTCATGCATTCTTTGTTTAACCTTCCCCTCCGTTCTTGTATGTACAGGCAATTATTTGGATAAAATAAGACAAAAATTGACTCATTGTCTCCCTAGCTCTTAGAGTAATTTGAGTTTTGGTTGTTTTTTTGTTTGTTTTTTGAATGGGCCTTGGATAGGAACAAAAAGTTATAAAAACTTACTTCATTTTTAATTCAGTCCCCCAGAAATCCTGCTGCCCCAACAGCAAGGCTTTTTCTGGTAGCACCACGTCTGTCCAGACTCAAGATTCAGTGGGATTCAGGTGAAATCTGGGTGCAACAAAGATTGTTCCTTCCCATTCCAAATCCTTGATTAACTACCCAGAGTAGTTAAGAGACACTGCTACGCTAACCTATGCTGTCATTCACGTGCAACCACAGCCACATCCATAGTCTGCTGCATTTCTCCTGACCTCAGATCATCTGATGCCTGATGCTTTCTATTCCACCCTTCTGGAGATACAGCTGATGGCCTAAAGGAGAGAATTCTTGCAGAGAAAACATTGTGGAGAACTCATTTTCACATGAGTAAACATGAGTAAGAAAGATATCTGCAGGAACTGAAGCAGAAGAAAACAGTGCAGGAACTGAGGGATATTAATATTTCTTCTTCCTTTAACCCCTTCAGGAATCGTGAACAGAAAGAACATTCTGGAGTTACACAGATCTTGACTTAGATTAGAAGGAAGCAATGTTATCTATATGTATATATATATACAAAGATGAAGTTGCCATTTTGCTTGACACTTGCAAAGGAACAGAGGATGTGCCTTCAGTGAAATTGACCTCTGTTGGACTATAGCATTATATTATTTGAAGAGACTTACGGTTTCACTACCACTTACACGATCCGACAGCAATAAGACAAGGGGGAATGTTTTGAACTAGAGGAGGGGAAATTCAGATTAGGTATCAGGGAGAAATTCTTCACTCAGAGGGTGGTGAGGCAGTGGCACAGCTGCCCAGAGAAGCTGTAGATGCCCCATCCCTGTAGACATTCAAGGTCAGGGCTTTAGGGTCCCTTCCAACACAAGCCATTCTGTGATTCTATGAATACTGAAAACAAAACACGAATTTAAAATGTTAATTTATCTAGATCGGGAGAATTCACTTCTCGCAGTGCTCAGTTCTTGCATTGCACAAGGCGTTTTAATTTCTCAGGGCAATTCTTGAATGATGGACGGCTGTTTTTACAAGCAGTCCAGTCCAACAGATAAACATAAATGGCTCTTAAGAGCACAGTGCTCACGTGGAAGGTGGGAAAAATCATCAGAAAGTACTACAGGACATGGAATTCAAGTTTCTCTATCTGAAATTCCTCAAGCTTACCTCTCTCGTGCCTCCCACCCTCCCCCGTTTTACTTATTTTAATGTTCTCTGATTATGAATGCACTCATCAACATTTAAAGAGCTGTTACCTGTAATTATAGATGACACCTGGAAGAGGTATTGAACTCCACTGAAATAAACTGATTAAGAACAACATTCAGCACAAGCTTCTTTGAAGCAGATCGCAGTCAGAAAGATTGTGACTTCCCTCACCTGTGCTCACTGCTCTCTTGCTTCAGTCAGTGGTCTCATCATCAAGTGAAGAGGACACACATCTGTGGAACGGCAGTTTAAGGTTTGAATGATGTAATAATGAATGTAAGGAGAAGAAAAAGAGAAATAATAAAAATCAGGCCATCATTAAAATGCACAGCATTTTATGCAGACAGATTTAGCTCTAACACAAGTATTGCTGGAAGACAACTGAATTCTTACCTGGGATGCCTACAAGGTCTGAGATCCAGACTTCACGTGGATGTCCAGAGAGCTCATTATTTACATGCACCAGCTCTAAAACCAGAATGATTCCATCCTAGATGAAAGCAGCTGAGAACCTTTGAAAGAGCAACCTATCAAACTGGCTGTCATTTCCTCCAATATATTCTTTTAAATACATCATGTCTTTATTTGTTTCTGAATACTACTTTTAAAAGCCAGCAACCATGAGCTGAATATTTTCACATGCCACCCGGCAAAGCGTTTGGTTCAGGAATAACTGGTTGAATCACTAGTTGGAGTGAGAACGGCCTCTTTGAGGTGGGCAAACATCACACTTGTTCTATTTCCCAGCTATTGATGATGCCATTTATGAGAGAGACTCTAGCTGACATGTGTCGGTTTAATACTTCTCTATCTGAAATAAAGCAGGGCTGGTAGTTTAGCCAGGAAGAAATAAATTTGCCTCATTCCTTCAAGGAAACATTAAACACAAGATCACTGAACAGTTGAGGTAGGGCCCCTTGCTCAGGCAGGGCCATCCATGTTCCATGCCCAGGAAGCTTGTGGAGATCTCCACAGGCTCTCTGGACAACCTTATGCCAACACATAAATGTTTGCACCCAGCCTGCCCGAAAAAAGACTCTGGATTCTAATCATCACTCAGCAGTGCTCACAGGAATTAAGCATAAATGATACTGGTGGTAAATAAGCACATGGAAGTGAGAAACACATGCCATGAGGCTTTCACAACAGCTGTGCTAGCCACCTCGTCTCATTTCTTATACCTAAGTGCTATGCTCTACTCATACCATTAACCAGTTACAAACCTTTGCAACCCAGTGTTCCACATTAAAAGAAATTGTTACCCAGTATGAAAGAATTAATGAACAGATAAAACCGAAATAATGAGGGAGCTGTATGAAAAAGCCTCATTGAATTTCCATGTAATTTATAAAAGTAACTTAACTTATATAGGAATGATTGTCGAAAAAGGAAGGGCAGAGCTGAAGTTCAAGGGTTTTCTCCTGTAACACAACAATGAGATGCAAATAAATACAATGGGCTTCCATGTTTTAGTGGGACCATGAGAGCTTAAGATAAAAAACTTTTTAATTTTAATAACAAGCCAGCTAGATTCATAGGAATTAGGATGTCTAGGGTAATATAAATGAAGACAAAGAGACACACAGAAGTTATCAAAGAGGTATAGTCATTTAATTTTCTTAGAATTAATATAGAAATATATGCATATTTGTAAGCATTTTTAATTTAGATATACAATGAGAGAAGTACGATTCTTTACTGCTGCTGAGAAACAAAGTTGGAATATTAGTGGTTATGCTCATTTTATGATTTTGTGTCTACAGCAAGTGCAATAGCTTGCATATTAGCAATATAATGAATCAGATTAATTTTAAGTAATCTGCAAAATGCTTCAATTGTTGCTTCTGAAGTAATTGAATTTTCTGTCTTCTGAAGTTCTTCACTACTGTGGTGATCAAGAAGTTCAGAGTTTGGCATAGTCTTTCAGGATCATTTCCAGTTTCTGGCTCAGCATGATGTTCCCCTTCACTTTCAGTTTACCCGAAAAGAATGCCTACAAGAACCACGAAAAGAAAAAAAATGTATTCACTTGTTCATTCACAATCCGAAGAATTGCTATTACCAAACAAAAATCCAAAGAAAACTGGGGCTGTTTTGTGCTTATGTGAAAGTCTTCAGTGAGCAATGCCCACTGGTTCTGGGTAATTAAAAGAAAACAATGCCAGTTCCAATTCAGTAGAAGCCAGAACACAGTGTGATAGAACAGCCCAGTTTACCACTCGGGAAAAAAAAGCAAAAAAACCTAAATAAAATCAATTTCAGTGGCACGCATTTCTTTTCTAAGCATAGCACAGAGGACTTCATCTGGTATATGCCAAACCTTTTCATAAAGATGACAACAAAACTTTGCAGAGGTACAAAAATAAAGCTCCCAGTCTTCTCCTGCCTGTGCAGTGTAAGTCCATTCATTTTTGTCTTACTACATGAAAAGGACGCTTGCTCAATTTCGTAACAATTCCAAACAGGAATTTTCACAGCACACATTTAAACATATTCTGAGGAAATGCAGTGGGTTTATATAAAGCATGTTAAAACATACAAGAACTAGAAAATGCAGGGAACAGATTTTGTTTTACTTGCAGAATCAGAGATCAATCAATATTTTCAACTGGTATATTACATTTGTATTGTCCCTAGCTCACAGAGCTATATATGCCATTTCAATCTATTCTAGTGTATATTTTTTTTAAATTTTCTTTTACTGTGGCTTCACAATTTGAAAGCTCTTTGAATGTTCTCAAACAAAATGCTTTTGCATAGCTCCATTATCTTGAAATAGATTCAAATCAGGAAGAGAGAGACAGCAGAACCGAAATCAAATAGATGCTTATAGCTCCTTAGATGAGGAAACTCCACATCGACTCAAAGGAAATACTAAACTCCTAAGATAGATAATATGCTTTGAATTGCAGTCACAGCTCTCTTGCTTTCTGGAGATTACACATCAACATCTAGGGCTTGTTTTATGCCCTATGCCTACTATATACAGAGGGGCACAAAGGATTTTACTTCTGTAGTATTTCAGACTTCTAACAGACGTTTGCCATCATTGCTAATCTCCAATTTTAAAATCAGCTCTCCAACAACCTTTGTTTGGGATCAAAGAAAACAAACTGTTCAGTTAACGATGAGCTAATTAGAGTTCTCATTTGCTCAAGCATTGAACTGTAAGCCGAAATGCTACTTTTGTGACAGTTTAATTTACTCTTACACATGGCACTTTTATTGGTAAAATCAGTAGTTTTAAGCAATACCCTAAGAAACTGAAAGTACAAACTCTGGTTACAAAACTTGCTTAAATCTTTCCCCTAAAAGCGGCCTAATTTTGGTGAATGGATCTGCATTCATGCATTGTTCATGATTTTTCCTTACAGCAGCAGAAGCAGTAAATCAGGGTACTGCAACAAATACCAGTTTCCTGTAATATGACATATCGAAACAGCACGAGGAGTGGTAAAACTATAACCTTACAAATCATATTGTGAAATGTCAGGGGAAGAAAAGAAAAGAGGGAAGGGAAGGGAAGGGAAGGGAAGGGAAAGACAAAAAAAACCTTTGTAATGTTAGGCTTTACATCTTTTGAGGTATTGTTGTCCTCCTTAGAGGTAAAGATGGCATAAATTCCTCTCCATACCTTCTGACTAATTCAGTACAAGGTCTGCTTATTCCTAATCTGAGTCTGGCTTGCACTGTCCTAACACTTAGTGTTGCAGGTTTTGGAATGCAAACAGTCATGAGCCAGAACTTGATTTAAGGCAAATTTCCCAGGCAAGTGAGTTTGCCACAACCATTTTACCTTTTGGGGATTGGTCTTTTGTTGCACCACATCCATAAAATCCTGGTCTGAGAGTGTGAAGGTGGTATCAGCAGAACTTCTCGCAGGTCCCTGGTACACGGCTCCAGAGCCATTTTTCAAGTCAATTGCTGAGAAAGACCAGCAAAATATGGTTTTAGTTCAAAATAAAGATGAAATTTTCGGTTTAAAGAACACTATTCTCCACACCCTTTCTTGCGAAGCATCCAACCTACAACATAAACATCAAGCTAACAGTTACTAAGAAAATGAAGGTTGTTCTAATTCTTCTTCTTCTTTAATGAAAGAAAATAACAGAGATTAGGAAAAAAAAAAAAACCACCTATTCCTGTGCTGTTCGAGCAATTCAGACACGTACAGATAGTAAAAATGTTTTCAAACCATAGGTTTGCAGTTAAGTGATTAAATTGAAATAAGTCCAAATTTGTAACATTTTTGCAAATTGGTTAACATTTGTAAATGAGGTTAAGATTTCTTTTTTAAGAGCACAGACTAGAAGAGACCCAGAAAAATGTAACAGTTGATCAATTCATACCTCAGTCACAAGCACCTAGTTTTATAGTAATCAAAGGGAGAAAATACCTGCACTACCTTAAAAATTCCGTCCTTTTATTTTTATAGACACCAAATGTATATGCATCAGCTCTGCACTACCCTCCCTGGTCATTTAGACTTTTCCAGTGTCTGCTTAAATAACTATGCTAGATTGAGCTTTTGATATTCAAATTAGACCAGCCACTCTCCTTAAAACATACGTATTTTATCACAGCAAATGATTAAGGGGTGCACGCACTTAAATCTTATTACTTTATCATGGTTCCATGCACATGGGTTTCAATAATTTCACTGTCACCACTATAATTTAACATAGGTAGCACAGCAATTTGGATGGGAACTTCAGAGGATAAAAGGAAAATAAATCCACTGATAACACAAGGCAGGAAAATATATTTTTAAACAAAAACAGAGACAGTTCCTTGGTATTGAAACACTTCTTGATGGAAAAAAAATATGGATCAGTAAGAAAGTTTTCAGTTAAATCTGAGATTTTTGGTTAACTCTAGAAGACATGTACAGACATCTACCTAAGGAGGAGGGGAACTCACAGGAAGGACTGACATTTTAAAATTGCTGCACAGACATAAGAAAACATTTTAAAACAATGTTTAAGAGTCACAAGCTATTAATGAGTGCAAATAATCCAAAATGGTAACGTTAGCAGCGAAGCTGTGAGGTTTCTAAGTCGGTATCCTTTAGTCAGAGAAACCAAATGCGGTGGTGTTCAATGCATGCTTGCTTATTTCGCCTGACAGGCAATGTAGCCTGTTCTGCTTGGTGGAAAGAGCATTTCAAGCCTTGCCAAACACTTGTCCTTCCCTTCTGGAAAGCCAAAAATTTCCTGAAATGCCAGGAGATTTCGAGTGTTATTTTCCCAAACCAAAGGCCCTGCCAAAATCATCTACTACAAAGCTAATGCTATCAGGTGTAGTGTCATTTGTTCAAAGTATTTTGACAGTTTGTGCTCTGCCAGCTCTTTCTCAGATTTTGCAAATTCCCAGCCTTCCTGTTTACATATTTTTTCCTTTTGACCTCCTCTTTCTTAAGCACAAAGCAGAATCATTACTGAAGGATGCAACATCAGGGACATGGACTGCCAGACAGTTTCTCTTAGTTGCCAAGTTTTAAGACACTTGCCTAATTGTGAAGACTCAAAACTAGCTCACCTTGTGTTCTTTTTTTTTTTTTTCTGAACAGTATTTTTGAAAGGCTAACTACACAGCTTTTGTCTGTTTCAGGCACTTAAATCTTTCACTTCCTGAAATTTATTCTAAGTGTTATTTTTTCCAGTTAAAATAAAACTAGAAAGGAAATTAGGTGTGCAGTGATGTTCAGTGAGAGAAATGACATACCACATAATTATTATCCACTTGATTTTAAGCTAAGTTGTAATTTCAGAAATAGGTTTAATGGACATCACAACCCTGACACAGTAAGAATAGAAGGGAAAATTACTCAGCAGCAGGTAAACAACCTGCCCATCTATCATAAAAGAACTAAAGCATACCAGTAGTTAGTGCTATCTAACTAGTACTACTAGCTAGATCTACTAGCACTAGTAGATAGTGCTATCCAGGATACAAATAAACCTCAGCGATATTGTAGACTTTGTTCTCTCAAAGTCATTCATATTTTTTTTAGTTTTATACTCTTCATAGCTAGTGAAACGAAGCATCAAGTTCTGCTTCTTGCCAGATCTGCTTCCTCTACATGCATGCCAGAAAAAAGAATAATAATAAAAATCCTTAAATATTTTGGTTGCAAAGCTCCACCATGTTCACATGATGGAAATTTGTGTAAGAAAAAGAGCAAAAAATATTTGCCTGGCATTGGGGCCACAACAGTTCTTCTGTACCTCCTTTGTTTGTGGGCTAGAACTGTGCAATATCCTTGTAAGCCATAAACCACTGTACCCTGAGTGAGCACAGCTTGAGCCACACAAATAGCACTGACCAGCAAATCCTTCTGCTTTGGCTTGACCTCACCAGAATGGGAGAGAAAATACTATGGAAAACCTCGTGGTTCAAGACAGGTCACTCAACAGTTACTATCTTTGGCAAAACAGACTTGACTGGGGGAAGATTTACTTTATTTATTGCCAATTAAAAATAGGGTAGGTTCGTGAGAAACAAAAATTCAACTAAAAATAGCTTCCCCTCTTCTTCCCGGGTGTAGCTTAATTCCCAATTCCTCTATACCCTCCCCAAGGCTGAGCAGTACAGGGAGATATGGAAATGGGAGTTGTGTTCAGCCCACTGCCATTCCTCTCTGCTGTTTCTCTCACCTCACTCTTCTCCTCAGGAGAACCTGCTCCTGTATGGGCTCCTCTCCATGTGCCATGGCCTCCATCAGGCCACATCCACTGCTGCACCTCCAGGGCTGCATGTGGAGATCTGCCAGTCTGCTCCACGTGGTGCCCATGGGCTGCAGGGGACAGCCTGCTCCAGCATGGGCCTCTCCTGGGCTGCAGGGAACTCCTGCCCTCCTCCTGCACTGACCTTGGTGCCTGCAGGGCTGCTCCTCAGCGTTTTGTCACTTGTCTCTCTCAGCTGTTGTGCAGTGTTTTTCACACTTTCTAAAATGCGCTATGACAGAGGAACCACCAGCACTGCTGATAAGATGAGCTCTGTCCTGAGGTGGATCAGTTTTGGAGTTGTGATGGCTGTATCCAAGACGTAGGTAGCCCATGGTCTGTCTGTTGTCACAGTGGCCAACCCCTGCAGGCCACCTGCTTAACAAAACCTTGCCACGTGTATCCCAAATGCATTAATTCACAAAATACACAAGTAGCTCTTATAGGATGCTTAGAGTTCCTCATCAATTTTTAATTACTTCTGTGCCTTAGAAGTAATTAAATAAATAAATAAGCACAAGTCCCTTTTTATTCTTCATTTTTGCACTTGTTACTTTTTTTCTTGGTTGTCCCTAATCCCAGCCTCTTCAAAAAGGGAACTGAGATGCTGAAAACCTCACATAACATCTCCTAAGACACAACAGACCCTCTTTTCTCTATTCAGCACCGGCTAGAAAGGCAGTTGTGATACATCTCAACTATATACGTTAATCAGAGTCAGTATTGTAAAGTTTAGAAGACACAAAGTTAGAATTAAATGCTTTAATCACTCAGACAAATTCTAAGATCTCCGAACGACAAGATACATAACACATCGTGTTGCTAGGGCTGTTCTTGTCTATTTCACATCTGCATCGCAACAGCATTGCTTATCAAATCATTCCTATAAATAATTGTAAGCTCTGAAGACACAAGAACGTCTGTAAATACTCCATGCTCATGGTACCATGGATGTTCAATCACATGAAATCCTTAAACCATCTGTATTTAAAAGCTATTAGAAAACTTTAAAACAGAGGAACAACCTAACAGTATGTTCTATTCCAGATATATGAAAACTATAATTTCCATTCCACTTTTTTCTCTTAAAAAGCGTTGCTGTTTTCACTAAAGAAGAAAAAATAAACGTGAAAAGAAGTAAATCACAGCTGACATAAATGAAGAGCTCTGTAACAACAAATTCTGCCATTTTCATGAAAACATGAAGGATCGTCTCCTGAGACTACAGTGCCAGCACACAGAGAAGTGGATATAAATTAGCAATGAAAGAAATGAGCTGAATACCAGAACAGATTCCAACCATCAGAGCAGAAAACTAACTTTCCAAAGTGATTTAAGACCAAAGACGGTGCCCTCCTGTAAAGCACGCCTTCATGAGACCAAGGCATATAACGTAGCTCTCTGCTGTAGAAGGAAACGGTCTTGTCACAAGCCTCCTATATACATCTCCTACACAAATCTCCTGGATATGTGTCTCTGCCATTAAAGCCTGCATGCTGCACGCTCACATTACAGCTGTCAACTTCATAAGGATGTGATATCGGTGTGCCTATGTCCCTGCTTGGACCCCAAATAATTCCTTGGGTGGGTGGTGGCCTGGGCAGCTGCCCTCGCACCCTGCCAGCGTGGCTCCACGGCTTCCAGAAGCAGCTGAGTAGCTTCAGGTTGTCCCAGCTTTTCCCCCTACCCCCTCACACAGCTGACTTGCTCCACACAGAAACAGGAGTTTGACACAGAGGCATGCTACTCCTCAATACTCTGTGCAGCAACATAACTTAAACGAAACGTAAAGCTGAAGTCCTTTTTCAAAACCAGCTAGCTTCTCAAATATGGAACAGTTCGGTATTGTTCACCTAGTAAAAAACAAAGACAAGCAGTTCCAAGTGCATGAAGCAGCGGCCAACTTTCAATTTTTTTTGTTTCTAATTACGTACATAAATGCTACATTACAGTAAATACACAGGAATTATTATTCTCTGTGCTTGTCAGAGAAATAATGAAAAGGTCAAAAATGACATATATCCAGATTAAAACTCTATACGATGGCTCTCATCAGCAAGTAGCCCAAGAGTTGAAAAATCTAATATTTATGATATGGCTTTTGCCTTTGTTTTTAAGACTGCCCTACTACTGAAAGGAGAAAGTTATTGAGGGGGTCACCTTTTTTTTCCCCCTCCCCCAAGTTCTCCATCAAGGAAGATAAGTAACTGCAGCACAAGGCTCAGCATGAGAGCAAACAGAAAAAAGCGTCATCCACTCTTCATTGCCCAAAGGTACTTTGCATCATAAATTATTAAGGACCTTCCTGGTAATTTTAGTGACATCCACAATGAAATTCACATAGCGGTTTTTCCACAGTTTTCCTATAAAAGTTTTATTTTTTCAAGAACTGGAAAAGAAGTATTTTGTGCCTTCAGCATGATGCAAAGCAACAGAAGAGGAAGCTTCTAAACTTCTGAGCACTGTTCTAGAGATCCATTAGCTATCAGCTAATAAATCTCAATGGCAATGTCTGAGAACTGCTGAAAACAACTAAAGCAATTGTACAGGAATAAATATGCAGAAGAGTACAGAGTATGCTTCAGGTACTGAAGCTAATGGGAGAAGCTGCAGTTACAGCTGGCAGGTGTCTAACAAGAATTCTGTTTTAAAAACAGACCCTTCACTGCTAAGCTTATTCCTTATAGTTTCAATTCTGTCCAAATGGTTATTGATTTATTTTCAGCGTCCTTGTAAATCAGAAAAAAAAAATTGTTTCTGTAAGAAAAAACTCTAATTAAGATCAGTTGTTGGTAGCTGCAGTTCAACACTTTTGAGACAGTGAGTGAGCTGTCAAGAATTTCATAAACCAGAATTTCTATAACCATGGCTTCGTACCATTTATATAAAGCTAAATAAAAATAAAGATCATTGCTAATTAAAAATACTGTTACTATTGTTAGTACTATCATCAGAAGTGCCTCTGTAACGAGAGTTCACACGTTCTAGTTAAGATAATAAAAATTTTGGCTTACTGCACAAAACAGAGATCAAAAGGTTAGAGTAACAATTAAAACAACGCGCTAAAAGTAAATAATTTTAAAAAGAAAAGACACGGAAAAGCCCTGAAGTCTTGAAAGTTTGGAAAATGCTAGAATGACCGCCGGTGTGAGAAAAAAAATTCACAGCAGTCCATGATACTGTCTGCTTTCTCTCATCTGCTTCCCTCTCGCCCTCCTCCAAGATCTTCCGAAGCTCAAGGACATTAGCAGGAGATGCTACAATCATCAAGTGAGACAGCAATGAGCTACGGGGCCCAGATTGTTTCTAGCACTGTCAATTGCTGCAGTTTTCACAACAGCACGAAGCTGTGCCAAAGTGACAAGTCCAAAGATCAGAAGACAAGCCAGCACAGCTAAGTAACGAATTTAATAAAGGAAAGAAGCCCACCAGGTAGTACAGGAAAACCATAGACACTATTTGCACAGTCCTGAGAAGCCCTTATAAGTAGAGGTTTAGAAAAAAGATGGATAATGAAACAATTAGTACGATCTCAGAGCTTAGAACAGAACAAAAACCTCTCCCAGATTTATCTCCTGACATTCCAGTTGTTTCAGTTATAAGAATTCTAAACATACGTTGAAGGAGTGTGCAGTATTTACACACAGCAACCAAATTCTAAATTAATTTTAATTCCAAATTAATTTGAATTTCATATGTTTCTCTGCATTATTGTACCTATTTATTTTAGAGGATCTCACTCAAGCAGAGGAAAAGATGATACAGAAAAGTTATGTCTATTTAATTGCTTTTAGGCAGTGAAGCATTCATTGGAAGAAAGCACAACTTTCCTCCTACTGCTTCAGTAGCAAACAGAAGAAAGAGCAAGGATGGATCCTCTCTCTCTGCATACAGAGGCAAAAACATCCATTCATTTCCACCACAATAAAACATGGTCTCGTGAAGCAGTTAAGTCCACTGCTCAAGCCTCAGTTTTTCAAGAGTGTCTGTTCTGCATTCAGCAAGTTGTAGCTTACAGTCTTCCTTAACCAGAGATTTTGCACACCTTTTACATTCTGTGCCACATTCTTCTTCCATTAATTCATTTATCCATTCTCCGATTATGCATAATATTAAGCCCCTAAAAAAACACTCCAAAATTAGAGACAATGATAAATCATTCTAATAATGAAGTCATTTCCTAGTTGTTACTGTAAACATGACTGTCACTTATATTACTTTTACTTACAGATGAAAAAAATAGCTAAGACTGGTGTAGTTAACAAACATAAGTAACCACTTCAAGGGTTTTGGAGCCTAATCAATCTATTTGTATTTTCTAAAAATCAATGCAGAAACACAGAAAAGACTTCATAAACCTCCTGTCCACTTCTAAGCATCATTTAAAGCAATGACAGTGTAAGAGTAGAAAACCAGAGGGACGGTAGGAATGATTAAGAGGAGTAATAAGTTTTAAGACATCTTAGTTAAATTTGCAGCATCCTCTCTCTCATTTTGATTTATAGGTACCCAGCATTAATCATCTACACAAGCATATTCAATATATTGATTAACTGCTATCCAAGTGCAAATCTCTCCTTATCTCGTAAAAACTGCACAAAATGCAATACAGGTAGGACAGGACTACGCTGATCAATCTACACATGATATTTTCCTGATCCTCAGCAGGAGTCTTGCTACTCAGAATCAGTGCTCCTTAGAATTAAGAGAAAGTGAATTTATAGGGTCCTAGACTGCTTTGTAAACGCAGTAAATATTTGATGAGAGCATGACATTATACAGACTCAACATTACTTAAAAAGAAAACCAAAATGACAAAAAGAAAACAAAAATAAACAAACAAAAAAACCCACAAAAAACCAGCCACAATTTATAGGACAAAGTGCAAAAAAGACCAGATCTGACCTCACAACAGGTCAGCATCTCCCACCAGCCTGCCAAGGGAAAGCCCACCTCACCAGTATCTCCTCACACAGTTCTAATCGGTTCCAACCATCGAGGCCAATCGAAATCAAGCTGTGCAAGTGACAGGCTTGACCCCAGGATTTGCATTTCTCCACTAAAAAGACAGACAGGCC
The DNA here is from genome assembly GCF_002078875.1 of Numida meleagris. Taxonomy (NCBI): domain Eukaryota; kingdom Metazoa; phylum Chordata; class Aves; order Galliformes; family Numididae; genus Numida; species Numida meleagris. Next base: position 70,551,702 of record NC_034438.1, read on the forward strand.
TGCAAATTACAACCTGAGTTCAAATTACACCCTTCTCTGCCACCCACTGCCATTACAAGCTTCAGCCTGTTCGTCAACCCTGTCCTTCCCTGAAGGATGGGCAAGCAATGTTTGCATTCACTAAACTTTCACGTCAGAAATTTCACATGGAAGTAAGTTGGGTGATATTTTTACTGAAGGCACAGAACAGTGTGGAAGAAATAAACACCTGCTCAGTACAGATTGGTTAGCTTGTACATTATCAACAGTCTAGATACTCCAGCATAGCACGCTTAGAAGAAGGTTAACCTCAGTGCAGTGAAGACCTCACTTGGGAAAATGTAAGGATAAACACCCTGAAGTTCTAGAAGATGGTGTGCCTCTGTCTCCATCTAAATAGGGAAGTTACAGAAGCATATTGTTAGAAAGTAAAAAGTTCCATAATGGCAGTTTCTTTATCTGATCTCTTCATTACTTGTATATTCCATATGCAGTCAGATTTTTTAGGTCCTCTGAGCATCCATACTAGTTTATCCTTGTTTTAAAAATAACGGTTTAATTAGAATGAGTATAATTAATCTCACTTCATTTAAAAAAATGCACTGGGACATTATATAAGAGCTATTACTTACTCCACTGCACTGCTGTTTTTCCATCTTTAGTGATATCCCACTGGAACACAGCATTTACTTTCCTCACCAACTCATGCCCAATCTCTTTGATGCGACGGCCAATTTCTTCAAACACCAGGTCACTCTGCAGCCCTGTAGTCTTAAAAAAAGAGAGCAGGAAGAATTTTAAACGGAAAGCTCTTTTAAAAAAAAAGAGTATATAAGACTATTAGTTTAATCACTGTGTCCAGGAAAGTCTCTACTGCAGAATTATCGAATGCAATCGAAATGTTTTCCACCACAAATAATTACTTCCAGCAATTGTCAGCATTAAAGAGTACACTCTAGCAGAAAATGCTTCGTGGTCTCTTGAGAACTATTTCAAATCTTGCTTTTACAGTTTTTGTCATTTATCACTATAATTTATGGTATGTTTTACTTCGGACTTTTTTTTAACAGCTTCTCAATGGCCTTTTATTCCATTTAGAGAATAACCACTGTCACTTTTTCTATAGTGAATGGAATATCCCTCTTCAGAACACAAAAAACGTTTTCACCAGAACATTACCTTGGTACGGCATGATAGATTATCAAAGAGACTGCACCATGAACGCTGTCAGAACTCAATGCAGTCACAGTATGTCTACCACTTCAGAGTGGGATCAGTTACATTCATGTTTTTAACTTTCCCAAACATGTGACGTTGTGCAAGCCTTTCATTGTTTTACTTCAACTAATATTTGTACTCAATAAAATGCTCTGCTTTAAGAAGCTGCCCTGTGTGATATTTTTATCCAAAGAGAACTGAAGAAAGAACTTATCTTAGCTTCTTTTTCTGCTGTATCTACCCATATACCAGGATGCAGTAGTCCTCACACTACTATCTTTTCATCTCCATGGTTATGGCTAAGAAAGATTTTCCATCACATAACATGACTTCTGATGACATTTGAATCTGATAGTCACAGGTGAGTTTCCCCTACTGCATGACTCAGCCAATCAGGAAACTCCTGCCCAAGTACCTTAATCTCTCAGAGTAAGCTTGACAAAAAAAACTGTTCTGTCCATGTAAAACAGACCTCTGTAATTACTTCGCTGAAATGTTCTAATGCTTAAATGTTTGAACCCCAAATGTAGTTTTGGCAACAGTCCACAATATCAAAGGACTGAACACAACTAGTGTAAAGACACAGGTTCCAAGAATATATTACAAGCTTTCGATGAATGTCACTACCTCAGTATTCCATAAACTTCAATGCATTAAAGTCTCATCCTCAAGTCTCATCCTCTCCGCCCACAAAAATCAGTGGAACAAAAATCAAGGTTTATTAAGGCAAGGTACTGTGCGCCCACTTCTCCAAAGGCTACATTAACAACCCAGAAAGACATCAGCACGTGCAATTGTGTCTTTTGTGCCAAGTCCAGTACCCTGGGTATATACCAGTACCACGTCAAGCCTCTTGCTGTCTCTCTATCCCTCGCTCTCCTTTTCAGAGAGGACACACACTGTGCAGTACATAATGATGTGTACAGCTCAAATGGTGTAAAGCACCTCAAACTCCACCAGCTATTCTGTGGATTCTGACAATGTGTTTCCCTCAGAATAGATCCACGAGCCCTACACAATAACCACAGTGTGTGTTCACTTCTCTGAAGTCATCTACTCATGTAATCTTTGTGAATAAGACTGGCAAGCAGTTCTAGTTTCCTTCTCATGTTTCTCGCAACAATAAGGCCTAATTATGCTCCTTTACAAGTCAGTGCTTCTGTTGCTTACAGGCTCCAGTGAAGAAGGCTTATCCAAGGCTGGTATTATATCCACATAGCCCCCTGCAATAGCAATGTCTCCAGTCTCTTTGACCTGCGATGGGGAAAAAATTACATTAAAGAGGTAGTGCACTGGCAAAAAAAAAAATCACAGTAAAAAGACTTCTTTACATTTTAAGCCAAGAGATGAAGAAAACAGAAAATACAAAGGCTTCAGTGAAAAGAAAAACAAAGTCTAGTTTTAGAGCAAATTAGTATTATACTATTTGCAAACAGTTCTGCAAATGAAACAACTGATTCTTGACAAATTAAACCAAAAGTTAACAATGGTTTTCTATTTACAAAGTGAACTAAAAACCTTATGTATCTGAAAAATTATAATCTCTGCTACAGTTAACTGTTAATATTACTTCATAAATAGCTCTGAGAAAAACACATTGCTCTAAAATGATTTTAGTGAGGTAGGTAAGCAGTTGACAGTATCTCCAGGCATCTTACACTGCAACTTGCACTAGAAGCAATTTTTTAAACATCACAGGATCAGAAAGGTTGCAAGGAGAAAGAGGAAAAAAAAATACCCGAATTCCTTTCTGTTCTATTTTTTGAAACAGTTATGTCAGATATGAAATTGAGCTTCATTTTGGCATTGTTTCTCTAATGAGGACTGACACACAAACCATTCTGACTACCTGACAGTGAAAAAAGGCAGCAGCAAAATGATTCACTGACAATGCACATAGAGAGTTATATGACAAATTGAGAAGAATAGGCAAAATCATAGTCTAGCTTATTGCACAAGTGAATTTAATATAGAAAGAATGGACACTAAAGATTATTCAAGTCACTCCTAACATCTTGTCACCACCACCACTGCAACTTCAGGCAGTGATGAAAATGAATTTAAACCACTGTATCATGTTAAATGTGCATTTTCAGTTTGATTTATCCTGAGCGTACTAGAAGTACACAGATGACTTGATCTTAGACTACCCTGAATTACGAAAAGCAACAGAACTCAGCATAATTGCTCTGAGCAAGCAACTGTTGAAACAACATTGTTTTCTATAATCATGTTAAACACTACAATCTGCCTTCAGAGTAAGTTATGTTATTCCATGCTGAAGCTTACTAAAAAAATCTGTATCAGTATCCCCCAGAACTCTGCATATAATGCTAACACTAAACCAAGCACAAGAATAAATCCAGCCTTTGAACACAGTGAAGGATCACATTCTGCACACAAATTTCAACGGGCTGGGAAGCATACTATGAACACTGTTAGTTTCGACTGTACATGCAATCCTCAAAAGTAAGATCTAGAAATTCCCTCAGGACTGAGCAGAAGTAACTTTCATGTATTGCTGCACATCTTCACGTCTCTAGTACTGTAGCTGTGTAGTAGTTCCAGAGTCCACTGTCTCATCTACTGGCTACTAGTAACCCGAGACAGAGTTTGTACCTAGTAGCCTTAACGTTGTCTGTATTCTGAAATTCCATAGCTGCTAGCACTTATCAACTCTGCAAACAACATTTACCTTCACTAGTCAACATGTATTCTGCAAATCTGTGTTCCTCTGGAAATGATATCTAACCTGTGTCCTTGGAATGATTCTCCTCCTCTGATTTTGCCTGCCCAATCCTCCTCCAGCTCCTTCTATCACTGCTGCTGTACTCACCCATCAAAAGCTTGGCTACTTTTTTACAGAGATATGGGCAGCAAAACTTTGGCCAACCAAAGCAATGTAAACTGTATATGCATAAGCCAACACATACTGACAAATAACAGCAGCAATTCATGATTTAGAAGAATGCCAACGGCATAGGGCACTATAACAGAAACAGTGAGAATTTACTTTTCACCTCTACATAAAGTACTTTTGCTTGACATTGAAATTCACCACCATTACAGGATATTCACACAAAATGCTAACAGCAAATCCAAAGAAAATTGAGTAATGCAACAAGTGAATGTATAGAAGAATAAGATCTGTTTTACTGTAGTTATTATGCCTGACTGCTATGAAATTTCAACTGTTAAGCAAGCACTTCTGTGTAGATGCAGCTGAAGTTTAACTCAATTTAATCACATTTTTTGAAATTCATTTACTTTCATGAATGAAATATTTGAAAATTTATGAAAAAATTTCATAAATGAAATTCATTTACCTTCATTTACTGTCAGGAGTTCATTTAAGCAAGCTAAACAATGTTAAAAAAAACCAAATGAACAAGGCTATGATTATCTACAAAAAAAAGGATACTGACTTAAGAATGACTGCTTTTTGCTTTTTCCATAATGGACAAACCAGAAAACATGATACAATGAAATGAGTTCTAGCAGTAGTTACAATAAGAAACATATAAAGTCCTCTAACAGTATTTTTGATATTTTACTGGAATCTTTGTGAAACAATAGGTAGGAATATTTAATTCTATTCACTTTATTTCTTTCCTGAGTGTTCTTAATGGTTCAGAGAGCTAATTTTATCGCTTCCTGTCATTCCCACACACTTTTACACAACCCACACTTTTCATTGAAGTCAACAGGAGCGACTGCATTCTCACCTTGGTCTGAAAATGAATTCTATTTCCTTCCTTCCACATTTCTGTTTGTAAAGTCTGCCCTGGAAAGACTGGCTTTGCAAAGCGAACCTGAAAATAAATAAACAAGTAAAAAGATTAAAGAAAATAAAGTAAAATTTTGTCAAATCTCTCACATGAATCTTAAAAAAATAGGTTCTATTAAACTGGAAAAAAAAAGAAAAAAGAAAATGAGTCAAATGGTGATACAAAGCATATAAATATTTAAGGAAACATAGAAAACAGAGGCATTAAAATGCATGCAGCAATAAGTAAGAGCAATTGTGGCAGTAAGGACAATGAAAATCCTATTTCCACTCTAAAGAATTTTTTGGCACTAAAATTAAGAAAATTAATGACTAAGAACAAACTCACGGACCTTGATTGCCTTGAATCTGGTCACATCATTGTTTGCAAACTGCTTCAAGATGTTTCTAGCAGCAAACCCAAAGGTGCACAGTCCATGAAGTATGGGCTTCTGAAATCCTATTTCAAAAATTAACATTTTAGTGATTGTAACATCAGGAGTGTGCATGTCTCTACTACAAGTACTTGTGTTACAGTTGGAGTGTTTCTTTCCAATGACATTCTTAAATTAGTCTAATGAAAGGATTATCTTACTGAAAACGCATCTGTAACTACTTATTGCTACCTCAAGGCAAAAGAATGTGTTCACTGAGATCTGAAACTTCAACACTGAATATGCCATGTAAGACTCCCAAGCCAAATGAGCCACTGTTTGCACTGGTGATAAAATGAAAATAAGATTATCTGTGTTATTATGTGTGCACAGGCACACCAGAAACATCATTACAAGGACATCTGCATATTAATAGCAAGGGGTACAGTAACAACTGAAAAGTGGTGACACACACACAAAATGCTTCACATTTTGAATCCCTATTAATAGTTGCCAAACATCTTTGCATTTAGTACACAATTCAGGAACAGCTTTAGCTTGTTCAGAATGGAAAAAAGACACTCAAAAGGGTTCAGGCATTCAGAATGAAATGAACAAAAACAAAAAAAAAGTTAATGTTTTGTTCATATTGACATTTTGCACAGGCTTCCATGAAGCATCATGCTTTGCAGCAGAAGCTGGATCATGAAGAGGATAAACTTCATATTAATAATGAATCTTCTTTCAATCCTGCCAAGTCTGACAAAGTAAGCTTTAAAAATCATCCTGACATGTGCTAAAGCACAATGATTGAGTTATAAAAACATAGCTTGCACTGAGTACGTTCTGATCCCTTAGTAGTTTGCTCTGACCTCACTGGGCATGTGAACAATAATTGATCATGCTTGTAACAGCCCATGGATCTGAGACAGGTCTGTCCAGCCTTGGCTCTGAAAATAGTTGCTTTGCCTGGAACTCATCTGCCACTCTCAACTGTCAGAATCTGTTTTTCCTGAGCTCAATGAACAACTCCTCACAGCATCTACACATCATGAAAAGTTGTCTCAAGGGAAAACAACTAGGAGAAAAGCAGGAAAAAAAGAGAGAATAAATAATAATGTGTGTGTATATATATATATACATATATATATATGGGAGACGGGAGAAAGATTGGCCTGAGGAGAATCAGAAGAGATAAAAGACACCACTTTCAAGACCAAGACAAAAAGGCCACTAGCACTTGATGTAGGGAAAGACAGGAAGTCTAAGACAGAGCCTAAAGGGAAGACAAGACTCCCAGGAGTCAAAAACAGAGGTTATGACTGGTTAGGTTAGGAAAAGAGACGTGACAGAAGGACAAAAAATACACACTCAAAGAAAAACCCCTAAGGTAATCAAGTGACTTTTTACCTGGACTAAGACGAAAGCAAAATAAATGCACAAAGATATCAACACGTTTTCTTCCAGTATCTTCTCTAAACATTACCTACCTGCAAGAAGCCTTACCAGTAATCTTGGAATTGCCTGAGTGCATTAAGCTTATCGCTTCCTTACAGTGCACACAGGTAAGAGGTAGTCAATTTAAAATACTTAAAGACAAGAATGAATTTAATGTCCTAGGAAGAAGTTTCTGTATAACTAGAATAAATACTTCTGAACGACTTCTTCAGTCATTTTTGTTTTCATTTGAACATGCATCTAGTATAGATACTTGAGTAGGAAACTGCCATAGTTGTAAAATCCAGCATGGTACTTTAGTATTCAGGCAGATTCACCTACAGAGTAAATTTTGTTTTTCACTGTAAGTACCAGTGCTCTTGGTATGCTGAAGAATTTTACTCCTTCAGTGACTTCTTTATGCAGCATTATATTAATGGCCAACCTACAGTGTTACCAAGAGGTCTAGGTAGGCATCTTTAAAGGAAAAATGTGCTACCAAACACCCCCTGTCTGCTCTTTCCTACTCTCTTGTCATTTATTGGAGCTGAGAAGACTACACAGAAGCAGAATAAAACTACACCAACGCTGACATAATCTCAAAATAATTTAGATGGGAAAGAATGATCTATCAAACAGTTTATGTAATTCCCTACAAAGCTTCTGATAGTTAATTGAATTATTTCTGCTTATGAAAACAGAGTTTGAACAGATGGGAAGGTGGAAACATACAAACTCCAGCAGGAAAATAGGACAAAAGATGGGCTTCCACTGTAGGTAAGAATCTGAGCGTCATTCCAAGCATTCCAAGCATTCCCAGCTACAAGAAGCAATGCTTCTAACTGAGGCATCACACAAAACTTTGAAGACATCAGAAGGTGACTTTAAGGACACCTATGAAAAATCATTGCTTTTTCCAGCCTCTTGGACACCTATCGATCAAATAAAAAAAAAAAAATACATTTGCATCATCCTTTATCCAAGTATAAATACAACAGGATCCCTCAACTCACCTCCCAGTGCAGCAAAACTTGGATCAACATGCAAAGGATTCCAATCCCCACTAAGCCGATACAAGGCAGCCTTCAGAAGCAAAGAAAAATGGGAGGTTAGATAATAAACTCTACAATAAACCAGATAAAATAAAAGCTCAAGGTTTTGTACAGAGAAACTGGCAAGGTAGAGAATAAACAAACAAAATGTGAGGTGTCTTGGTACATGATAAAATAATGAACTGCTTAATGGGAGTAAAGAACAACATATTCTGGTGACAGGCATATCCAGCTTTACTAAAATGTGACAGCAGGGAAGTAATAACATATTTCTTAGAATTTGTCAGTAAGTTCATTTGCTTGAAGTGTAATTTTAAAGAGTCTTCTTGCATGACAGATTCATTCACTTAAAAAAAAAAATTACATATGAAGACTTTCAAAATACATAACAACAAAAAATGCTGCTATTCTTCAACACATGAGTCATCTTATGGAGACCAGAAACATTCTTATCCCTTGCTTTCTAAGAGAAACACGACAGAGAGTTGTGATAGTGTTCTCTCAGCAACTTCCAGCAGGGCTGATCCCAGCATTAAACAAACAAAAGCCCCCAAAGTGACAGGCCAGGTTTTCTAGAAGACCTTTGCTTCATGTTAAATATTTTCCTTCACTAGGAAAAAGACAAGAAATACAAATGTATTGTATGTACTGTGAATGTGGATAGGTCTGAGAAATTATAAACAACGTGGCTGCTGTATTTCAGTTTCCTATGTTTGTATGGCTTCAGCATTTCTACTATCAAATTTTATGTTTGCTGTATGTGTGAAGTGGCCAGACGCCCATAATGTGAGATGAATGGCAAGACAACCTTTTCCACATCTTTCTGGTCTAGATTATTCCATGGTCATGAGATTTCAGTGAAAGAACTAAATCATGAGGTATTCTACCATAATGTTCCCCACTGCACAGAGAAAATCAGCAACTAACATTACTCAAGAGGCATATACAAATTGAGCAAGAGTTCAGCTGAATAGAAAAAAATATATATTTTAATAGAGCATATCATTATCAGAAACATTCTTTCCCAGTATTTTGCACTAAGATTATATGGAAAGGTATGCGATTATACAAATGAGGGTAGATTGCAAGAAAGGAAAGCAAAAATCTGAAATTAATCTTATAGGATCAACAAGAAATAAAAATAGCTGAGATATAGTGCCAAACAAGAATAAAGTCAAGACCTGAAGGCAGTACCTTTCAGTGCCACGACACTACAGCTAGCAACCTACAAGCCCAATCCAACCAAGGTCAAAAAAGGAAGTCAGATTTACTGCCAAGGGCTCTGGCGTCACAGATGCCATTCCAGAGGGGCCTCCAGGGAGCGTGCAGTGAAATACACAGCGCTGGCTGAGGGGCCAACAGGGAAGCACAGGAGATACTGGAGGCTAATGTAAATATTTTCACTGCCACATGTAAGGTAGCTGGAGTGAACACTGGAAAGAGACAATTGGAAAGGGGCTAATAATTACGATCTGTGGAGAGCATCTCCTCCCTTCACGTACCACTTGAATTACAGAATTGTTTGTGTTGAAAGCGATCTTAAAGACCATCTAGTTGCAACCCCCCTACAGTGGGCAGAGACACATTCCACTAGGTTAGGTTGCCCAAAGCCACATCCAGCCTGGCCTTGAACACCTCTAGGAATGGAGCATCCACAGCTTCTCTGGGCAATTTTTTCTGGTGCCTCACCACCCTCTGAGTTAAGAATCTATTCCTAATGTCTAATCTAAATTTAATCTCTCTCTTGCACCAACACAGCGGGTTCACACAGTTCCACCTCTCAAGCCTGTCAAGGTCCCTCTGGACGGCATCCCTTCCCTCCAGTGCATTAACTGCATCATACCTCTTAGTGTCATTCTGTCTGATCTCAGCTCTCACTGAAATTGAAGAAAAAAAGGGAACTAAGAGTGGCACTACACTCCCCACTCATACACACAGAAACAGGAGAGGTTCCTAGAACACATACGTCCTGCTCTTCTGATTTGATGCATCTTCACTTGTCCCCACTCTTCTGCTGAGAAGCAGTTAAATTTTGTTTTGCTGTCAAAAGCTAGAGTGAATAGCAGCTCCGAGGTACCACTAATTTCTTTGCTAAGAGCTCTCTATGGTCTTCATGACACATGAATATTGAACTTAGTTCATTATGAAAGAAATTTTGGTGGGAAGCAGAGCCTTAGTTTCATTTAAAAAATTACAGGATAACAATTTTAATGAAGATGCTCTCAACACAATTAAACAAAGTAGAGTATCATCCTTTATTAATGAAGTTCTTTCAACAGAGTCAAAAATACAACAGACAATCACCATTCTTGAGAAGCAGAAAATTAAAGTTGCCAAATGTGAATTGCACAAAATTATTAGACTACTTTAACTAAAGTAAATAAAAAGCCGTCAAAAGGCTTTTTTTTATTATTATTATTATTTTCCACAAAGGAGCCATTGCAATCAATGTTAATTGATACTAAATAACAGTTATAGTAGTGGAAAATTCTATTTACATATGAGACCAAATTTCAAGTTAAATCTAGCTATGCAGCTGTTTCACACTGAACTTGTAATATACACTACTCCTTTATTTAGGGTGATAATAAGCAGTACTTGGGAGACAATACACTGAATGCCATTCAAAAGAACTGTGGTGAAAAATATTATTAGACCGCTAACAAAATAAATGTAAGATTTAGGAAATAATTAAGCTCGGATAATTAAATGTGTTCAATGTATTTTACTAAAAATCTGGCACGTGAATATAGGAAGTACTTGTGCTTTTGTATTTTTGACAGTTGGAAGTAGCACCGGTCACAGTCATAAAACACATAGCTTGAAACAACTAACAGTTACAGAGCAGTCTGGCTAGACCTGCCAACAAACTTCTTTCATTTACCACATTCTTTGGTATTACTTAATTATTTAAAATTATATGAGGTACATACCACATTGGAACAGAATTGTTTTAAAGCCTTGTTGGCCCTACTTTCTGCACTCCTACAATAACATTTCCTGAAATCTTGAGTGATAGCACAAAAGAAAACTAGGCGATGCATCCTTGGAGGATGACAAGACCCAATTGATGCGGGGCATTAGATTGAAGTCAGTCATAATATGGTTGGATTGTTCTCCAATTAATAACACAAACTGTCAAGTCTCATTTCCTAACAATTTAGGAGTTCTGCCAGACCACAAAAAGAAAGGCGATATTCAATCTGTCTGTGCCAACATTTCAGTCTTGCCTGTGGATTGCAATAAAGGTCAGTGGTAAAGCTAACAAAAAATGAAGCCAACTCTCCATATATTTTGCCTTCTAACTTGTCAGACAGAGCTTTGCCCAAGAGCTTACACTTTCAAGTACTTTTGTGTATGTGCATGTGCGTATACTTTACTGAACAACTTATTAAAACAATTGCAAGCACCCAAGCCAACTCATACAGAATAAAACAGCCACAAATCTCACCTACATTTCAATGAGCTCTGACTTACATTAATAACAATGAATGTTTCCAGGTAGAGTGTCAGCACTGATGCTTCAAGGGATCAAATTAACTCACTATACTAAAAAACAAGCAGCTACACTTCAACTTTTTGAGATCCCCACTTACCATAACTTCTTTTTAACCATCTCTTTAAGTCTAAGTATAGATATTGAGAAGGAGCGATCAGTAAACAACAACACATAGAAAAGTAAAAGTGTTTGTTCGCTCCTTCCAATAGCCATTTTTCTCACCAAATTAGGCCTACGCATAAAATACAGCAGATGCTATTAGTTGTTCATAACGGCCTCCAATGCCTGAATATGTTCTGTGGAAATCTGGTTGACATACAATTCTATTTTTTAACAAGACTGTAACTAAGAAAAACAAGTGTAGTTTCCTAGACCTTTTTAAGTTTGCAATTAAATTTTCTTTGTTGTCTGGACACCATAAGCTCAACACTTCTCTGGCACAGGCTTCAAAGAACATTAGCTATTTATCAGAAGCAGGGTAAATGTACAGGAAGCCTTTTCTCTAGTGCGGCCTCTCAATTAAAAGGTACAGACCATTTCAAATCATGTTGTTTTGTAGGAATTCAAAGGAAATAACAATTTTTATGTACTTTAGTAAGACATCCATAGACAAGGGAAAGTAATCAACTCTTGGAAATGAAGAGCATCTTGTTTAAACAAAATCACGGCTACCCTAGTACCTTTTCTTCTTTCACAAGCTTACCACACAAAATTCTAGTGTAACTGAAGACATCAGTTATTTTTCAAAACCACCATAATTAGAAAATTATATTCTGATCTTCCCAACGGGGTAAGTATGCACATAAAAAGAAAACAAAAAAACTCAGTCAGGTGCAGCAGGCATCATAACATGTAAAAAACTTCAGACCTAAGCATTCCCTAACTACACAATGTCAAGGGTCTGAAGAATATTGGGTCTGCATCCTGAAACCTCTAGACAAATTAAGAAAACACTATCAAGACTTTGCAATGGCTTCACATTCCTTTGTTCTGCATGTATCATCCTTAGTTGTTGAGCACATTTTGTCAGGCATGCTCTCGGTATCTGCGAACCTACTGCAGAACTTTGTTCTTTTCATTATGAAACAAATTACTTACGCTACAAATAGCAAAAATCACCTGAGGCTCTCAGGAGGCTCTTTGGCACTATACTCTGAAGTTAATTTAAATTTACATGTTTTCAGGCAGTGCTGTACCACAGTCTTTACAGAGCAGGACAGAAAGAAACATTTGTCCTGTAACCATATTTTCCCCATCCGCATTAACATGCTTTCATCATCGTCTCTCTCAAAGGAGTATATTGCACTCATTCAAAAAACAACCTTAATTCAAATCACTCCCATTCCTCTGTTGTTTTTTTTTTCTTTTTTTAATTCTTATTTTTTTAACAGCTTAGAAATAAAATCTCTCCAGAGAAACAGGTAAAAGCTGGAAATAACTAACTTCTGTGTACATAGTCACAATGAGAAAATTAGTCTACCTGCATCTGAGTTCTATAAAAACACACACAAATATTTAGGCTTAAAATGAAAACATATATGAAACGTGTTCTATAAAAATTACTTTCCACAGATGAGTACCAACATCCCAGAATTACACAGACACCCTTCTAGGGGTCTTAACATCTCATACTAAGTGTAAAGCAATGTCTTACAGCACTGAACATGCTGCCAGTGGGTGGACAACATTTTACAGTAGAATTCATATTTAATAATGCACTAGACTTTTAAAATGTTTCCTATACGCATCTTTCCTTCCAAGATACCTTTTTAATAAGGTTTACTCCAAAGTCTACACTTCTGCAGTAAACTTATTTTGTACATTGTCTTCACAGTTGTTTCCACTTGGATGAAGAAGTGTGGTTCTGACAGAACATTAGACAGTGAAAACTCAAATAGCTAGAGGACAGCAGTAAATGCAAGAGGACAGCAAGACTGAGAGTCACTCAGGAAAGGAGAGTGTTGTGGCTTAGCCCTGCAGGCAGCTAAACACTACCCAGCCTTTCACTCTCGCCCTCCCCTCATAGTCAGATAGAGGAGAGAATCAGGAAGGAAGAAAACAAGGTAGAACTCTTACATGGACATAAAAAAGTGATGTGATAATGCAGTTGCTTACCACCTGCTGACTGATGCGCAGCCAGTCCGTGTGGAATGGTTCCTCCCCTTGCCAACTCTTTGCAGTTTTACAGTTTTTTCACATGTGATAAAGTATGGAATATCCCTTCAGCTCCATTAGGTCAGCTGTCCTGACTCTGTCCCCTCTCAGCATCTTTCCCCCCCGCCCCCCCCACTGGCAGGACAGCATGCAAAGCAGACAAACTGAAACACCCCTGGCTCTGTACAGCACTGCTCAGCAGCAACTAAAGCATCAGTGCATTACCAACACTGTTTTTCTCCAAAAGCTAAATTACAGCATCATATCAGACACTATGAAGAAAATCAGCTCTGTCTCAGCTGAAACCAGAACAGCTGGAGACTCCTGAAGTCACATTCACAGGTGATGATGACACTACCTGAAATATTGCAGGTACCGATTCTTTTTCTTCTTTGAGAAGAAGAGCATCAGCATGTTAGAAAAAGCAGCAATTTCTTCATGTCTTGTTAGTCAATTTTTGATCTATATGTGGCTTCACACACTTTGTGTGTTTTAAATCCTATCATACTAGTTCAAGTGTGGATTTACTGAATCTTTCTGAAATAAACACAAAATCATTATATTTCCTAAGCTGGCTTTTCTACACTGCTTATTGTATCACTTTCTTGGAGAGCACCCGACACTGTACATCATTTCTATTAACACACTCTGTGGAATTAAAATGCCTTATGCATTTATAAACATCTTTACCTTACAGACCAAAAACCGTAAGACAGCAGAAAAGGTCAGAACTGTCAGCAGCACAAACCAATTCTGGCTCTCCCATGTAACATTCGATTAAAAACTGCATCACAAAGCATTGCATTCACAGGCTATTAGGACTACACTCAAAGCAAGCTTTATTCACTTTTTTTTTTTTTATAATCTGAAATTCTCTGCAACACTTAAAACCTCACCACAATTTTCCAAATAAGATCGACTTATAAATGACAGGATATCAAAAAGCTGTACATCATCACCAGTCTCAGTTTCGACACCAGCTGTAATGACAACTTCCAAAATTCTTGAGAACAGCTCCACCCAGAAGGATGGCCAGTTTTCTGGATGACCACAAGAGTCGTGTGCTTGAGACAGTTAAGATGCAAAGAAAAGTAGCACCAAGAGTATAATTTGTGTGACAAGCCACATAATGCTGTTTTGCAGAGACATACTGGGGGCACAGCTGCCCCTACACAGTTTGTTCCAAAACAATGGGAGATTGAGGCACTTCTTCAAAATCCATCTAAGCAATCTTTTCTACCTCTTTGCCTTGTCTGTTTCTCATCAATTTAAATAACAACGAATACTCGAGATTCAAAATGGCAGAATGCTCCACTGAAATACAGGATATTGTCACGAGAAAAGATAATTCTTCAGTTGGTAACTGTTTCTTAAATACTAGACATTTTACTGAACTAACTTGGCATTGACAAAAATCTGGAAGTTCTGCAAACTTCTTACAGCTTCCATTTTTCCTATAGACAAAGAGAAAGTGGGAAGGAACACAGAATAGTAAAACCAAAACTGCTTCTTGACAGACTCCGCTTTATAGGATACTGTGATACTGTGTACTTACTGTGACAATATTTTCTGTGCTGAATATTCGTTTTGATATCTGAAGTTAGATAACAGTTCAAACTAGCAGTTAGATAAAATAAACTGATCACACTGCACAATTTTATAATACTGTGGTTTTTTTCCCAGAGAAGCGGACAAACAAAAGAAAAACTGAAAGCCCCTGACAAACTCAAGACCCCATACTTCTTTCTTTCCTTTGCAGTGGCCTCCATCACTTGGACATCATCAACCTCAAATACACGCTACAGCTTATTTTGTGTTGATCATCAAAAAATGAATTCCAAAGAAATCAACACATTTGGGAAGGTGGCAAAAACTCTCCAGAGATACAAGTGTGTATGATTTAAGTGCATCTAAACCGCATGAGGAATCGTTTACCAAAATTTGTTTGATTGACTAGTATAAGTTTCTGGTTTGAAAGATGGCAAGAAAGGAGTAGTTTGGTGACACTGAAGATCTGCAACTGTGTTATTTGTTCCCTAATGGGCTGAAATTGTATGAATCATTTCTTGTTAAATGGCTAATAGTTAAGCACCCTCTAGACTTTGTGATCTTCTGTCAAAAGCTCTATTTTTACTGGAAAGATTTATGGAAGTATGCCCAGTAAAGCATGGCTCTGGTTACAGAGAACAAGCTAGAAAATTCCACAGCACAAACATCTCTCTGCAACATGGGAAAAATGTCACTAGCTCTTTAAAGAAAATCTCACGAATGTCACAGAGAAAATATTTTATGTACTTCAGTAGGATGCAATTTTTAATCCTTAAACTGCTTTAGAAGCTCAGATACTTAACTACTTTTCATCTTCCAGCAGCTCACAGTATGATACTTCAGGTCACTCATTCAAAAGCACCAGTTGGTGTTTAAATAACTTTTCCGGAACAGGCACAAATTTTAAAAGGATAAAGATTTATTATAGTACCTTACTACACTATCAAACGAGTCTTTGATACCGCTAACCAAAGGGAGCAGTTTGTTGTGTCAGTTGACACTGACATAAGAAACGATCATATTTCAAGGAAATATGGTGGCTGTGGCCTCCATTGTGCAGCATATACAGTCAAGGGCTAAAAACGGCTGCTGTGCCTATGTTCTCAGTATCCTCTTCCCTAAAAAGCACTTTGTCCTGCCTGGAAACACATTAAAAAGTTATCTTCCTCTTGCACTCTAACATTACCCAGGGTTTTCAACAGTCTTCTTGTTTCCACAGAGTGCACATACAGCTGCGATGTGCAGCGTACAGTGCAGCCAGGGAAGTGTCAACACACAGGTAACACCAAGCAGTTAATTTAAATTAAAATGTAGCTTCTACGACAACCGGAGTCCTTGATTTCAGTGAAAGAAAGGAGTCACTGTAAACATTTTTAAAAGATTCACCATGATCCGGTTATCAGGAAATTTACTACATGATGAGACTGAGAAGTGAAAGGGGAAAAAATGGTATTTTTCTGAAGTAAACTGTGGTAACAGAAAAACAGCCTGTTGAATGTCACAACAGTCTTTGGAAGCTAATACAGCTCACGTTAACAAACTGACTCAGTCTTTCTCCATAAACTCTTTGAACTGTTTCGGTGGCTGAATGGCAATGGTCGTTTCTGCCAACACCTTAGGCGTTTAAACACAAAGGAGGAATAAATTCCAGAAATGTTAGTGCAATTTGCATGCCAGCTTCTATTTACAAAAAGGATTTTAGGCAGTTACATGTCATTCCACAGACACAGAAATGTAAAATTTTGATAACGTTTCCCCAAGTTGCTCATCACTTAAAAGTTTGTATTTTTCCCCCATATAGTTCCTACGTTCTGCATATTCTCCATCCTACACACAGGTATCATCACTTGAGCACAGATGCTACTGAGTAATTTGACAGATAAGCCTTCTGAGGCTGAACATCCATTGCCTTTGGCTCCTGCAAGACCTAATGCGACATGAATGATCATTGTATACTTATCTGTCAGAGCTGATGATAAAACAGCAGCAGTGCGATGGCTATTCTGTGCCACTTCCTATGTTGCCAAAAACCTTTCTTGCAGTAGCAAAGTTTCTAAATTTCCACACCATAGGATCACTATCACACAGCAACAATTCTGGACAGACTCTAGCTTGAGATTTAGGCTCAGAAACAAACATACGAATGAGGGGGTCACAAACGTCCTCTGAAAGCTGATGAATCTGCAATCAATTCTGATACTATCACATAGAGAAGAATCTGAACTATGTTTTCCATACTGAAACTAAATGCTTTAACTACTTGGGCATTAAAATAGCTATGTCTTATTTTATCTCTAAGAAGGTGTCAGTTGCTAGACAGCACCATTTCTCCACCTCTCTGGAGTAGAGCACTCTCCCATTTTCCCCTGTCTCTTGATGTGCTTGTGTGCTTTTGATAAAGTCTATTCAGAAGAACTGTCTTGTGTCCTTTAGACTGACACTGTGAATTTCAGGATGCAGCAAGTAAATTAGTGACAGAAACAGAAATGCTGGCCTAGCATCCTTCTTGTTTAAGTGAGTAGGGCTAACTTGAACTTCAAGTACATAAATCAGCTGGATGAGACTTCATTTGATTTGCTGCATATATAACCAGAGCCAAGCAGGCATCATGGTTACCACAGCTCAGCTGACGCTCAATAATTTAAGTGAGCGTGTCCAAAAGGTAAAGTCTCCTGTCAGGACTGCACTGCTTTTGAAACTAATACTCAGCATCTTAATGCTGGTACCTTTCCCTTCTTACTTATCTTACTTTTGCATTTCTGCACCTTCAGAAAAGGATAGATTTTATTTACTCAGGTTTTTGCCTTTGGAAAGCAGACGCCTGTGATTCAGTGTGACTGGGTGGAAGGAAGCATACCTAAGCAGACATCTATCATTATTTCAGGTTTACCTGACTACAACTACTACAGAAATTTAAATGTTCAAAAACCTCTTATTTTTTAAGCCACCGTGTGTTTGCATTCAGCATTTAAATTTTGAAACTCCTTTTTTTTTTTTTTCCTACAACAGAATACATATATTCACTATGTTCATTTCCTCTGTGTAGAATTTTGTAATAAAAATCATAATAGAAGTGTCACCATCTTGTGAAAAGAATGTTTCAGAACACTGAATATACTACTGTAACTTAACGTAGCAAAAATTTTACCTTCAAGTTGTACACAGAGTACAAGGATATGTAAATACTCGAGGTATAACAGAAAACTGGAACTATTAGTATCGTGCAAGACTAGTTTCTCCAAGTAAAATAAACATTTTTACATCTTGAGCATGTACAACTCTACCTGATCAGATGTTGTGACGTCAGAAAGTACAGCATCTGGAGGTCTCTTGGGTGGATTCACTGTGACCTAAAGCAGAAGCAGTTGTATCAGTATTTCACCACAAGAAAATCTTTTATCAGAATTACAGTCAAAAATGTACAGACAAAAATAGCATTTACAAAGCTGTTAGGGTTCCTCCCAACCTTTCTTCAGATACAAGTGGGAGAAAAATATTAATGTAAGAAAAACTAAGTTTTGAAACTCATCTTTGCAAAGACAGTGAACTTAAGGCACTAGATCTGCCTTAGCAACATCAAGCTAATCAATTTGATTATATTTCTTCCAAACTATTCAAAAAGATCAAATAAGAATTACCTCAAAATTTAGTTGCCTCATGCAACATGAGTATTTTGGAATGCAGATATAAAAGTGAAGCTTTTAAAATTATACCCAAAGCTCAATAGGATACAGAAGAATTTATTACCTCACTTGCACACTATATTGCTTTTGGTCTTTCAATAGCTTTTTCCTTTTGTCTTTACAAATACATGCTGAATACGAAGCCACACAACGTTCTAAGCAAGCTGTTCTTTTGCAACCTGCAGTTTTTTTTTTTTGCTCAGTTTTGATGATAGGAGTTTTACCAGCATACTGTGAGAGAATAACTTATGCAATAATAAACACACACAAAAAAAATCATAAACAATTCAAAAGTATTAAAGTAGCTAAAAGTGGAAAATTCTCACTTCTTTGTAGGGATTTTGAAACAACAACAACAACAAAAAAAAAAAAAACACAAACAGAAACTGTCTTAAGCTCTAAAACAAAAGCAAGTAACTTGACTCTCCCCTATATAAATTATCCCTCATCTTCGCTTTTGTAACCACTTTCCCAGAGAAAAAAAAAAAATCAATGAAATTGAGTACTGAGTAGTTACACATCTAATAACAGCAAAGACACCTCTTGAATGGAAGAAATGTAGACATCACACCACATCTGCGGAAAGAACAATGGCTCTACAGATTATTCAGTTTGCTAACAAGAACACTACTCAACGTGATTTCAGAACACGAGTTTGTTGCCAGTTTATCTTCTGTTGGCTTAAAGAAACTCAACCTGAGGTATTGAGCCATAAAGAGGCTGAAATTAGCCAACAAATGAAAAATGAAGGAAGCCTGCTATCAGCTAGACAAGAACACTCCAACTAAAGAGGAGAAACACAGTTTACACAAAGTGTTGCTCACAGTATACCTCAGCTTGGAAATTAGTTCTCCTTGGTTTGCAAGTACAATACGTGTGTAAAGTGACAAAAACCTATATTGCACAAGTCTGATCAATCTAGGAATTAATTTTGGCACAGAGGAACATGAAAGGTTGTTTTTTGTCCTCCCTTCTTTGTCCCTCTGAAGGTTTGTGAAGACAGAACAGTGAAAGTGGTCATTTGAAACTGACCTCTTGCATGCAGAAAGGCTGTTCAATGTGCTGATCGTGTGTCATCTTAACTAGACAGTATTTATTAATTTCTTCTATGACAAAACAGACTGTTCCCTGAAACAAGCATTCTATATTTTGAAATGTAAAATTATTTAAATTGCATTCTCGTTCTTCACTAAATAGAGTGAAGAAACATTTGCCTTTACTGCACAGTTTACATAAAAACTACCAGGGCACTACACTGGAGTCACTGACACCATTATAGATGAGCAATGCTTCTTTTGGAGCATTATTTCTACATGCATTATTACAAAGTTGATTACATAAGCGTTAAGGGTTCCATCAAAGAACATCATGATCATCTGGAAGAACCTTTTAAAGAATAGTTTAAGGCCTCTGACACTGTGTTAAAGCCTTTGACACTGTTCCCCACAACATCCTCATGGAGAAGCTGGCTGCCCATGGTTTGGATGGGCATATGCTCTGCTGGGTGAAACACTGGCTGGATGGCAGGGCCCAAAGAGTTGTGATCAGTGGAGTTCAATCCATTTAACAGTGCACTCTCAGTAAGTTTGCTGATGACACCAAGTTGGGAGGGCGTGTTGATCTGCCAGAGGGTAGAAAGGCACTACAGAGGGACCTGGATAGACTGCATCGATGGGCTGAGGCAAACTGTATGAGTTTCAACAGGGCCAAGTGTCGGGTCCTGCATTTTGGTCACAGCAACCCCAGGCAACCCTACAGGCTTGGGGAAGAGTGGCTGGAAAGCTGCCTGACGGAAAGGGACCTTGGTGTGCTGATGGACATTCGGCTGAATATGAGCCAGCGGTGTGCCCAGGTGGCCAAGAAGGCCAGTGGCATCCTGGCTTGGATCAGGAATGGGGTGGTGAGCAGGACTAGGGAATCCATCCTGCCCCTGTACTCGGCATTGGTGAGGCCCCACCTCAAGTACTGTGTTCAGTTTTGGGCACCTCAGTACAGAAAGGACATGGAGGTGCTGGAGCAGGTCCAAAGAAGGGCAACAAGGCTGGGGAAGGGCTTGGAGAATATGCCCTGTGAGGAGAGACTGAAGGAACTGGGGCTGTTTAGTCTGGGGAAGAGGAGGCTGAGGGGAGACCTCGTTGCTCTCTTCAAACACCTGAAAGGTGATTGCAGTGAGAGCGGGGCTGGTCTCTTCTCACTGGTGACAGGTGACAGGACAAGGGGAAATGGAAGTTGTGCCAGGGGAGGTTTAGGTTGGATATCAGGAAAAACTTCTTTACAGAAAGGGTTGTTAAGTTGCAGTTGGACTTGATGATCTTGAAGGTCTTTTCCAACCTGAGCAATTCTATGATTCTAATATACTCTAAAGTTATTATACTACACAGAGACTTCTCCCATTTGATTTGATTTGTAAAGTTAAAAAATTCTCTATAATTGATATAGGTTTAGGTAAAAAAAAAAAAAAAAGAAATTAAAAAAAAATCCATCAACCCCAAAGAACACCTTCTACTGTATTACAAATGTACAAAAAGTAGGCATTTTGAATTAGTGAAAATGCTGAGCTTACTATAGCCTATGTTGAACTGACTTATTACTGTAGTGCCTCAAGGCTCTAGTTCACAGTAACAACACTCATATCATAGCTGGCACTACTCTTCAACACAGTATTAAAGGAAAGAGAAGTTATACATCAGAAACCCGACTAGTTACTGCATGCATTTGGACATGCACACTGTGTGTTCATGTGACATTGTTCATCACTTGCTAACTCTCCTCCAGAATGCAGGAGCACCACTCCAGCAGAAGTGAGAAATAAAAATGTTTTTCCGTTCTTACGTTTTCCAAACCTCCTTCACATGGACACATAGATTTATGAAGAGCTACACCTAGAGGTCTTTTCCAGAAATTGCAAGTTCAAACGCAACACTCTCAACATTTTAGCAAGCAAAGATTTTCAGCAGAGCAATGTATTGAAGCATTATAATGTGAAAAACTACTAGCACAAACTTTACATATGAAAAAACTAGTAAGTGAAACACTAGCACTCTCTGTATACATACAGAGAATACTGCCACTACATATCAATTATTTTTAAATGAAAACAGCTCCCTCAACCACCTCACTCCTCCCAAACAGAAATGAAGAGTTGAAATAACTCTTTAATAACTCAGAAATAAAGTGGAGGAGAATAATACATTGCAGTGATAAACTGATAAAAACATGGGATTATGGATTCCAAACTGAGGTTATAAACTTGAGGCAGAAATGAAAGCATGGTCATTACAGCAAAGTTGGTGCAGGTTTAAAATCACACACACAAAAAAACTGGTAAGCATCTAGTTGGGACAATCCCAACAGCTCAGCAGCAGGCCTCCAGGCAAAGTCTCTAAAATGTCAGCTTCCTTCTTATCACTGACCTTGCTGCTCATCCTAAAACAAGAACAGCCAAAAATTACAATTTTAAAGTTATGCATGAGAGGTAAAGCTCCCAAAATCGACTTTTACAAATAAAAGCAACTTCACTGCTCTTGTTCAGGTCTCAGAGGCTTTTAAAAATTGTCCAGATCAAAAGTAAATTGAGAAGAAACACTTTCAAGGCTAGCTTTTATGAAGCAACATGAAATTTTTCTCAGTCTGTTTATTGATAGTAAGAAAATGTGAGGGCTGCTTTAAAGGTAATCCCTCCTATTTTATTATGTTGGCCCATGACAACAGAGGTGGATGTTGGTGATACTGCAGTAGAGGTTGCATCAGTATTCTGTTCCATGTTGTTGCTGTGTGCCATATGGCAGCAGAGGGGCAGTTTGATAGAACAGCATCTGACATGGAAGTGCATATGAAGCAAAGGTGTGTCACTGAATTCTTCCATGTCTCCCACTGACATTCACTGACACTTCCTGAATGTTTATGGAGAGCAAACAGTGGCTGTCAGCACAGGGAGGTGGTGGGTGGTGCGTTTCAGCAGTGGTGACAGCAGGTCTCTTCTGCTGGTGCAGATGTTCACAAGTGTGGCATGCAGGCTCACTGCTGGCAAAAATGCCCAGCTACTGGTGCTGTGTTGAACAACAGTGTTTTGTTTGCTCCCTCAAACAGTGCTGTTGTGCTCTTTGCATCTGCTGTAGTTTCCACAAAAATAAAGCCTTGCTTTCAGAGAGAATAAAAAATCAAAACACACAAAGTTTCTTTTGTTGGCAGAACTTACATTTGGTCATCCTAAAATTAAAAGGCTTTTGCTAGTTGAATTGATAGCATCTTCCATTGACATACAGCATCAGGAGTTTAAGGATTTTAGCACTGCCCAAACCACAACACACGGCAGCTTTCATTACTTCTGGGCAATTAGTTGGATCAAATTTAGCTACTTCAGGTTACAGTCAGCTGGACTGCCAATTTCAAAAGATCCTCTTCTAAAAGACGTATTATGGATCCACTTGAAATGTATAATGTGGACAGCAGGCTCCTCAATTTCATTCAAAGACATTATTTTCTAATGCCAAGTCCACAAATGACCGCAAGTTACCGTAAATACTCTCAACACTAAATGGTATCTTTACTAATGACAACAAAATCTTCATGTCACACGTGGTATTAACATATCAGAGAATTGGTCAGCTAGAGAAAAGCAGACAGCTCTTCTCAAATTTAGAGTGGTACAGAATATGAAAATACCAGTTCTCAAAACTTCTGTTTTTGCTTTTTGGTTACCGACTGCCACAGGAACGCAACTTAGTTTTGATTCTAAACATTTTCCAGAGGATTTCCACCCCGTATTCAATTAGGATATTTTATATTTGTAATTTCAAATATTTTATTGTAGGAATATCTAATCAGTAGCACGCTCAGATTCACTTTGCTCTCTGATTGTAAGAACGTATGCACTGGTTGTCCAGGTCCTGAACAGCACCTTTTTCACAGGTACTTACTGCCCTCATTTTACCTCCTCTCTGTACTACTCAAGTGCTAGCATGTCCTTCATAGTTGAAATAGCAAGTATTTTCTTGAGAATGACAGACTTATTCTTTTTTAATACAAGTATGCTTTAACTTACCTTGGCCTTTTCTGATGTCCGTTTTCCACCAAATCCTCCAGCTCCGACAAAAAATAAGGAGAACTGGTTATAGCATACTAGATCCTTTCCACAATAGGTATTCACTGAAAAACAAGAGAAGAGAATGGCTGTATACTGTACTTTTTTTTTTTCACATAGCTAGCATGTGTTGGTACAATAGAGTGGTTTAGATTTAAATATGCCAAAGCTCACTTTAACAAGTTAAGGAAAAGACAATGGTTACACGTATTGCTCATCTGCACATCACTTCTTGGCTACTGAAAACTGATCAGCTGTTTTGAATATTATCCTGAATTTTATCTATATGGAAGCACTAAAATTTCTAAAAGAGCTATCAAAATGCTGATGACATTTAAGGTGTTAAAAATGCAGTGCTGCACTTAGTATTTATTTCAGCATTTCACACAGCATTAGCAATTTATTTAATAGGACAGACTCAAGCTATAAAATATGACTTATTAAAAGCTATTAGGAATCCCTAGTGTGTTAAGTATGCTAGCAACTCACACAGAAATGTAATACCAGTCTACATTGAATGGTGCATTAAAAGAGCTCCAGAGCAAGTTTTACTTTAAGGTCACTCATTCCTGAAGATAAATGTCTCACACTGAATTGCTAAGATTTAGGATCCTATTTCCAGTTCATGCATACTCCACTCCCTCACATCTTAGACTGAAATTTACTGTATTGTAATGCCCACTTTCATTTCTGGAAGGAATTTAAATGCCACCACCATTCTGCTTACAAAAAGAACTCAAGGCCAGGGTGGATGGGGCCCTGGGTAGCTTGATCTGGTGAGCAGCAACCCTGCCCACAGCAGGGGGTTGGAACTGGACAGGCTTTAAGTTTCCTTCCATCCTGAGCCATTCTATGACTCCAAGTTAGGCTAATAAAGAAGCAAAACAAAACGAGGAGGAACAGAAGGACAGAAACACCTTTATAAGATTTTATCAGTAGACTGGGAGAATAAAAAAGAGTGATTAGAGATTCACTGACTATTAAGCTATTCCTGCAGTCTAATTCTCCAAGGGACTGTGGTATAACGCACCTAAAGGTTTCAAAATTCAGAAAATGACCACTTAGCAACTTCCAGAAATGTTCTGATCCCTTAACCTGGGTACAAGAGGAAGGAAACAGAGTTTTGGTGGACACACATTCTGTTGTTGAAGAGCAACAGAATCTAAAATGGCTGCCTTCAGACAGGACTAACTATTATTAATGAAGAACTTTGTTCGATTTGCAGAGTGCGTTACTCCCCTTACACAGGCAGAAAGCAAAACTTCTCTGAAATCTTCCAAAAAATAGTATTCTTAATTTCAATACTTTAACTGCCTAATGGTGACATTATCTATCTACACAGCTATTAGTAATTAGCTCATTTCTCAGCTCTCACTACCATGTAAGAAGGTTAAAATAAGATTTTATTACAGAAAGGCTGGCAGATACTGTTACAGCTAGTTAAGTACTGAGCCTGTCAGATTTTACTGCACCTCCTCAGAAAATCATGAACTTTCTCACCATCAATAAGCAAGACTGCTCCAGAACCTTTGTCAAGTAGATCAGCAACAGTTGAAACTGACGTTAATTCACCTGTAAGACAGTAAGAACACGTACACATTTTAGAATCACAAGGTTTTGCTTCAAGAATGTTTATAGATCACTTTTCAAGCTATTTTAATAACAATAATCATCAAAAAGACATTTCAAGCTTAAACATGACACTAACTCCAAAGACAAACCATATCCCATATAGTTTATCCACACTTTTCAAGAGGGCTGGGACAACTACAGTTTGGCAGAACAGAAGCTCAGTTCAGGGCCTGGGCCTGTGTGTTTATGAAGAGACCATTGCTCCACAGAGATGTAACCATGTATATTTACGTAATCAGCCTATGGAATGGAAAGAAAGGTCTATAAACGATCAGCCTTCTTTGAAATGAATACGATTTCACATGTTTCTTTTTGTTCCTACATCCATTTCTTTTAAGATTTCTTTCCTTCTACATTCTGAAAAAATGTATTTCCAAAAACGACTAGTGAAGAAACCGAGGCACATGTGCATATGTCCTGAACAAGTCTAGTAAGTATCTCTCAAATGTTTTAATACGGGAAAACATACCAATCTGTGAAAAGAACTCACTTAAAAGAATAACTAACTAATATCTTAATTTTGAAAAGGGGAAGAGTAAATATTTGTTAGCCTCCTCATAAAGATGACCATTACTCCTTTGCATGTACACAGTTTAAATTCAGTTCTCCTAGAGGCACAAGAACTCAACCAGCCTCAAAGAATTTCAGGTAAACATCCCAAAGTAGAACAAAACAACCTCACAGAAAGTATTAAAAGTTCTGCTAGTTACTACCAAATTACATGATTTTATTTAAATTTCTATGATTCTGTGATTCCATATGAGTAATAGACCTGCATGTATTGCATTTTCTTAATAATTAGCTCATTTTTTTCAGGCTATCTAAATTAAAATAAACAAAGTAAAAACCTGCTTTTACTATTTTGAACATAAGGCATGAATTTTATATGTATATCATATAAACACAACACCAGAGCCTCAAAACATGCAGTTTCTTATTTCCTTCAACAGTGCAACAGTTTGTTTTTCTTCTCCTTCACTCCTTGGAATAAGAATGTGCAAAAAAATAAAAATAAAAAATAAAAAATAATTGAAACAGAGCTTCCCTCTTTCTACTAATGACAAGGAAATCAGCAACACAGAAGGACTGACCTGAGGTTGGTAATGGTTTATACAGTTCCAGGTACTGCTCACCATGCAGCATCTAAGCAGAGAGAGGCAATGCTACAATAACAATATGCTCTGTACTCTGTTGCTCCCCATCCCCCCAGTCATAATGGCGAGGAAATAAATAGTTTAGAAATTGTTCAGAACAAAGAAACAAGAATTGTGTGGTGTTTTGTTGTTTGTTTTTTTCTTTAAATCCCCAATTTCATGTTCAACAGAAAGTATTTTCAAAATGATAGTTAAGCCTTTTTTTCGTACCATCTTATAAAGATTCAGTTCACATAAGTGAAGTAAATTAGTAATTTCTTATGATGAGCAAATACAAACCACTGAATTTTCCTTTTCAAAAACAGACAGAGCTTACTAGTATTACAAACGTGCTAATTAAGGTTAATTTATAGTTACAAAAAGGACAAACAAAATTAGATACTTAGCACTTCCATACCTTTGCAAGATCCATATTTAGTCCAGAAAGAGAAGGAACACCATCAAACATTGAAGTCTGAGCTGGAATGACTCCAAAGGTAGGTAAACAGCAGAATTCATCACTTCCTTCAAAGAGAAATTTCAGGTGATCTGGATCCTTAGTTGACATTCCCACACCAAGAGCATACAGAATAGGCTCCAGGTGAGTATATTTATACACCCTAGTAGTCAACTCCCGGCCAACAAGGCTTGTCTGAAAATTAGAAATCAGCGTAAAATAAAACTTCATAATACTTAGTATTGCAATTGCACTCTTTCTATAATTCTCATATCAAGAAAAATTCATGTTTGAGCATTTTCTTAAAAGTATAGTTGCATGTAAAGGTTAAGTATGAGCAATAGACTGTAGCACATTATTGGGTTTTTTTTTGCAGTACAAGCAACTCTACCGTAATGCATTATATCTTACTGCTAGCAGTCTACTTCAAGAACAAATGGTGTAACTTCAGATGGCTCTGCACCCAGCAATGTGTGAAGAGTTTGGTTTTTTTTAAGACAATCACTGAAATAGTTAATACTAACAAAATTGAAAAGAGGAAAAATTAGCTACATTTTAAAAAGGAGACAGAGTAAAAACGCATTGCCTAGTGCATGTCCTCTGCCTCTAGCTTCTTCATGGGGAGTGGAGGGGCATGCACCCATCTCTGCTCTCTGGTGACAGTGACAGGACCTAAGAGAACAGCACAGAGAGCTGCGTAAGGGGGGGATCAGGTTGGGTGTTAGGAAAAGGTCCTTCACCAGAGCATGGTGGGCATGGAACAGGCTCCCAGGGCATTCAGTGGTCATGGCCCCATGCTGCCAGATTTTAAGTGTTCAGACAACACCCACAGACACAGGGTTTGAATGCTGGGTGGTCCTGTGTGGGCTAGCAGTTCTACTCAATGATCCTTGTGAGTCTCTTCCAACTTGTGATATTTGGTGATTCTTATCTGAACAATACCTAACTAAAAAGGCTTACAGAATTTACAAGCATTTGCATTCTACATTACTGAGTCTACTTAGCCTCAATTTTTCCCATCAATGATAAGAAGAATGAAGAGTGGAGTCCACTAAACTTTCTTATTCTACTCCTTCACTTCACACCTTTCGTTCTGCAGACAGTAAGCCAGAATAAAAGCTAATCACTATCAAAACAAATGTTTATGCCCAAGGTTTTCAGCTATGTTTAAGCATGTCTGGTAGACAGAGATACTCACTGTGTCAATAGCTGAAGAGGCCAGTGATCTAGAGTTTGTGGAATTCATAGATATACTCCCTTGTGACTCTATCTGACTTAGTGCATCATTCAATACACTTATGGATTCTAGAGAAAGGGATTTAAAAAAAAAACACATTTGAAATCAGACATAAATGAGACACTGATTATACACACAACAAACATGCCAGCAAATAAGATGTAGCTCCTCAATTCATTTTTAAACACAAGTACACACCTGCAAATTGACTGCAGTGCTGTTTTCTACGGACGTAATAGTTGATGGTAAATGATGTCCACACACATGTAGTGACTTTAATCTCAGAGAGCAGCTGAGCAACACGCAGCCACTTTGTTCGCTCCCTTTCCCAGAAGAAAGTGAGAGCTCATGTGCTGAGATAAGGACAGGTTACTAGGTAGAGCAAAGGCTGCATATGCAAGCAAAGTGAAACAATACATTTATTCACTATCTCCCATCAGCAAGCAGATATTCGGCCATTTGCAGAAAAGCAGGGTTCATCATGTGAAATGGTTACTTGGGAAGGCAAACACTATCACTTCAGATATCACTCCTGCCCTTCCCACCCACATTGTTCTCTGCCTCCATCTTCTATTGCTAAGCATGACATCCCTTTAGCCAGTTCAGGTCCACTGTCCTGGCTCTCTCTCCTCCCAGCTCTCCATGCACCTGCAGCCCCTCACTGGTAGGGTAGCATGAGGAGCAGAAAAGTCTCTGTGCTAGCACAGCTTACAGAAAACTAAAATATTAGTGTGTTATCATCACTGTTTTCATCACAGATCCAAAACACAGTTCAGTATGAGCCTCTGAAAAGAAAATTAACTCTGTTCCAGACAAGACCAGGACAACCTGCTCCGTCAGGTCTGCTCTGAGTTATCAGCAACAAGACCTGGTGCCTGAACCATCAACCATCAACAGTAAATACTTTCGTTTTAATTCCCTGAACAACAGCACTAAGAAGACACTAAGAATTATTTTTCAACCATCTCAAAGGTAAGCATCTGAAAATTAGTACTGTTTGTATTCTAACATTTGCCATAAGGGTAACAGGTCACACCTCCTGGTGGCTAATTTCATTCCTAAATGATTATAGAAACAAACAAAAACAAAACAATAAAAAACCCTTCAAAGTGAGGCTTGGCTAATGTCAAGATTATGAGAAAGATGATGCATGGAACTTAACTCTGGTAAAGACAAAACAGCAAGAACAGCTTGCTTCTCTTGGTTCCTCATAGTATGGTGAAAATCAGTATTTTTCATGCTAACATTTTTGTGTTAGAAAGAATTGGACAGGTGGGCAAGAAGTATTCAAAACACATAAACACAAAATCATTATTCAGCTTCCCTTACCTTGGAGACAGTCAGCTCCATTTCAAAATTCCTACACTCCGACTGACCTGCACGGTCACCAACCAACTTGCTCCATTCACTGAACTCCCCTAAATATCTTGCCAGCTAACTGAATTCTCTCTTGTAGAATCTTGATTTTGCAAACTATTTCTTGCCTCCCAGGCTCACTGCTAGAGCCATAATAATTTTTTATTTCTGATCCCAATCTCAAGAAAAAAATCCATTTAATAAAGAAAGATACAGTTGGCACTGTTACCACTAATGGTTATCGTGCTGGGCACAAGCATTGTTATAATGCAATATGTGAAGATGCACAAGAGAAAAGCAATACTGAAATGCTGAGTAAAGCAAGAGACTGTTTCTACCTCTCTTGCATGGACTGAAGAAAGGCTTTCACATCACTTAAAAGCCTCCAAGGCAAAATACAGCTTTGTTTCCCAAGTAAAACCAAACATTTCACCAACTTCTCATGTCCACAACCCGTTTCCATGCGGAAAATAACTTTCACTCTCAATGCGAGTTTACAAGCGTACATTTCTCATGCAATGACATACATTAAAACTAACGGTATGCATAAAAAAAATAAAAAACTAACAGTATATATAACTATATGGCTCTACACCCAGGTTTCTTGAGAGGTGCCAGCAGAAAATGTGTTATGCCTTACGTTTCAGAGAGTTATCAGTAAAAAGCATGTTATATTTTACGGTGGGTTTCATCTTTTAACATGAAAACATCTCTTAGAAGATGCCCCTCTGAGCTGCCTGAAAAGTTTAAGCAAACTGTTACAATATCACCAAATACAGGCAGTAAAGAAAAATCCACCCTTTTTTTCTGTTATTTGAAAAAAAAAAGGAAATAAAAAATGATAATATTTTTCCTTCAATTACTACAACGTGAAGCACATCATTCTGAATGCAGTCACGCAGCACGTGTGGGACAATCAGGGGACCAGGCCTTGCCAGCATGGGTTCATGAAAGGCAGGTTCTGCTTGACCAACCTCATTTCCTTCCACGGTTGAGTGACCCACCTGGTGGATGTGGATATAGTCTATCTAGACTGTAGTTAAGCCTTTGACTCTGTCTCCCTGGGTATTCTCCTGGGGAAGTCCATGGCTTGGACAAGCACAGTCTTTGCTGGGTAAAAAACTGGCTGGAGCTCTATGCCCAGAGAGTGGTGGTGAATAGAGGTCAATCCAGCCAGCAACCAGACACAAGTGGTGCTCATCAGGAGTCAGTATTGGAGCCAGCCCTGTTTAGCATCATTATTGATGATCTGGATGAGGGGATTGAGTGCACCCTCATTAAATTCACAGATTACACCAAGTTGGGAGGAAGTGCTGATTCGTCTCAGGGTAGGAAGGTCCTACAGAGGGATCTGTACAGGCTGGATTGACAGTCAGAGGCCAGTGGATGAAGTTCAGCAAGACCACATGACAGGTCCTGCACTTTGGTCACAATAACCCCATGCAACACCCACCACAGTCTGCAGAGTAGATGGAAAGTTTTGTGGAAGAAGAGGATCTGGGAGTGTTAGTTGACAGCCAGCTGAACATGAGCCAGCAGTGTGCCCAGGTGGCCAAGAAGACCAATGGGATCTTGGCTTGTAGGAGAAATAGTGCAGTCAGCAGGAGCAGCAGGTTATGGTCCCTCTGCACTCAGTGCTGGTGAGGCTGCACCTTCAGTATTGTGGTTCAGTTTTGGGCTCCTTACCATGAGAAAGACATCCAGGCCCTGAAGAGTGTTTGAGGGTAACAAAGCTGGGGAGGGGTCAGGAGCAAAAGTCTTATGAAGAGTGGCTGAGGGAGCTGGGATTGTTTAGTCTGGAGAAGGCTTGGAAAAGACCTCACAGCTCTCTACAACTACCTGAAAGGAGGTTGTAGTAATGTGAAGGTCACTTTTTCCAGGTAGCTACTAATATAATGAGAGGTAGCGGCCTTAAGTTGCATCAGGAGAGGTTTGAGTTGGATAATAGGAAAAAGAAATTCTTCTCAGAAAAAAATCATAAGGCATTTGAATAGCCTGCCCAATAAAATAGTAGAGTCGTCATCCCTGGAGGCGTTCAAGAAACATGTAGATGTGGCACTGAGGGACATGGTTTAGTGCGTGGTGGAGATGGGTTGACAGTTGGACTTAGTGGTCTTATCCAACCTTAATGATTCTATAATATAGAACTTTCCCAGTCAAGATCCCCTCTATATTACTTTTGTCTTCCAGAGACTGCTAGAGTAGCATGAAATTGAAGTGACTCAACGTATTAATTCATTTCAGTCTTCAATGGAATTCTGCTGCCTGGTGTAACAAGCTGGAATAGTACCTACAGCATTAGATTTACAGTGAAATTCTAGCGGTTGATCAGATAACAATCCTTTCTGTGAGGCAGAGCTACACCTTAAAAGCTAAAGCAAATTAAGACTTTTGCAATAAGAAGTACAAAGGTTGTGATTAGGTACATTGTTATAAGCTAACAGCTGGCCAGAAATTGAAGATTACAAATGCACTGATAAGTAAGGGTGGTACACAAGTACAAACTTGACTTCTCAGTAATCTTCGTATTGTCCGGATGTACATTCATTTTGAGTGCTGAAGTACTCAAAGGGAAAAAAGGAAGGGAAAAAAGGAATTAATTTGGTCTGTACCAGAGAACAGCCTTTTAAATGTGCCTGCTGGTGAGAACAGTCAAGCACCTAGACGGCCTCTAAGAGAATCAAAAACACACATAAACATAAGAGCATTCTAAAGACCTCCAAGTTGCTAGATTTAGCTAAAATGGCTCATCTTTTCACAACAGCAGTAAAAACTGAGGCAGTGAGAGGAAAAAATAATTGCCTCCTAAGAGTGGCAGAGAATACAACATACAAAATTCATTGTTTTCCTAAAAAACAAACCAACTACTAATTTGTGCAACACATACTGCACTATAGTGTACACAGCATGCAATCTGCAGCACAAATCGTCTTTCACCTGTCTCACAGCACAGTTTAATCTTTGCCTCTGCTTAACAGAAAGAAACTGACCAGCTCTAGCAGGAAGAGCCAACGCACCAATGTGCAGTCTTACATGCAACTGTTACCTACTACAGGTGATTACACATTCAGAAGCTTCATATCTAATACGGTTCCTGCTTATGCACAAGGGTCTAGGACCTCTAAAACCCAGCTGCAAATGAGTCTGTTCAATAATTTCCTAGCACAAGTTAAGCCAAGCCACATTATTTTTGCAATTGTTGCTGCCTAAGAGCATTACACAGAGCCGGTTACAGTGGCTTGTCTGGTATACAGGAAAGTGGAAAGTCACTGTAACTTAATTCTATGTCCCAGCCCCACCGACCTGACTATGTTCTGCTTATTTTCTTGAATGACTTCTGAGCTTGTTCGGAATTGGTAAAATAAGCTAGAAATATGACTTTAGTTTAATCATTGGTCAGATAACATCATCATCCAAATCAGGAAAAAGCTCTGACACAAGACACTGCAGATTCACTGCTGCCTCAGAGGCAGTGACATTTTCATGCTGGGTTATATATATATAGTCATGTTTCAGTACTGGTAAAGGGCACATGGGAGAATCAGCGAAACTGATTCTTCTGTTTCTTCGTGTTCCTAAGGGTTAAATTCTCATATAGCTTGTTAAGGGAAAAAATAAAAAATAAAAAAAAGATATCTGTTCTCAGGTTTTCCTCCATTAAAAAGACACCCTGTAGTGATTATGCAAGTAATTGTATCTTTTGGTAGTTAACAGAACTATACCTGAAAGTGCGTGGGAACGTAGAGGAACTGCCAGAGCTTCTCCAGGTACATTAAAGACTAAGCCTGTAAAGCTTAGGGAAGGATTGTAGAGAACAAAGACACTTGAGGCATCGAAAGCAAGGTGAAACGACAGGCATAGTCAGTTACTCACACCAACTGTGTCACATTTAAGGAGTAAGGAGATGAGCTGGTGCCAAAGACTACACTGCACAATCAGCAGCCCCTCTACAAAGACGTGCTTTACTGAGTTTCTGATAACTCAGAAACTTCAAAACCTATTGAATCTGCAACTGACTGTCAAATCAAGTAACAATTAGTTATTTCCTATAAATTAAAATAGCACAACCCTATAAAAATAATGTTCTCTTACGTAAGATTTTTGTTTAGCTTGATTCACTTTATATGCTGAGAGAACAAGTTAAGCCTAGAAACTGAAGGTGCTTAAAGCCAAAAAAACGTGGAAATAGAATTCCATTTTTACTTAAATTGGTTTTAAGAAAAATAATCCAGTGATTTTGCTTCTGAGAAGACCACTAAAACACGAAGATGAGACAGCTCTTCCAGCTTTCAGTCTTAGAATATCACCAGCAGAACACTGTCAGATGAAGTACACAACCATGAACATGATCTAGCTAAACAACAAGTGAGTGTTAGACAGTGCTCTAAGATGCATGATACATTACACAAGGAGTCCCTAATTTATCTAAGAGGAAGGCTTTCCCTTATGCTTGCAAAAAAGAAAGCTTTATTAAAAAATTGTAGAATGAATCCAAGTGTTTTGCTATTATGGTCATTACAGATGCAGGAGAAATAATTTTTCAAAACAGACAACGAACAAACACAAAATGCTCCTAGCTTTTATAATCAACAAAGAACTAAGATTCAAATTGATCTTCGCAACATGCCCAAATTTAAATCAAGATTAGCATCTCTGATTATTCAATTTTTTTAGTTTATTACAGGCAAATACTTTATCTAATTAGCATTTTTTTCTTTAAAATTATACATAATGGTTAGTACATGATTGCTCTTCCCAACATCAAATTACTTAACTAAATATTCTGGGAGAATTTTAACTTGCATATATTAGGTATTGTAACTTCATTTTTAAAGCAAGTACTCTAATTAGTTTCTCATATTTAACAGTTGAATGCCTTCAAACAATAAAATTGAAATATTGACAGTATGAAAAACTTTTAATAGAGAACTGAAAATATAAGTCTACTCAGACAAACTCTTCAGGATTTTGCTCAACCCTTCTGCTAATTCTTTTAAGTATCTAGTGTTAATTCTATATATAATTCATCCTTGCAGTACCTGCAGCTTGATGTGACTGAAATGACAACACTGTATTTTAGTCTAAGTTCATAACAAAACAGAAACTAATGTCTGAACACTGCATAGGAGACACACTAACAAAACTTACTATTTCCTAACTGCAGAAACCTGCTATGTTGTACTTACATCTACTTCAGAAAGTCTACTTCAGAATATCTACTTCCAAAGTCTTGTCCAGTTTTTATTCCATACTGCAACAAGAAGCATATGTGCTTAACCTGAAGTAACTTTCAGAACAAATTCCCAACTGCAACTGTTTCTCAACTTTTTTTAAGCTTGCAAATCATAAAATTAATGAAGTACATTTGACAAGTTGGAGAACAGAGCAGAGCTACTTCGCTGGAATGACATTTTCATCAACAGCATTCCACAGCAGGAGAGCTAACATTTATAATCTCACATACACTTGGAAATGGGATATCTGCAGTGGGATATCAGTGAAAACAGTACGGTGATAGAGAACCAGTGTATGACTTGTTATAGTCCTCCACCAAGACATGAGGGAAAGGACAAATTCTGCAGTTCTAGTTTTGTTTTAGACAGCTAAAAGCACATCCCTAAAGTTTTCTTAAAATCCCTAGCAGATTTCAAGACCAACAGTTTAACCATCTACTGAACTTCCTACTAATCTAAGTACCTCTGACATTCAGCAGGCATTGTACAGAGGATGCCCTATTTCTTTCTCAGTATACAGTGGCATCTCCTAATTTAACAAATACTCAATTCTTGGCCTAAATAACCACAGGCATAATAATTAAGCAATCACAATTTAACTCATATTAACGAAAGGTGAAGGTAACATCTTGAGAATCAAAAACTAAATTTACACAGACAGGTGAGACAAGGAAGACACAGTGTGGAAGCCGAAAGCAAAGCAAGCATGGTAACAAAAAAGATCAGAGTCACTTTGGCACAAAACAGAGACAAAGCAGGAAGGAAAAATAAAGAAAATAGCAGAAAGGATACAAAGCATTGGAAGACAAAATAATTGTCACCACTAGCAAAGGGGCTGATGCTCTTCAGGAACTAGAGTCAACATGAAAATCTTCTTCACTGTTTGTACCACTGCTTATACCAACTAGAGAGCTTTTTGGTATGGAAAAGTCTACCAGAAACAGAGATTTCAGTACTGAAAAGAATGCGTGACCTGTCTGTTACACTGCTTATTACCTGTGTTTGTGTCCAATCAAATGACACATTACCTCTAATCTAGCTGTAATGCATAAAATGATGGTAACATCACATCCCTAGAAAACTGTCTCAATTGTACAAGCAAGAACACAAAAGCTTCCTTTAGAAGATCTTACTACACCGAAACAGTAAATGATTAATATCACACATTTACAAGAGAATTAATCAGTTTTGTAGACCGTTTGAAGACTTAGTAGATGCATGTAAAAAAGAAGTATTCACTGTCTAGATTATTAGAATTTCCTTTACCTTGGATACTTCTTGGTTTGCTGGCATTACTGAAGTCACAGACCTTCTCCCACTTTTCTCTCACTGCTTCAGGAGTCATTGGCTGATCCTTTCCTCTGACAATAGCACCCAAGGATCGCTCCCAGCGCACTAATTAAAAGAGCAGAAATGGGAGACAGTGATTAGAGAGCTCAAGCTGGTTGTCATGCTAAGAAGCAAAAAGCCACTTCACTTTCCTACAGTACTCTTCCTCAAGACCACTACTTTCAACAGAGGACACTCCAGTCTAACTCTCCAGCATAACTTAAACTTGGATTAAAAAAAACTCACTTGTTTTCATTAATATTTGGAAAAGTAATAGCTGTGATCTTGAATTTTATTAAAGCCAACAACAGGCTGCTTGTTTGAGATATTACATCAGTTTTAGAATTCTGTCTAGTGAAATGTGGCTAGTGTGCACCTACATTCTTTTCTGACATGATTTTTTGAAATGATCTGCTAGTTAGGAATTTCCTGAGAGCCCTGTAACACTATATAGAAATGTGAAAGTCATCTGTTATATATGAAAAATGTTAATACCAATAGCCATTAACAGCCCCTGCAGCCATATTTTAATACTGCAATTTGAGATAAATTGTTAAGGCTAATGTGAAATCATTTCTGGAAAGGTACAGATTCCTTGGATCACAATTAACCAAGAGTTAAAAGTTATTTAGGTAGATTTCTAATTACTGCTAATCAGCTCAAATTATTTCAGAACACTTCCTTAAATTACCAGTTTCCCCCATGCATAGTGTAATTTTTAACTTCTACTTAAAATAAACAATTCCCTCAGAATGCTAATAAAAAATAAAATTGTTCAGAGCAGAGGTTTACTGCAAAAGTTTGTATGTTTGCTGTCAAACCAAAAACAAAACCAATCTTGCAACAAAAAGTACTTACATTTTCCAATCCATCCTGCTCCCACCTGCCAAAAGAAAAAAAATAAATCAAAAATCATCACCTTATCACATCACTACAAAAACTTTTCATGATGTAGGGAAACAGAACTATTCTTCAGAACAAACTCAACAAAAATTTCTGAACTACCATTAACTGCATTTAACAGTTTAAACAATGGAATGTAAGCAACATAAAATTTCAAGAACAAGATAACAGCTGCCGTTCAATTTAAGAGCTACCAGTTTGATGACAGTTATATCATCATGTTATGTTATAATGTAATCCATAACTTATTCATCCTTCCTGCCAATTGATTTCTATCTCTGAATAATTTATAAAAATACAAACTTTGTTGGGAAGTGGCTGCTTTGCTGTCTTTTCAAACATAAAAGGTTACAATAAGAATTTTAACAACCAGTCAGTAATAATTTGGGCACTCTCCAGAATTTGATGAGGTTGCTATTGACATCCATATCATAAACAGCACCACTTGTTGAATGCTTCTGTCTGTGTTTAGTATGTAGTATCTCACTTGACAATGTAGTTTCAGCAAACAGGTTATGACTGCACAAGCAAATGACTGATTTTCAGCTGGCAAGGTGGTAGAAGTAAGGAGAAAAAAAAAAAAGGAAACCAAAAAAAAATACCTCAAAGAGACTGCCATTCTCCATACAGGTCTCATGGCAAAGCCAAAGAACTAAGGGAGCAACGTACTCTGGTTTGAATGCATCAACAAGATCTAGAACAAATTGGAGAACGGAAAATCATAAAATAGAAATACTGTATAATTTCACTGAATTGTTCTATTCAACACCTTCTGATGAACAGCAGAGAGAAAGAGAGTTTAATCAACAGCATTCTGCCATAAAAAGGAAGGACAAACAAAACTAAACGCTTGAAGATTCACTAAGAAATCACTCAGCACAAACAACTGAGTGCATGCTTCCAAACCAAACCATGGTGGTTCTGAGCCAGACAGATAAAAGACCATCTAAATGCTGGGAGCACTGTAACCCCCAGACTGCAAAGCCAGAAACATTCCTGAATTTCTAACTGACCAGCAACCTGAAACAAGGACAAGTCAGCCAGACATAAACCTGACAGAAATGTACCTGAGCAATTTCCCTTTCCATTTCTTAATGATTTATGACTTGGAGATAATGAGTACGCTTGCAGCTGCTATTTGAGAAACATTCCATTTTGAAATGCCAAAGTCTTTCAATGAGACATTGGGAATTAACAGTCCTGCTAATTCTACATATCAACTGATTTACTTTTGTGATCCACATGGTCATCTGGCACAAAAGTAAACAATCTGAAAATGGAGAAATTGCCATGGGCCAAAACTGGTTGTCCAGGCAGCTTGAACCACGTATTCCACCCACTTCCTGAAAATGAGGAGTTGGAAAACTCTGGCATTACCTATATTTCTTTAACAACACGATGAAGTAACACAAGTTTAGTTTTATAAGTTCCACAAGGGGAACAGGAAACACAACTGCATTTAATATAGAGGTTTTTAATTATATCACAAAAGCTATAGTTTTTGCTGAAGTATGGTACACCACACCACACAAAGCCACAAAAGTTAGCATTAGAGTGTCATCACTGATGCTATTAGTCCACTGTTAAATAAATTAAGAAACAGTTGATAGTCCGTTGAGAGTAAAAAACAAGTTATTATAATAAAATGAAAACCACATTTACAGTCCCAGCTTTAACAAAATTGAATGGACCAAATTAAAAAGGGGCAACTGTTGTTACTGTACAATATAGCTGCTTGCAGATGTCTAAGGATTGATAACAGAGAAGTACAAAAACTACAAGGTTAATTTTACAAGATATGAAAATATTTTGAAGTGAGACAGCCAGGTACGGAATTAGAGATCAGAGCTTTAGGTATCTTACAGGGGGACCCAATTACGCCACTCGTCTCAAAGCGACTCAGAAAGAAGATTAGGAGCTGGATTTATTACTCTCTGTAAAAATTTTCAGGAAATTTATCTGCTGAACACTTCTTTAAGCTTCAGAAGCTCATGGCTGCAAGCTTAACAATTCAACACCTCTCCAAGTGGCACCAGGAGCCTAGAGAGACATCAAGTTTTCTGAGCACTTGGACTACTTAGATCTAACAACATTTCTTGTGTCTCCAGTCAGAGACAGTCTGTTTATCCTAAATTTACACTTTACACACAGTTATCTCTCACAGCATACTCTATTAGAGACTTCTCAGGTGCAGTGTTTTGTTAAAACCTGTTCAAGCATTCAAAGTTGTGCAATAGAGAAAAATGTATTAGGCAATTCAGTTCATTATCACTACTGCTGATCATGAAACAAAGGAGTACATATGTGACATGTTGTGCAAAAAATGGTATCTGTAGATCAGATAGAATTGGAAGCACAGACAGCCATTGCACACATGTGACTCCACAACTACTAAAATAAACAAGTGTTTCCACTATTTAAGAAAGTCTTGGAAGAGAATGTAACTAAAAAGCCCTGAAAAGTGGAATTGTTACTGTGAATTACAAAAGTTCCTTCATATCTTGCAGCAGAAAATAAGGGTTCCTCGCAACAAAGTAGGGTGACTGTTGAAAGACAAACAAGAAACAAATTAGCAGTTTCTTAAGTGCAAGGGATTTGCTTTTCCTAGTAAGAATTGTTAGTCCTGCTTCAATCCACTGAAAAATGTCTAAACACATACACCTTAAACAATTCACCTTGTGGCATGACAGTCTGGGTCAGTCTGGATCCAGCAGTAGGTGCAATGGTGTTGCAGTGGATGTTATACTTTCGGCCTTCAATTGCAATCGTGTTTGACAGACCCAAAAGGCCAAGTTTTGCAGCACTGTAGTTGGCCTGACCAAAGTTTCCATATATTCCAGCCGCTGAAGAAGTCATAATTATTCTTAGGGGAAGAGAAAAAGAAATTACATTATTTCATGTTATTTAATTCTTGGCAGCAAAACGAAAGTGCGGAGATAAGATCAAAACAATTTTTTTTCCACAAAACAGATGCCTTTTCTAATGTTTGACTGATGGAGAACACTGAACAAATCTTGAGTTATCAAAGCAGCAAACAACTAATAAAGTTATGAACCTTTTTGAGTTATATTCTGAAACTAGAATATATGCCCTCTTACAATAGATTATGATGCAGAAAGAGGTATTTTCTTTTCCTGCTCTACCTGTATTTCAAGTTACGATATCAATAACAGATGGCTTCAGTGGTCAGGACAAATTATTTCACTGAAAATACCTCCATTTTAATACACACTTGGTAACACGTGAAGAAACATTATTAGAGAGCTCACAGAAAGTTTCAAAGAATCCTAATGTCTATTAACTACCTGAAAGAGGAAGATAGCAAAGTCTTGTCTTTTGCTGTCCCTCAGCATTACTGTAGAGATGACTGAACTGCTCACAAAACACTTCTAAAG
Source organism: Numida meleagris (assembly GCF_002078875.1). Lineage (NCBI taxonomy): Eukaryota > Metazoa > Chordata > Aves > Galliformes > Numididae > Numida > Numida meleagris. The sequence continues at coordinate 70,592,171 of NC_034438.1, forward strand.
CAGCCACAGTTTATGCAAGGTATGCTCCAAAAGTAATGGTTCTTATTTTATTATGTTGGCCTGTGATGTCAGAGGTGGATGTTGGTGACGTGGAAGTAGAGGCTGAAACTTCCCACCAGTATTCCATTACATGCTGTTGCCATGGAACAAATGGCAGCAGAGGGGCAGTGTGACACAATGGCATCTGACATGGAAGTGCGTATGAAGTGTGTCACTCCTCCACGTGGAAAAAATGGAACCCACTGACACTCTCTATGTTTATGCACACCAAGCAGTGGCTGTCAGCACAGTGAGGTGCTGAGTTGTGCATTTCAGCAGCAGCAGCAGCAGGTCTCTTCTGCTTGTGCAGGTTTTTATGAGCGCTGTAAGCAGACTCTTGTTCATTGCTGGCAAAAATGCTCAGCTAACAGTGCTGAAAAATAGTGGTTTGTAGCTGATAATAAGCCCTATCAAATAGTGTTATTGTGCTCCTTCTTTCTGTTGTCATTTCCTCAGAAGTAAATAGGAGGCCTTACTTTCAGAGAGACCTACATAGCTGTTTGGAGGCAAGATAATTTTATGCTGCGTATCTTCTCAAAAAAACAGAACGCAAATGCAAAGTGTCTACATCTTCACCTTGAAAAGAAGGCTTATCAGAGTCAGTTCTACACTAGTATAAACACACTGCATATCTGAGATCAAGTCATCTGCCTCACTGGCAACAACCCATTGGTTTTAATCTAAATAGAGATTACAAGTATTAACTTTACAAGTATTAGCTCAGTATTATCGAGATAAAAAAAAGCTACAAAATCTATACAAAATAGGCATTTTGCAGATGGAACAAGGAAGGCCTTAGAATTAAAACTAGTAAGGGAGCTCAAGGACAAAAACGGATGGTTGGACTGGATGATCTTTGCAGTCTTTTTCAACCATGGTGATTCTATGATTCTAAGAAAGGCTTCTTTAAGTATATTAGTACCAAAAGGAAGACTTTTAGGAATAAGAAAAGGGAAAATGCTGGCCTGCTGCTGACTGAAGTGGCTGCTCTAGTAACTGAGCTCACTGAGAAGGTGAAGTTACTGAATGCCTTCTTTGCTTCAGTCTGCAGAGACTGCAGAGACTGACCCTCAGGAATCCCACACCCTAGAAGTCTGGAGAAAGGGAGACTTCTCCTTTGTCGAGGAGGATCTGGTCAGAGACCGTCTAGGCAAATTCAACACACAAATCCATGGACCCCAGCAGGTCCACCTCTAAGTGCCAGCAGAGCTGGCAGAAGTGATTGCTGAGACATTCTTCATCATCTTTGAAAAGTCACAAAGAATGGGAAAAGTGCCTGAAGACTGGAGGAAAGCCAATGGCACTCCAGTCTTTAGAAAGGGCAAGAAGGAGGAACTAGGAAACTACAGGCCAGTTAGCCTAAACTCCATCCTTTGGAAGCTGACAGAACTGGTTATTCTGGATGTCATCTCCAAGCAAGTGGAAGAAAAAAGTAGAAGGACCTCCCAGAATTGCAGTAACAAGCATCCAGTACACATTTCTAATGAGTCCTAATGAAATGAAATGGTATTTCTACAACCCTACAGCTCTAGTCTGGGATATCTTCACCTATGTGGATAGAAACTGTAATCATATTAGTGAAGGGAGCAAAAAGGAAAGCACTTTCCTAAGGGCACAGATTTTGTTTCATCTCAGTGACAGAGAAAGAAAAGGATGCAAAAATCCTTCACTTTCAAGGCATGCATCAGTCTGCTACTTCTTAGTGAAATAAAATACAATACATAAAGTCTTACCTGCCAAATTTCTGATTTTTCATATGATTCCATGCAGCTCGAGTGACCAGGAATGATCCCCTCAAATGAATTCTATGAATTATATCTAGGAACAAATTAATGACCATTTAATAAACCTATAATTTCATCTGCATATTTGAAATTCACGATTTGTTTTTTCTTCATGACAAAACAGCACTCTCTTCTCAAATGGTGTGTAGTACAATCTGAGCATATGCTGACCGTGCTTTCCTCTTCTTGGATTGGGATCTCCTGTACAGAATTCACAAGCAATCAAAATTCCTGCACTTGAACAAGCTGTACAGAAGCTAGGACATTTTTAAAGAACTATGCTCAATGCTTTATCATCACCTACCACCTCACTGGAGGTTTCCCCCATAACCTTCTGTCCCTTAGAACATCAATTTTCTTCCTTCTGTCATTAGTTTTGGGTCTTCCAAGCCTGCTTAGCATTCAATCAGTGCCGGTGCTAGGAACATATTCCACTCACAAGAACTGTCATTTTTTTTACACATCTTTTTTTGATATTCCACTCAGAAAATAGGAGTGGCAACTAGAGCCCTTCTTCCCTTTTCAAAATCCATCCATCTACCATACCTTCCAGATCTGGTTTACAAGCCAAACACAAGACAGCTAAACACAAGCAACTTTACCACTACACTTTCAATGCAAAGATAATTATTTGACCTGGCACAGATAGACTTTTCCCTCCTCTCTTCCTCCCTGTCTAAGTGGGGGGGATATACCTTCCATCTTCAGCACATTAAGTACATTTCAAAGTTTATCAACTCACCCCAGTCTTCATCACTTATCCGAACAAATGATCGGTCTCTTAGAATTCTAGAAAACATCATTAGGAGAATGAAAATGAAAAATGAAACAGTCTTTATTCAAAAGTGACATTCCACAGTCATACAGACAGTATCTTCAGGTTTACTTACCCAGCATTGTTTATAACAATATCTGCAAAAAAAGAAATATAACTAAATGAATGCACTGACAAAACACAATCTTATTTTCCTTATTCTCCAATTCTAAAAAAGAAAAAAAAAAAAAAACACATACAGAAAAGTTTAAAACAGCACACATACGCCGCATTCTATTCTATAACACCGCCTTCTAGTTAAGAAAACAACAATTAAGAAAAGACAAAATACTTGAGTACAGGCAAGTCTCAGCCTAACAACAAAACAGAGCTTCACAGAGGAAAAGCTGAGAAGTGCTGGCTAACTGGGAATATATTACCTACAGGATGCAGCCATCCTGCTCAGTTTTACAGCTTACTTTATATTTCCACAGTGCTCCACATAACACAGTTTGTACCACCATCTTTGTCACGGTAATCTCAAATGAACGCTGGAAGCACCACGGAGTTGCAGAGCCACTAAGACAACTTGGATCAAAACCAACTTTTTATCAAGTACGTAACTTGGCTCTTCTCAACTTTGATTATATATAAATTTTAGCCATTAAAGAATGGGCTAGAATTACATAAACATCACAGGTAAGCAGTGGCAATCACATGCAGAACAGGATCTTTACTTGCTAGACAAAATACTTCAATACTTTTTTTTAATTTCTGTTGGAGCATTTGGACCTTCACATATGCAAAAGAGCTTTTAAAACATGACAGAGCCTCTCTGATTCTTCAGCTCAGCCATTTATTCAGTGTTACACAGCTAATTATAATACTTGATAGGCAATGTACTTTGAGACAGAAGCTATTAGCCATTACTTAAGTACAAAAATTCTGCAGGGCAGGAAAACATGAATCCTACATTGAGCTTTAAAATTGTGCTAAAAAGTACCAAAAACAGAGAAAGGCTGCCCATTCAGATTCAAAGCAGCAAGTCTCTACAGTCTAAGGAGATCAAGATCTTTTGAGTTCTACTGATGTCAAACTGTACTTCATACACTTGTTAACTGCAGGGTTTATAATGGTTCTGCACTTGTGAACGAGTTAAAACAATTATTATGCAACTGTACCTATCCTCCCAAAAGCCTCAAGTGCCGATTTCACAAGCTTTTCACCGTCTTCCACTGAATCTGTAAGAAAAAAAAAAAGAAGTGAATTTAAGTAAATGAGCTAGATGCATTGCACTTCCAGAATACTTATTCCAAGGACCTGAGAAGACAAATTGCATAAAACCCAAATATCAAATTAATGTAGCCCTCGCTTGCACATGGACTAAAGCATACTCTGCTCAGTAAGTCTTAATGATGCAATCTTTGGCACTGCAAGATAAACAAGCCAGACAAGTAAGAACTGTCCATACCCACTTTGCCTCTGACAGCTGCAGGTGGACAGGTTATCAGTGATCCAATGTTGAGACAGCACTTGAGAAAAAAAGGTATTGCTAAAAGAATATCAATTAGAAAAACGTTTATGCACTTTCTTTTAGCACCTCTGCCACATTGCTCCAGCTTACAGTCCACCTGTTTCGTTCATACAGTGTTGGCAAGTTTGAAGCAGCCCTTTGTCAAGCAGTGTGAACCTTTCTTTTAAGATGTCCACTGTGTGTATCAATAGATCATTAAACTAGTCTGGAAAAACAACATACCATAATTGGGTACTGCTTTCCCTCCATTGGCTCTGATTTCACTGACAACTTTGTCGGCAGCTGAGGAGCTCTTGCCAAAGCCCTTGAAGTCACCTCCAAGATCATTCACTGTGTAAAAGAAATATACATATATTGATTTTTGATTGTTAATACTCAAAATTTCTGGTCTCTGCTTATCTCATTAACAGTGTTAATAAAATCTGCTGCTTCTGGATCCTACAGAGAATTTCAGATTATTAAAGAAGAGTAGATCATGTTACTGGCTCACAAAGAAAAAAGAAAGTAGTATAATATGCACTTTTATTTTTAGAAAAACACATGAAACAACTTTTCTTTTTTCTTTCCACCGTGCACACAACCTACTTGCCTTGTCTAGCCTACCCCACTGTGTTGCTGTATTTCAAAAACGAAGATTGAGATAGCACACCAATTACAGGCAATTAATTCAGGTCTGTCATCAAACTGCAATAGCTACTGAGTGAGCTGTAAACAAGACTGGGAAGACTGTGTGCCTGTTTAACACAGTAGGTGAAGTGTCACTAGCAGTCTTCACTGTAGAACAGATGAAAGAGCCTGAACAAAAGGAGAAGAGCCTGCCCTGGGACTTCAGACCCTGGTCCTGCTGGAGGGCCAGCAGCCAGCAGCTCTGTTTGCAGGCTGCTCTGTACAAAAGGGTGCATGTCATTAATGGCAGCCATGCAGTACCAGTTTGCTGCATACGCATGTCCCAAAGCTTCACTGAATTCATGCACACTAGATTTGGTCAAAGAACTTAAACGATTGTTGCAACAGGTTTGATAAGAAATTGTAAGACAAACAGAACTGACTACGGATGAATGCGCAACATCAGTCTCTAGTTGTGGTGAACTTCAGCTTTGTGCCTTCCAACTTTTGCAAAGTCCTCAAGCACACAGCTATAGTGAAATTTGCTTCTTGCTTGTCTTGATGCTCAACAACAAATCTGCTGTATCTTCACAAAATGAAATAAAATCTCCACTGTTTCCCCTTCCCCTCCTTTTTATATTCTACATTTAAAGAGGAGCATAGCTTGCAAAACATGTAACAAAATCATTCGCCATTACTCAAACCAAAGAGGCCTCATCTAGAATCCTGTATTAAGTTCTGTGTGCAACATTTCAGAGAGAGATGGAAACACTGGAGAAAATCCAGATGTGTGAAAAAGAATGCTAAAGCCCAGAAGAAATGAGTCATGGAAAGGATCAAAGAAAGAAAAATGCACAAGAAAAATGAAGCAGGAAGAATTAATACAGAATGTGCTGATATGCTCAAGTATATTATAAAACTGATGAAAAAGAGGAAAGAAGCAAAATCTCCAAGCTAAACAGATCGATATCCAATATTCTGAACATGCAGCCAGCAGAACTCAGGTGAGGCATTAAGGAAATCAGTTCTAAGTGTAGCATTAGAGTAGGCAAGGTATGCAGACCGTTTAGCCCCCACCATCAAAGGTCTTTAATTTGACATTAAGGAAAAATCAGTGACGATCAGGAGCAGGAATTCTACCACGTCTTGTGTAAGAAGAGTGGATAATTTTGTGCTAAACGTTTATAGACAGATGTTCAGTTAGTCTTTGAAAGGCATTACCACACATGCTTATGTGTGTATATCCTTCACTTCAAAAGTAAATTTCTGAGAACAGTTTAATTAATCACTTGGGGAAATCTACCAAGTCAGGAAAGTACCTAGGGCTGAGTGCAGGCACTAACATAACCGAAGCCATAATGAGTATACAAGAAAGAACAGAGCTATTCTGGGCTTTGGGAATGATACAATAATTCTGCAAGTGTAATAGAGGAAATAAAACATCACATAAACAACGTTGTCTAAACTCAAGCTTAACATCTTGTAATTTTCAATTACAAAAATCCACTACAAAAGAGCCTATACTATTAGCACAAGTAGTGCAGATCTGTACAGTGAAACAGTTGGTGCTGAGCACCTGACATCCGAAGTACACCTTTTTGACAAAACAAACCAGCTAACAACTATCTGCATGTTGGTGCTACAAGCCAAATATCCGTTTGGAAGAACTTGTGCACACTGCTCAATTTCACCTTCCGGATTTGTTTCCAAAGGAACTCCGTTCCTCCACTTCAGTGCCATCCCACAATGCAAACAGATAGATACAGTCAAGAAAGATGCATGTAATCAAACTAAAACAGCAATACTGAAAAGCATGCAGATACTCTGAAAAGGAAGAAACAGCAGGATCTGGACATAATTCAGCATGTGAGATAAAAAGCATTCAAGAGAAAAGGCACGGGTCTCAGTCTCATATCTGCTTTAGTTAGATAAATTCAGAAGTTTCCAGAAGTAACTTCTCAACACTTTGGAGTCAGAATCATAAGAGAAAAAGAATAAGAGAAATAAATACAGGCACGATAATAGGAGAGCACTCCTCTACAAGTTGAAGTGAGGTTCAGTTTATGAGAGAAACAAGAGCCTTCCTTTACAGTTGATTCATATCACACTGATTTAGCTACTGTGCAATAAGGCCATGAACTAAAGCAGCACTAGCTATCGTTGGGTGATATAATACATTCTCCTGCAGATTATTCTGGAAAGTCAGAACAGTACTGACTACACAGAATCAACATTACTAAGCATTTTGACTATTTAGTGACCTAATTCATGTTAAATGAGAACTTGAGCTGAAGTATTCAATTTCTTGCCCATACTCAACAAGGTGTTTAAGCATTTAATCTTGAACTCATCAACAATATCGGCACAAATTCACTCACAGGCAGTGAAAGGGCAGAGGCCAACTGCCCAAGAACGCAACAGCCTTCAGAATTAGCTTCTGACACGGCATCTGGCAGAGCTAAAGAAGGTAGAACAATATAACCACAAAACCTTTTACTGAGACGTATTTGTTACTGTTACTGATGTCTCTGGTGTAATGCTCTGCAGAAAGAAACAACACAGCGCACTTCCATCACACATCTTACTTTCTGGGGCTACCAGTAGTAATGCATTACATTCTAATGGATTTACTGTCCTCGGAGAAGGTAGCAAAAGATGCATATTCACATTTCCAAGTAGTCATATTAGAAGTTTCTGAAGGGTGCTCACCTGAGATAATATCCTCCTTGGTTACAAGGTACCATGAAGACTGGTATATACAAGATAAAATTTAAGCCAGGATGATTATCTGTTTCAAACTGGCTCTCCAGCAAAGATCAGCTCTTGGACAAATTTAGGTAACTTGTTTCATAAAAAAAAAATAAAGCTTAGAATCTAAACAGCTGAAGATAAGACAAAAAACAATTCTATAACAAAGCCTACTGTCAGAAAGGGCATGGATGCTGAATGCCAGCCACGGGAAAAGGTAAAGGTTAGCATCTTGATCAAGTTAGTTAAGGTAGAACTTACCAACCACTGAAGCTCCTCTTTCGGCAAAAGCGAGAGCATAAGCTCTGCCCAAACCTGGTTTAAAAAAGCAGAAGTTAAGAAAGGGTCAATTTGTCTCCTGAAGCATAATTCTAAAAAAGCTAAACAAAAATACGCTGCATGGAGAAAAATGCATCAGATCAAGACAAAAACCCCGCAGGCCTCAATTAAAATTGTATTTCCCCTTGGAATTGAACTTTCACATAATTTCAAAACGTAAAAGTTAATCGGCAGATAAATTCTTGACAGATAAGATGAAAAAAAAAAATGCCCATGATTACTCTTTGTTACTGCACTCAGCAAAACCATGAGGGAACGCTGCCTGCTGCTATCTCTGTGTTTGTGATGGAAAAATACACTTGTAAGGCAGAAAGTTTAACGTCTTGACATAAACTCGCAGGAGGGGATGTTCCAAGTTAATTAATTACATTCTAAGAGATTTCCAGAGTCAAAGTTACCCTTGAAGATTTGAAGAACTTTACAAACCAAACTGGGACTGAAGATGCACCGACAAAACCCCTCCAAGTTTTTGTGTACAAAGCAATCTCTCAGTACCACAGCTAGCCAGGTACACACACTTCACCTAGCCTAACAGTAGAATGTAATTTTTTTGCCTCTCATACAGAAGCAAGACTATTGTACATTCACTCTGATTTTGATTCTAGGCATGTTAAACATTATTTACTTGTAGTGACAGATGATTTACTCACAGGGACATTGTAACCCTCTCAGTCAAAAGTTAATGAAATCCATGAAGCAGGCTCTATTTTCATGCAAAAACAAAGGAATAACCAAAAGATTATAAAATAAAATTAAAAAAAAAAAAAGGTTTCACCTTTTTTGTACCAGTATCTATTTGTCCCTTCCTAGCATATTCAAAACTACTCTCAAAATTAAAAAAAAAAAAACAACAAACAGGAGACTTTGGACAGTTTTGAAACACATCAATCTCACACCGACAATTTGTAAATTTCCTTATGACTCCTATGAGCCTCTGCAAGGGACAGTAACACTGTCAGATGTAAATAAAGTCCAAAAAAAAAAAAAACTCTTTTTCTGCTTTCTTTTGGAAAAAGCATGCAACTGAGAAGTATACAAAACCAGGACCATGGCGTATGTGCCAGTGCTCTCTACTGGCAAAAAAGGACTGTATGTGCCAATGCTCTCAATTGGCAAGAAAGAACAGCATGCGCTAGTGCTCTCAACTGGCAAGAAAGAACAGAGCGTTTAAAAATAAAAAAAGTAATCTCAACATAGAATTAATCAATTGGTTTTAATTGCAGAAACAATGACAGTGCTGCATGGCAGGCAAGTACAACGTATTCTGCACAAGGATTTGCCCCAAAAGAAAGCAAACTGAAGTATTTTTAGATGCCTCTGCGTGTGAATACAGGTCCCACTTCGAAACAAACTAGTACTGCAGATGTTTTAGATAAATTTTCAGCTCTCATCTGTTCATAGCCATTCAAAACAACCCATCTCAACAAACAAGGCAATTAGCAGTCTATCACAGAACCATAGGATATTTTGACTTCTCAAAGGCCGCCTGCTCCAAATCACCTGCAATGAACACCTACTGCTAGCTCAGAGGGCTCAGAGCCCCATGCAGTCTGGCCTTCAGTGTCTCCAGGGATGGGGCAGCCACCACACCTCTGGGCAATATGCTAACCACAATGCTTTTAAACTAGACAGAAGCAAACTACGAACTCACCTGACATTAATAGGGCTTCCGCTTACCTTTGCTTAGATATAATCATCCACTTATCAAAAAACTCTTGTGAAATAAACATTCAAGGGCAGTTTTCTCTGTTTACAAACCATTTCCAAGCAGCTGAAGACCAGAAGTACAAAGGTCACTGTACGCATACTTACAACACGCAATTTTTGCTCCACATGCTGCTTTCTAGAAGTGCTGTTACTGAGGAAGGTGTTTATTTCTTTTGTTTTCCAATTAGCTAAGAGCTTAACCTCTATTTCAGTGACTTTTGTACACACAGAGAGGCACATCAGTATAGGTCTGGTAAAAGCTGAGAGGCATCACAAAAAACACGGTCTCCCTCAGTTTTTCTCAGGGTCATCCCCTACAAGCAATACAAATCAATCGTTTACTGCTTTCCACATGATTTCTTATTCATGGTTCCTTACCCAAAAGACATCACATCATCTAGGCCCCCCAAAATAAGCACATTTAAGGAAAAAATAAAAAAACAGGAAAACTTCACGGTGCATAGATACTTTTCTCAGAGGATTATGGAACAACTACAAATTTTGCCACTAACTCTTCAGAACTTGTGAGGTTCAACAGGAAGTGTTGGGTCTTGCATCTGAGGGGGAATAACTGCATTCACCGCCAGTACAGGTCAGGGGCTGACATGTTGTACACAGGAGCTCTGCGAAGAAGGCCCTAGGTGCCCTGGTAGACGACATGGTCAACTGACCATGAGCCAGCAGTGGCCAAGAAGACCAGTGGTGCCTTGGGGTGCATTAAAAGAGCATGGCCAGCAGCTTGAGGGAGGTGATCCTCCCCCACTGTTCTGCCCTGGTGAGGACACATCTGGAATACTGAGTCCAGCTCCGGGCTCCCCAGCTCAAGAAAGACAGGGATATTTCTAGAAAGTCCAGCAGAGGGCCACGAAGATGACGAGGGGTCTGGAGAACCTCTTGTGAGGAAAAGCAGAGAGAGCCTACGGAACACCCAGAGGGGATCTTAATGCTTCTAAGTATCTGAAGTGCAGAAGTGGATGGAGCCAAGCTCTTTTCAGAGGTGTGCAGCCACAGGATAAGGGGCAGTGGGCGCAAACTGGAACACAGGCAGATCCATCTAAACACGAGGAAGAACTTCTTTACTTTAAAGGTAACAGAGCACCGGAACGGGTCGCCCACAGATATTCAAGACCCATCGGGACGACTTCCTGGGCATCCAGCTGTAGGGAACCTGCTTTTTGCGGGGCCGGACTCAACGATCTCCAGAAGTTCCTTCCACAAGCAAACAACGCACAACAGCAAACTCAGATGCCAGGTAGAACCAGCGTCCCGGCAGAGGGCAGGCCTCACTGGCAGCACCGGGACGGCTCCGCTCCCTGCTGCTCCCGCTGCCCTCTCCCCTCACGCCGGGGACGCGCCTCGGCTGGCGGCCAGGTGCTACCTGTGCTGGGGCAGGGCAGCGAGCGGGCGCCAGCCGCCAAGCCCAAGGCAACAACCGAAGGAACGGGCACACGGGAGGGCGGCTCGCGCACAGACTGCGATTTCCCCACTGGCTGGTGTGAGACAGCCGCGGATCTGACGGTGCCTCTAAAGAAAAACCCCGCACATCTCTGGAGGGAGCACCGCCGCGTTTGGTTTTGGCAGCGGTCTGCCCGCCTGCCCGCAGGAAGCACCGCGGTCACCTCTGTGCAGCCTTGGCACCGCGCGGATGGCGGCCAGCACCGGCCCGGCCCCACCGCGCCTCCCCCCGCACCCCTCTCTCCCGCGGGAGCACCCGAGCCTCCAGCGCCGGCAGGGCACCGGCCAGGCCTCGGGCAGCGACCGCCCTGCGGGCCAACAAAGTTCCGCCACGGCGCGGAAAAGCGCGGCGTCGCTCACCTCCTCCGGCGCCAGTCACCAGCACCACCCGCCCGTCAAACCGCAGCCCCGCCGCCATCGCTGCCCGTTCCGTTCCGCTCCGCTCCGCCCGCCGTCCCGCTCGCAGGACGCGGCGCCCCGAACGGCCCAGCGGGCAGCGATCGGGCCGGCACCGCGCAGGCGCAACCACCGCCCCCGAGCGGCCGGTTGGGTTAGGTTGGGCCGGCTGTGTGAGGCCCGCGGCTCCGCCCGCTATAGGGACAAAGCGGCTTGCGAAAGCTCAGGGCTGAGCTCGGCCGGCGGGATCTCGAGAAACGCGTCCAGGCAGCCTTGGGAGGGGAGGTCTGCTCCCGAGCCGCCCCTTTTGCAGGCTGAACAGTCCCAGCTCTTCTCATAGCAGAGGTGCTCCAGACCCTTCAGCATCATCGTGGCCCTCTGCTGGACTCTCTCAAGGATGGCCACGTCTCTTTGGTGCTGCACAGCCCACAGGTGGACCCAGCACGCCCAGCCTGGCCTCACCACTGCTCGCTACCACGTCCCTCTGCCTGCTGGCACAGCTCTGCTTCTCCCGGGCAAGGCAGCGATCTTCTTGTGGCAAGGGCACGCTGCTGGCTTGCATTTTACTTTGGGGTCCACCAGGAACCCAGGGTCCTTTTCTATCAAGCAGTTTTCCAGATGGGTACCCCCAGCGTGAACTGGTGCCTGGGGTTAAAAGTAGTCTAGTGCGTGGGCCTCTCTGAGAAACTGTATCTAAGAATGTGCAAAACACACTCTGCAGCTCCTGCAAGAGAGACTAGAGAACAGTATGCATGAGAGCCCGGGGTACGGTGCAGGAGGAGGGCAGGAGATGCTGCACGTGGAAAGCAGAAGTTCCCTGCAGCCCAGGAGAGGCCTGTGCTAGAGACAGAGTGGAGGTAAAAGGGTCAGGAGTGAAGGGGTGAGGTTGTGCCTCGGAAGAAAGGACGTGGGGATTGTTGTGGTTTAACCTGGCAGGTGCTGAGCACCGCAGTCCTTCTCTCACTCTGTCCCTTCCCAGTGGGATGGGGAGAGAACTGAAAAAAGAAAACAAAGTAGAACTCGTGGGTTGAGATTAAGTGTTTACCAAAATAGAGAAAAGGAAAACAGTTATGACTGGATATAAATACATAAATGTATATAACAAGTGATGCAGAAGTAATTGCTTGCCACTCCCCGACTGATATCCAGATAGTCGCCAAGCAGCAGAGGAGAGCAAGATGAACTCCCACCCTCTTCAAAAATCCTTGCACTTGATGTCATACAGTATGGAAAATCCGTTTAGACAGTTTAAGTCATCTGTCCTAATTGTGTTCCCTCCCAGCTACTTGGGCCCTTCACTGCAAATGGCCTTGGCTCTGTACAATGCTGTTTAGCAGCAACTATAAACATCGGTGTATTATCAACGTTGTTTTTCTCCTACAGCCGAAACAGAGCATCATACTGGACACTGAAGAAAACAATTTCATCCCAGCTGAAACTAAGACAGGGATAAGGTATTTTCACTTGCTTTCACTGTTTCTCAACATCCCACTCTTGTTTTAATCTGTCTCTGTCTTGACCCAAGCGTTTTTGTCCTTACTTTGTCCCTGACCTGTTCTGGGGGAGAGTGGTAGAGCAGTTGGTCAGGCAACCCACTGAAAAGACTTCAGCTAAGGATAGGTAAACACTAAATCTCTGAGAATCTAGACTCTCCAAGAATTACTGCTGTGTAAATATGCCACCTCTGAGGAACAACTTTTTCCCGTACTCTCAGATCTTAAAAACTGATTGTTTTCCTTGGAGATTACAGTGATTGTAACATAGTCACAGCTTTCAGGTTTTCACAGCCATCCTAATCAGATTACTTATTCACAGATACCTAACTGCTAAGTCAAAATAGAGATGGGGAAGGTTTGTTTGTTTTCCCTCGTGTCAGTCATGAATCGACAGTCTGCCATACCTTATTGGAATTTAGCGTAAATACAGTTGAATGCAGTTTTTCATTACAAGACAGCAAATTCGCTTTCTTTTAAAATAGCTCTCTATCATCCATTTTCTGTTGGTCAGTTTCATTGCTTTGGGAAGTCAGTTTAAGGAAATCCATCACTGAGCGATGGCTGAGGATATAAATGATTTCCACAGAAACATTGAGTATATTTGCTTCTAAATAACTGCAAAATAAACAGCTTCCCTTTTACAGGCTGGAAGCTACAGAAGGATGTAAAACATATACGGCTGTGGAGCTCTATCATTTAACTTCCCAGTCATCCAAATGTTCTTTCCTTAAAATCACTTTTAGCCATTGCTAGTTACTGTGCATTTAGTGAAACCAATCCCCTGCACTAAATAGGAGTGAGAATAGCTGTTCTTTGTATCACTGCAGGTAAGACAAACTGTTCAAAGTGTAACTGTTTTGGCTTTGGATCCCAGCAGCAAATCTAAGCTTCTACCATTAGCTACCCAACTCTGAGCTGACAAAAAATGGACAGGGATCACACAGAGTTCTTTCTTCTTATTTGCTCACCCTCCCAGCTGACTGAGAGCATCAGCAACCTTAATCTCTAAGGAGGTGTAAACTCCCAGGAAGATAGTGTAAGGAGTGCCCAGAATTCAGAGCAGCCAACAAGCTTATTTCACTGGGGGAAGGAACAACATACTCCCTCTGTGCAGACAAATTTTACTTCATGATAACATTTCTTGTACAGTTCATATTGTCTGGATTATTTCTGGAGCTAGCAGTAAGATCTTTTTTTATTGTTCTTGTTGCAGATCGTCTCCTTTGCTATTGGTGCGTTACTGTGTACACTAAGAGAACTTAGAGTTACCTGCATGGTAGAAGACTACTAGAAGACTTCCAAACTAGAAGAAATTAGAATTTCTGACCTCAGGTAGTCAGTAACATTCTCCACTTTGGAAATATTAGGAATATAGATGTGTTTCCTGAGATGTTAATACATGAGTTCTGTTTGAAGGGCGAAGTTACACCAAATGAAATCCTACAATTGCAATTTATAGTTTGAACGCTAGAGGAAGCATGGTGCTACAGTAAAACTCAGATCCCTGCGTTTACAGATAGCACAACACTAGCAATGAAATTTGCACCCAACAAACATAGAAAAGATCACATCAAAGGGTCACTGCTTTTATAAACAGTGGTTTTACTTAGCCAATAGGTTTGCTTACATAATGGCATCCTTCTGGCTATATGGGCATGTTATACCTCTGTACTGGAAACAACACGTATATAGAACAGCTATTAAAAGTTTTAAGTGTGAGAAATATTGTTGAATTTTGTGCATAGTGTCTCTTGCAGAGGATGCATATTGTGCTGACACTGTATTAATCAGAATAAAATACCATCAGAAGTAATTATACTTCCAGAAATCGTGTTTCATTTTAATGCAGCTCAACACAAGAGCAGATTCTCCTGTAGCATGAGGCAATTCTGCTGTCTCTAGCAGTCCTGTATAGCAGTTGCTATTGTCCATAGCAATCAGCTGTCTGTTACCAAGAGAATATTACTGACTGTGCCTTGTCTGTGCTGCACTTGACAGTAAACAGGAGCTGTCTGCTAGGAGAGCAGAGCTCTGAGTCACTTTGCGATTGCTCTTCACGAGGAAGTAACAGATTGAGCCCCTGTGAGCTTTGGCTCATTCTTGATATTTTCTTTATTGTTGCTGCACTGTGTGATCAGGTTCCCACTGGGGAGAGGGGAGGAAAGTCTCCCAGGACAAGAGTGCTTCTCGCTGCTGCAGGAGCAGTGCAGTGCACAGAAGAGAGCCTTGCACACATGTGGTCATTGTGCTATCTCTTGAAAACTACGCACTCTTTCCCATGTTTTTATCAGGGTGCCAGTGGTCATGTTTCTGTACTGTCCAGAAAGTTCTTGAGACCATTTCTTAGGGGAATGCATGGAAACTAACAGCAGAAATACCCAGCTTAGTCAATTGTACACACACTTCTGGAAACCTCTGGTTAAGACTGAAAATAGTTAAGACACTTAGACAGGAACTAACCTAGTCATCCTTACAACAGTATTTGTATAATCCTTAATGTAGCGGACATGCTATCCAAATCAGCATAGTTCTGTGAACAAGGCTATAAATTAGTCCTTAGAGACTGGTTTTGGCATCTTCCATGACCTTGAAGAAGGCTTGGGGTTCCATTTACTTCTGTGCACTTTTTATTAGATGATGGGCTATTCAGGAAAAGGACTCTACTCATAAATTTGCCTGGAGGTTAGTGGTTACATGCCCCTGAATAAGGTCAGGCCTTGAGGTACTTCTTACAGCATAATTTCTTCTTCATGTAGCTAACATGCCTTGTTAACAACTGGGGATCAATTATAGCTTTCTTGTTTTGATCTACATGCTGTGACTAGAATCACAGAATCACAGAATACATTGGGTTGGAAGGGACCTTAAGAATCATCCAGTTTCAACCTCCTTTCCACAGGCAGGGTTGCTGCCCACCAGTTCAGGCTGCCCAGGGCCCCATCCACTTGAGCACCCTCCAGGGATGGAGCATCCACAACTTCTCTGGGCAATCCATTCCAGTGTCTCACCACACTCCGAGTAAAGAATTTCCTCCTAATATCTAACCTAAACCTCCCCTATTTGAGTTTAAAACCATACCTCCCTGTCCTATCACTATCAGATCACGTAGAAAATCAGTCTCCCTCCTGATTATAAGATCCTCTCTAGTACTGGAAGGCCACAGAGAGATCTCCTGGAGCCTTCTGTTCTCCAGGCTGCCCAAGCACAGCTCCTTCATCCTTTCTTCATAGCAGAGCTGCTCAGCCCTCTGATCATCTTGGTGGCCTTCCTCTGGACCCTTTCCATCAGCTCCACATCTTTTGTTGTGCTGGGGGCCCCAGGCCTGGAGGCCGTACTCCAGATGGGGCCTCATGAGGGCAGAGCAGAGTGGGACAATCCCCTCCCTGTCCCTGCTGGTCACCCCTCTTTCGATGCAGCCCAGAATACTCGTGGCCTTCAGGGCCACAAGCACGTACTGCTGGCTCACATCCACTCCTCAGTCTCCAGAACTCCCAGGTCCTTCTCCTCAGGGCTGCTCTCAAGGAGTTCTTCTCCCAGTCTGTAGACATATCTGGGATTTCCCTGACTCACCGCTCAGCTTGGTGCCATCTGCAAACTTGCTGAGAGTGCCTTTGATCCCATTATCTGTGCCACTGACAAAGATGTTGAAGAGCACCGGTCCCAAGATGGACCCCCAGGGCACACTCCTCCTCTCTAGCCTCCACCTCACATTCAGCTACTGACCACAGACGTCTGGCTGCGACCATCCAAACAATTCTTTATCCACAAAACAGACCACCTTTCAAATTCATATCTCTTAAGTTTAGAGATAAGGATGTGGTGTGGGACCATGTCAAAGGCCTTGCACAAATTCAGATAGATAACATCACTTGTCCTTCCTTTGTCCACCAATGCCTGATATTCTGTTACAGAAGGCCACCAGATTGGTCAGGCATAATCTGCCCTTGGTGAAGCTGTGTTGGCTGTCTCAGAACACCTCCTCGTCTCACATGTGCCTTAACGTATCCTCCAAGAAGACCTGCCCACGATCTTCCCAGGCACAGAGGTGATGCTCACCGGCCTGTAGTTCCCTGGATCTTCCTTTCTCTCTTTCTTGAAAAGTGGAGTGATGCTTTCCTTTTTCCAGTCACCAAGGACTTTGCCTGACACCCATGACTTCTCAAATATGAGAGAGGGGCTTGGCTCTCAGCCAGTTCCTTCAGGACCCTGGGATGCACAGCCATCTAGCCCCGTAGACTTGTACACATTCAGCATCAGGAGACGGTCTCTGACTTGCTCTGCTCTTACAGTGGGAGGGATTTTTCTGCCCAGTGCCAGCCTAGAGGCTCAGAAACCAGACAGATGTGGGAGGGACGTGAGAAATGTGAGGAAGGACATGAGAGACGTGGGATTCAGCAAAGATCTGAAACTTCAGAACAGAAAATGAAATTGCATTTTCCTCAGCAGATCTGTGTGTGTGTGTGTGTGTGTGTCGTGAAAACGTAGTAGAAAAGTGTACTACAGTGAAAATGTTTCACTTTTTTTTTTTTTTTTTAATGATCTCTAAAAAAATCAGTATACAACGAGCCACTCAAATGGCAAAGGAATCTGATGGGTTTCCTTAACAATGGAAAGTAATTTGTTCTGGAAGTCACAGAGCTGTCAGAAAATGGCACCGGTCGGAAAGGTCTCAGTGCAAAGCAGCACCACCAACAGCCACAGTGAGGTGATGTTACTTGGAAAACTGGATGGAGTAGGTGTTAAGCCACAAATCAATAACAAACTCAGTGTCAAACAGAGTTTTAAAATGAGTGAGTCATAGCAGAAGAGTAATAGCAGGATATCCAGTTTCCAAACTCATCTAGATAGGGCTTAAAGTGGTTGAAACTGATAACAAAATAAGAGAGTCGAAAAGGAACATGAAGTCTAAGTTATTTTGTCTCTTAGTAACCAGCATGAACTTTGTCATTAACCCTTTTACTGGCATAGCAGGCTTTTGAATGCACAAAAATTCACCAAAAATAAAAAATAAAAACTCCCAGGCATTAAACCCCTAACACTGAGAATAATTTTTGTTTTCTGTTACGCCTCTTTCCCTGCAGCAGGTGTTTCATAAAAGGTGAATTTCCACATGGCGTGCTAATACAAATCTGGTGTCTGCTGCACAATCATTCTTTCAGCTAAGAGGTTAAATAGCTGGAAGTTTGTTGGGTTTTTTTTCCTTTATTTTTTTTTTTTTAACTCAAGATTGCATGTATTGTGGATACGGCAAGCCTTCTAACGTCATTCAGAATGTTCCCTACTGTGTACTGCCTCTGTCTGTGGGGAGAATAAGACTGTAGACAGACCTGCTTTTACTCCATACATTTTCATATTGCTAAAAGATATGCTTGGGTGATAATGCTCATTTTTAAGAACTTAATTTGCTTTCTGCATGCTTTTGCTCGTGGTGGTAGAGGACAATCAGATATCTCTTGCCGTGACCAGCAGCTGTATATTGATTCCATGATAAAAATGTGGCACCTTCCACTAAGCACTACAAAAGCACAGCGTACAAGCGATGGTAACACCCCGCATGTGGTAACACTCACAGCGCTGGAGAAGCTCCAGGTGTTTTTAATACAGATGTTTTCTGCTCTACCAAACCATTGCTCAGTCTCACCATTGTTCCCGTTTCCTCTCTCTGGCTGTCAGCTCACAGAGAGGTCACCGAGATGCCTCAGCCCTTAGCTCATCACAAAAGCTCATCTTATAAAAACCGGGATGGCTCACCTCACCCTATTCCTTTCCCAGCAAAACCGGTCAGATAAAACTGTTTGTTTTGATTAGATACACTATTTTATGTGATACCATCCCCCGTTAGGAATTTTCATAGCTAGCATATATAGTGATTCCATTGATTCCCTTATCCGTAGAAAGACCAGCTACATGATTCCCACTCTAACTTGTCTTCTCCTGTGTTCATAAGCCTACTCCGGTCAGTAAGTGGGGTTTTCTTTCACTGAATTCCATCTTTTTCACACTCAGAATTTAAGTCTCTGTCACAATGTGACGCTGAGGAGCAGCATGTTGTGCAGTTAGCAGTGGATGTATTCCTGTGAGCTAGTTACAAATGTACATGCAGATGTTTGCATAGCTCTTGTCGACAGCCTGCGTCATAGGAGGTCTCATGCCCCTGTTCTGGTAACAAACACTAATTTTTGGATTCGTTGCACATTCTGCTCAGTTAAGTGGAAAATCCACGCTGGGAGCATAAGCAGAGCGCTGCGGGAGCTCTCCATTTGATCCCATGAGAGATGCAAGGTTTAAAGGAGACTGAAGCCCTGAGTCAGTCAGAGGCTGGTGGATTGCTGAGCTTATATGTTGCTATCATAAACTCATGAAGCAGAAGCTCGTTGCATGTGCACATTCACAGCTTTAAAAAATACACGTTGGGCAGATGCCAGCAAAAGGTTGCTCCTGTAACACAGCCCTAAATTTCACTCTAAATGTTTCTCCATTGGAAGTCCACTGATCTCCTTAAAGGAAAGAAAGAGGGAGAGAATACAAAACACAGGGACTACAGTAAGAGGTAAAGAGTCAAGCAAATAACCGTGTGTAACATTCTCTGACAATCTGCTGCGTGTTGGCCCTACTACAAAGTTACGGGTGGATAGATTCTACAGCTTCTGGGATGTGGGGGTGGCCTGGCTGTGAAATCCATAACCCCACTGAATGCCAGGGTGTATTTGTCTCATCTGGCTGGCTGGGCAAGCATCCCCTTCTTCCCTCGCTGCTCCATGAGTCCCTCCCAAAGCTGTGCACTCGGTCAAAGAGGACGACTTCCCTGACAGAGATGTACATTCACCAGTCAGGAGTACACTGTAGCTGTGCTCCCCTGCTAGAACCTCCAAGCAAGTTCTGTAATTCTATGAGATGAGTCTTTAATGAATAGATGGAAGAGTTGAAATTCCTCCTGAGAAAACTGACTCCGTGCAGTTGCTTCCTGAATTAATGGCCAAACTGAGCTTTGGGACAGCAAAAAAGTCCCAAGAGGTTCTTTGTTGTCAGGATAAATCCAAGCAGATACTCTAGGTACTCTACTGAACAGAAAACGAGTACAAAAGATAAGCTGCTTTCGAGGTGTGCCTTCAAGAATTAGTTCTTTCCTCAAGCTGCCTCCAAGCACATTCCAGGGTTCTTATTTCTGATGCTATTACAGAAGTTTGTTTGGTGTTTTCTTTCTTTTTTTTTTTTTTTTCCTGTGCAGAACAGCACAAATAAATGCATAATCCCCAGCTGTAGCCAACTTCCATTTGCCTCTCAGAAATACCCAATCCACCGGCTTCCACCACAACCACCCTTAAAATGTACGTGAAAGCTGAACAACCCAGGCTTAGATCAAATGTATTCTGTAGTGAGGATTCCTCCCCAGCCTGAAGAGCAATTTTAGTTACACCACGTATGGAACAGCCGATCCACTGAGAAGCAGCATGGGTAGGTGGGCTCAAGTCAGCAATGACAGAAACGCCTTGTCCTTCAGCAGCCATTACCCCACCTCAGCCCTCGCTTTGCTAATCAGGAGTGAAGTGGGACCTCCTAATTCCCCAGCCAAAGTTCTAAAAGAAGCAGAAACTACTTTTCGTCAATAACGCTTTGCAAAGCGCTTTCTTCCCAGTTTCAGCTTTGGGGTAAGATGTAGGCTGCAGTGCCACAGGATACTGGAACTGTAAGATTAAACACACTGTCTTACTTAGACAGACAAAGACATATGCTTACTGTAGGCAGACCTTATCACAACGAAGAAAGCAAGGCAAAGTTAATGAAATCTTGGTGTCTGATCGCAGCCCTTTCTCCTGGAAAAGTGCTGAGCTTTCCTTTCCACTTTTCCCTAATAGTTTTTCTTTTGATGGCACAGCCAGCGTACCTTTGGGAGTGTCCGTACTGCTGAAACAGAAGCAAGCAGTTTATGTCTGAGGCAGATAGCTTTTGAGTTGGGCAGAGACTCCCCTTAGTTCCAAGAATGAGATCATTTTGCCGCTGCTGAATTATCAAGATCCTTGAGATAGAGAACCAGCTTTCTTGAAATGAACAGCTAATTTCATGGCGTGTCCTAGGACCAAACCACTTCCCCTGGCTCCAATCACTGCCTCAGTCTGCTCTACTTCTGCAGTCTCTTTGAAGGTCTAGCAGATGAGACACAGTATAGATATTGACTCTATAAAATAAAAACAACCCTCAAGCAAAGCAAGGAAACCACGGTACCTCAAATCCAGACAGGGAAGTAAGCTGAGAGCATTGGCTAAGCACCTCTGCATGGAGGAATATGTGTCCCCTAACTTAACAGTAGTGCACTGCAATACCAACAGCCAGGGAACGTTCTCCTCAGGACCTGAGCCAAGCCCAGACACAGAAACTGATCCATCAGATGAAGGGAGACTGAATGCCACTCACAAAAGCCGAGCAGTTTTTCAGCACCATGTCAAAATGGGTAGAACAAATCCGCTGCCATTCCCTTGCAGGAACAGAAGGGCTGGTGTTGTAATACGGGCCGGTTTCTGACATCATACTTTCTGTATTAAAAGACTTCACACAGCACAAATGTATAACAAGATTTTTCATCCGCTACTAGCTGCGGCATGGCCAGGACAATCAAAGAGAAGTGAATTCTGAAAAACTTGATGGAAAACGCTGCGGAAAGGCAGCTGCAAATGAGCTGTAAGTTATCATGCTTAAAGTGAGTGGGACTGCCAACAGGAACTGGAGAACAAGTGGGTGAAAAGCCAGCAGCCTTCTGTCAGAAGCATGTATCAAAACCATCAGAACTGAAACTGCCCAAAGATGTCTTCACAGACCACAAAACGCCCATTTAAAAAGAAAAAAAAAAAAATGAGGTATCTAAGAGGTATCTTGGAAGAAAGATAAAATATGCGGGGCTGCTTTCTTTTCCTTTATTTCAAGTCATACTTGTATGCATAATAAAGGCACTTCCAAAATCCAAATATTTAATTCAAATTGAAATGGGAAACATTTTGTCTGGAAGCCAACAGGAAATCTGATCTTAAAATCCAGCGCTGGGATTCTAGAAGTAGAAAGTGGAACATCTGATGTGTGATGGTAACTAATCTATGTCTAACAGCAACTGTAGGAAGCTCCACCTTTGCCCTCCACCTACAGCAGCAAGACTTTCCCTCAGGGGAGGACAACAAACAGCAAACAGATTTCGGTTGCCTGGGAAAACTGGGTAAGTAACTTACCTCCACAGCTCGATTATTCTTCACGGTTACAGTCTCCTTCTTTGCTTGGTACCGTGCGGATGTGGGACATCTCAGAGATACGAGCTGCCTCTTTTCAGTTTGCTCCTTAGTAGGACTGAATGCCAGAAGGGGATGCTTCTGCAGACACTTGCAGACAGCAAGCAGAGAGTTGCAGACTGCTAGAAGACGTGTTTCATTCCCCCTGTTCTCCAAACGCACAAGAAAAAGCTGGTAATGAGGAAAGCACAGATTATATATATATATATATATATATAAAAAACCAGTATCCAATGCTAAATTGATGTATTGTTTTTGCACATTTTCAAATTACCTTGAGGAGAAGGAAACCACTATTAGGGCCTGGGTTTTTTTTTTGTTTGTTTGTTTTTTTGCATTAAGTGTGTAACATATTCCGTTTAACACTCTCCTAAAATGTCCACATAATACAATAGGGGCAAAATGAACAGGGAGGGAATACGTAATTAGACACGGGTGAAAAGCAGGTGTCCCTGCCACACAGTAGGCAGGATAACCACGTGAAGCAAAGGAAAGCAATGGCTGGCAGTCACTGGGTGATGAATGTTCACCAGTGAGTGGTCATCTACGCCTGCACAGTGTGCAGCGTACCTCTCTTTGTCCTAACACTGTCACCTTTGACAATGATGGGCTTACAAATACACGACCATGCAATCAAGCATGTTCCAGCTCCTTGAGGGCTTCCACGCACAGCTCACCTTCCAATAGTCACACTGCAGCTGGAATGGTGGTAACTAGCAGAGCTGGAAAGCAGCTACAGCCAACTGGCCTCAAAATGAGACCGCTCCTTTCTTGGGACAATGCAATCTTTCACCAGGGAGAGATGTGAGAAAACAATTGGACACCTCTTCATTCTGTTGTTCTACAGGACTTCAAGGGAGGGGCTGAATCTTATTTTAGAAGAGACATGATTTGGCATTCTCCTCAATATAATATAATATAATATAATATAAACAAGTAGGAAAACTGCTCTCAGTTTATTTCTGAGTGTTGATACTTAAAGCCACTCTTTATTTACGTTGCAGGAAAAAAAATAAAAGGACTGCAAAACGGCACAGCGTAAGTGCTAAGCCACGCTATGTGTGAAAGTAAGTCTTTGGAAATCCAGCACCGTTGTTTTCTTTGATAATCAGAGAAGTCACATCTTTGTAATTGAAAACACATACCTGTCGAGAACCATTCTTACAGCATCCCAGAATAATGTAACTAGGCTGATCTACGTATCAGTTCTCCCAGCTGTCATGATTTTATGTTGATACTCTAATCTCACTTAGTGAACAACCTTCACTTTTTCCTAAAAAGGATCTGGCTGGACAAGGCAGCTGTCCGGAATGGAGCTGAGCAAGTTACCATGTTACTGAAAATGAAATGACTACAGGCAAATGGCAATAGGTGTCTGCAGACACGATACAAAGAGCATTTAAGCAACGTTTGTCCCAGATAAAATTCACATTTGAGCATTCAAAATATCCCGGGTCATACCTGAAGAGATGTCTTGTGTACAGCAAATGTGTGCTCCGTGCCAGTGTGCTGAAGGTACTGCCCTGTCTTCCCTTCACAACTGTCACCATGCTTAAGAAGCTGTGCTATTTCGTAGAGCCAGCACACAATTCAGAAATGGGATTTTTAAAGACAGTTTCAATTTCTAGTCGAGTTCCTTTCTATTCTCACCTCAGGTGAAGAAGAGGGGAGGAAAACAACTTTCTCTTTCCACGTGGGGACGTAAAGATGTGCAGCCAGTAAGGCAGAAACTACACTCCTACAATTTGTGGGATTTTCCTTATGATGTTGTAGCCCTGTAAATGCCTTCTGGTGGGCGAATCTGCAATGCATTTAAAACGTAAGAAGGGACAGACCTTAACTGATTCTCATTCAGATGTCAAACTAATAATCTAACTCTTCTCCAATTCTGAGCTCGCATCATTTCCATGTTGTTCCAGCCTAGCAATGTATAATCATCTCTCCCTTCTGTTTCTGGGGATGTTCAGAGCCCAGTGACTGAGTGAATATGAATTCAAATGAACTCTGCACTCTAAAAATTGACAAGCAATGCTGAAGCAGTATGTCAGAGCCTGTAACGCTGTGGTTGCCCGCAGACTCCAAGTATTTTCTTTGTAATTCAAAATGCAACAGGGAAAAAAGAAAGAAAACATGAAAAGTTCGGAGTGCAAATATTCTTTGGTTTACTCATTAAAACAAAAAGACACAGCAAACAGCAAAAAACTGGCAATTAAATAAACTGCAAATTCTTTATATGCTTCCTAACAAAAGTCTTCAGGCGTTTGAAATGTATTAACTTCATTCTCTTAAGTACATTACAGTGTCCAGAAAGTCACATTTATTTACCCCGAGGGCAAGGCAGGGAGAAGATGAGGGAAGAAGAGGAAGGATGAAAGGCAGGAGGGGAGATGAGAACAGAAATTGATTCAAGATGTCACTTCTCCAGCAGTCAAAGAGCATGTAACCCCCAAATAATTTGTTTCTAGATACACTGTAAACAAAGCAAACTGGCTTGGAATTTATCTTTCAGATCATTAAGCTTTCTGAATTTACATAAGCTTAATGAGTAAAATAAGCTGACCTGCACCTTTGCTAAAAGAATTATGCCATATTAGCAGGATTCTAACAGTCTTAAGGAATTGTACAAGTCAGCCACTGTGTTTTACCTTACAATTTCATATGCACAGTTAACATCACGTACTGCAGGTTTTGTCTAGGGAGTACTTTCTCCCACTCAGGCAATTTTACCGTAGCTTATCGTCCCTGAAACAATCAAAGGAAACAAAGCATCCATGTAAATCCACAAGGATCACCTGATGGCCTTTCATACTGAGCAGGAGATGCACCAACCAGTTCAGACGCTGTGACAGCATCACTGGTTTTATGCAAAACTGAATGCTTTGCAAGGGCAAACTAGGAAGCTGTGATCTGTGCAGACAGCATAAAAGAATAGGAATGAATCGGATATATATGTTACAAATAAGTTGAAGAAATTATAGGGTGTACCATGACACCATGTTATCAACATTACTGGACTCTGATAGTTCAGAAATATTTTTGTAAGTATTTGGGTTGTCTGACAGCAAGTTATTTTGTTTTCTGTATCTATCTTGCAAGACTTTTACTCTACTTGGACCTTTCTATCCTATTGTCTTTATCCAGCTGTTCCCATGGGCAAAGCACAGTAAAAGAAGGTAATGAGCCATCTTTCTTCCAGATGGACTGCAAATAGCAATAGAGAGCTCATAACAAGTCATCAGTTTAATAAAGATCATTCTGACATATCTGTCACAATATAAAAAAAGAATCCCCATTTTCATGCTCCCTTATTCCTTCATAAATCAACAGTGTTCCATCTACAAATAATGCACAGGCAGCCAACTTTAGCACAGGTGCTTATATGTTCCCCTCATCTAGCATTCTGTTGACACCATCACAGAGTTTCTGCAAATGAAGTTTATAAGGTCCAAAGGGATTATACAAGGCAGCCAAAAATTCACAATCAGAGAAGTGATCGAACACGTTGTTGACACGTCCATGCGATTTCGCAGTCAGGTGACGCTGAATGATCTGGTGAAGCAGCTCTCGACAGTCATTCAACAGTTTGGACAAAAAATTCCTGTCAAAGGTATAATCCACCTGATGGAAACTGACCACGGTCTTCGCCAGCTGATGAACTTTCTTCTTGAATTTCTCCATCAGTGCAATTTCATCTTGATTAAACTGATTGTTCCTGTAGAGAATCGCCAACTTGAGGACTA
Source organism: Numida meleagris (assembly GCF_002078875.1). Lineage (NCBI taxonomy): Eukaryota > Metazoa > Chordata > Aves > Galliformes > Numididae > Numida > Numida meleagris. The sequence goes on from NC_034438.1 coordinate 70,618,041, forward strand.
TTTTAATGAGGTTTTTAATGATCTTCTCCGCTTCTTTTTTGTTTTGTGTGTATTCCTTGGTCACTCTGTAGAGCTCATCTAGAACATCGCTGCTGGTGTCATCTATCAAAGTGGTTGCTATTGACTTGGACACCATTTTTCCAAGGATCTTCTTCTGGGCCTGAATGGCCAAGCTTTTCGAGTTGAAGACATCTGTGGCCACTAGGGAAGAAAACAAAACAGAGAAAAGTATGTAGTCAATACCTCATCACACAGACACTATTTGAGGAGTATTTCCATGCCTGTCCATTCATCTCAATCCTGACTAATGACAACAGAAATAATAAAGACTTACTGAATATAGCTGCAGAAAGATCTTTCAGTCCCTAATATTCTGTTGTTTTAGGTTTATGTTCTTTTAGATTGTTATAGGATTGAGAAAACTAAAAGAAAGAAAAAAGACAGAGCTTGCTTAAAACGATTTTCTGTATGTATGGATTAATGGAATATCTGATTTGGGCAATAAGCCCACCCCATGCAATTAGATGATCTGTAAGTTTTATGTGATTTTCGTTCTTGTATTGAAATCTGAAACTAGCTGATGTGGCAAAATCCTTTCTATATTTTGCAGGGGAACAGCTACAAACTGAACAAGTAAGGGGACAGAGAAACCACGAGCAATGGCAATTCCCAGTGCTATTCCATTAGAGAGAGTAATTCCCTGCCTCATCGACTACTGCAAATCTTCACATTCCGTGTAACCAGTGAATTTCAGGTCCCATGCATGTTTTACGTAATATACATAACGTAAACAAAAACCCTCATCAGAAGCAGCACTGAGATTCTCTGAGAGCAGTCTGAAGCTGACGGTTTTCAGAGCAGGAAGTGTATGCAGTACGTAAATAAGCTCATCTGTGTCTTCTGCTGGTGGCAGCAGCAGCCAAAAGGACTGGCTGATGGTTTCCCACCTCACTTGCTAGCACCACCTCATTAAGGAATCCTTCTGAGATCACTTAAGTAGATCCCAGCACACATTTCGACCTCCAGAACGATACTCATTTGCAGAAATATACCCAATAACCAGCTCCAGTAGCTGTCAGGTTCCAGTCCTTTGTCATTCCCTTCAACATTTGAAAAACAAAACCCCATTCTTTCAGACACTCGGTCGGTGAAACATTCCTGCTCGCACTCTCTCCCCAGTGACAGCAGCACCTCCTGCACCAGCTCAGGGACAAACCTCTGCCCACGGGCAGCAGCCTTCCCAGAGACCCTGCAGGCTTCAGCTATTCACACGCAGAAAGTTACACAAACCCCTGCTTCTTCTCCAGTGGTACCTTTGAGAAATATAGCAACAAGCCCCTCTGCTGGGATCTCAGAAACTTTAAAGAGGGTTCGTTTCTTCTTAAGACTTGTAGGACGTACCTAAGCAGGAGCTGTCTGAAAGCACTTCTGAAAGTTCTTTACTTCGTGAGGACACTCGAAAACCAAAGAAGGCTTTGTTAAGTTTTCTGGGTAAAGCACTCAGGATCACAAGATGCACACGATCCTGAGCCACAAAGCTACGGTAAGAAGTTAAAGGTGCTAAGCAGCCCATCTTAACTGGAAATACTTGGTTCAGCGTTGGTTTTCAAATAGAAAACTGCAGCCCCTTTATTAAAATAAAACAAAAACAGGACAAACTGGTCGAATACTGGAACCCAATCTCTAGTGCTTTACAAGGATCGACAGGCAAAAACATCAGGTGCTTTTTTCTGCAGAACAGGAACACCAGTCGCTCTTTCCTCACTTCCTTACACCCGTACACCAGTTGCTCAGGACGCCTTCTGATGTTCCACAAAGACAGCAGATGTTTGCCCTAACAGAAATCACCACTTCTTCCGTAAAGTTGCGGAGAAAAACAAGCAAACAAATGCAACACAGAAGATGTTGGGGTTTTTTTAATTCTGAAATGCTTTCTCCTGGGGTGCTGTAGGGTGTTCTTATAAAGTGGTAACTACAGCACGCAGAGTGCTTCGTTATGACGGAACAGAATTCAGTACAACTTGTTTCTAGCAAGTCACACAAGCGCTCAGACCTGGTGCTAACAATCTGCACATACCAACTTGCAGAATACCAACCTCAAGCAAACCAAAGCCCCTCTTCAAAAAAAGGTCCAACAGTTCCGTGAGAACAACAGAAAAGCACCTCACATCATTTAACATTTCACAAAGCAGAGCTCAACACGCTATCGCCACGCCAAGCAAGGCAGGGCTTGCTCATGTGCGAGAGTTGTTCAGCTCTCAGTGGCACAGTTCAATATTTGGCACTACACACCATGGCTTCTATCTCATTTTCTGTCTTGTTAGCACACAGCACCGCTCAGCTTCTTCTTCCCTGCTTTATTACACCTTTAGTAATGCAACGGTAGAATGCATGCGTTTCACTCCTCAGTATTTCAGTCCATCACAACAGACTTGCCAATTGCTTTTATTCCTCAAGCATGCCACCACCTGTGCCAGAAAGAGCAAAAACACACCTTGCAGCCAAACCCTTGAGTCCAGCTGAGTTTCGCCAGAACGCTCACAGAACTCCTGCAGACTCGGCACACAAGTTTCCCTTTAAGAAAAGTCATCACTTACTTGTTCAGCAAATGGAATTGCAATCGTCAATGCGGACAGCAGGAAAAGCAGCCCACTGGAGGGCTTATTTACTCTGCTAAATGCGGCGCATGCTTTACCACGCACTTCGCAACGCTGCCAGCAGTGATCACGGAGTGGACGTGCCTTTTTGCTGCTCTCCGCCACAGCCACTCTTCTCAGCCGCCTTTCTCCTCTGCCCCAAGCGCTCCATTTTACTCTGGCACCTCAGAATGCAGAAATACGTCTCGGTGGTTTCACTTCCCCTAACAGAGAGCTGGAAGGAAGTTGCAGTGCTGAGCAAGCAGCACGGCACCGTTACCACTCAGCAGCCGCCATGCTGGGGACAAGCAGCCCTGCAGCCGCAGCACGGGGCCTGATGCAGGAGGTGACGGCCACGTCCTTGGTGCTGTCCTGTAGGGTACTGTGTGTGCACCGTGGGTACACCTATTGCACAGGCAGGACCCAGCCCTGCTGCAATAAGGCCGCCTCTCTGCTGGCTGGGCAGGTAATCCCGCTGAATTGAAGCACCTCCTGGACTGCTTTTCTCATGACCCCCCTTGGTCACAGCTTTATGCTTAACATTAGTTGTCTTGTGAGTTGAAGTGAATAAATACTCCACATGCAGCAATTCTGGATGTGTTTTCCTCCAAATAGATCACTTTTTTTTTTTTTTTTCCTCCTCAAAACTGTGCTGCCAACGTGAGCTTTCAGTACAAATGGAGAATTCTAGCTCAGTAGGAGACTGAGATGAGAGCAGTGTGAGGCTCTCACAGCCACGACGCTCATTCTGCCCTCACATGGAAGGCAGTACTTCTCCCTCTGTACCATGGCAAATACCTATTACCAAACATCCCATTTCTCAACTCTATTTATACTTAAAACCTATTTAAAGGGAAAAAAAAACCAACAACAACAGCATAGAATCAGATGATTTCACTGCTTTAAGCCAAGATACAATTATTTCTTTAAACAGGAGACAGCAGGTGCCGTGGTGCCAGCAGATAGGCCCAGCGTACTCAATCTCTGCTGACTGACAATGAACACTTAGTCACTGAACGTTTGTAAGCTTGCTGTCATAACGACAGACATAAAAAAAAAACACCCACCCAATAAAAACTTCCAGTGAACCCCGCTGAATACCACGGGCAAGTCAGGATCTGAACTTTCTGACATGGGTTGCGTTTCTGATTTATGAACTCAGCGTGCTGGCTTACAGAATTTGACTGCAGAGCTGTTAGCAGTAACGCTGCCACATAAGGCTGCTTTCACTTTAAGGCTGGCACGGCATGTCCTGCACTCGTAGTCTGCGAGCTCCAGAAACCACAGGGGATTTCGGGTGAGGGACACAGGACGCTTCCAGGAGAAAAGAGACGCAGGAGAGAAGCGACAGCACCAACTGAGCACTTCAGGCACCATCTGAAAGGCTGCACCACGCAGTTCTGAGAAATGTGGCAAGTGATTTCCTGCCTGGCTTCCTGTATGGACAAGCAAGCTTGCCTCTGCGCGGGCTGCAGGTTGCAACTGAAGCAAGAAGGCTGTGCACAGCACAGGAGCAGCGTGCCCTGCGGCTGGGGAGCATTGCTTCCCTGGAGGAGCAGGTCGGGAGGCTACCTGAAAGCAGGTGGGATGCACAGCACTGCACTACCCAAGTACGTGGGACCATGGGTGACGGTCCTCGAAAGTACTAACTTTTCCTCTGTCTTCCTGATCTTCCTATTTAATTCCTGAAAAAAAACCAAAGTATCTGCAGGTTAAAGTCAGACAGCGCGGGAGGAAGGATGCTATTACCAACAAGAGCGTGTGTGCAGCACTGCAGTCCCACCAGAGCAGTCTATGCCGACAAGTTATTCCAGTTTTACAAGCCTGTGCTTCCCAGAGCAGCCCGTGCACCACATGACACATGCGGGAGCTGATGCAGAAATTCAGAAAGCCTTCTTGAAGGGCTTTTTTTTTTCCCCACAGCCTCTGTATGTACTTCAATTAATAGGTCAGACACTGGAACAGGTTGCCCAGAGAGGCCATGGATGCCCCCTCCCTGGAAACACTCAAGGCCAGGTTGGATGGGGCTGTGAGCAACCTGGTCTAAAGGGAGGCATCCCTGCCTATAGCAAGGGGTTGAACTAGGTGATCTTCAAGGACCCTTCCAACCCAAACCATTCTGTGATTCTATGATTCTACGAATAGTGTCACTTTAATGAGAAAAAAAAAAGTCATACTAACCTCTGATGGCGTATTTTAAAACTTACTGGATATTAAACAGAGAACATGAACTCAACAGTGACAGAGAGCAGGGTCCTTTCACTCCTTTGCCACCATGTGGCATCCCTGGTGGATTGTACTGGCAGGTGCTGGGGAATTAGATTTCAGCTCTTGGCCATTTTAGCTCCTCTGCATCTACCAGGTCTCCAAGTACATAGAACAGCAACAGTGCATAAACCTTTTCATATGAAATAAAGCACGTTCTATGTCATTCCTTCAGAACCAGCAAATGACGTGCCGATAATCTGTGTTTTCTGTCCAGCCTTAGAAACCTGTACCAAGCTGCAGCAAGCCAAGTCTCACGTTCCCTAACTCAACTGGCATTTCCAATGAAATAATCAAATTAAAATGGCATCTTTTACCGAAACCTAAAGTTTAAGAAGAGATATCCAGCTGCTTCTAGACCCATGCCAACAAAGGCAATGTCTTATTAGCAAAATAAACCTTAGCTATAGGACATGGAGCTGAATGCAAGAGGAAAAGCATGATGACAGGCAGACCGAGGGAACTCCAAACGCATGAAGAGAGTTAAAATTTTACCCAGGAGAAGAAAAAAAAAAATAAAAAAATGAGGAAGTTAAAGAGACATGCGGCAAAAACCAGGATGAACTGATACCTGCCCACAAGGTAGAGAGAAGACAACAATCTGGCCTGAGAGGAACAGGGAAAACAATTGCTAGAACAAGCTGCAACTCAACAGTCAAAATGCAAAGAGCGTCTACTTTGAATGGCACGTAAAGAAAGCCACAGCAGAAGACAGTTCGAATGAGAGAAAGGCTCGTGAGTCTTTCACTGACTTTGAAAATAATGAAAAACGTTTTTCCTGTATTTCTAGTTCCAGTCCTCTGTTGTTGCCGGCGTCAGCCTGTGCCCCACTGTCTGCATCCCACAGACAGCATGGGATTCCACTGGCACCTCTTCTTCAGCACAAGGCCGGAGGAACACGAGGTCAGCAGCTCGTGCTTGGCTTCTGTACTACTCCCCCATCTTCCAGTGAAATAAAACTTCCAAGTGAAATAAAAATTCAGTCTTCAATACCAGAAAACCGTTCTTCTGTAAAATTAAGCCTTCTGTTTAAGCAACACGTGCTGGTAACGCTTCTGTATGTCAGGAAGAGGTGTATTTTGCATACAGAACCCTGACTGGGACGCAGCAAAGCAAGAGCAATCCTGTTTTTAAATGTTGTAAATAATGACTAAAGACTACTTACAACTATGAGGGCTGCTCCAAAAGTGATGCCTCCTATTTTATTATGTTGTCCCATGATGTCAGAGGCGGGTGGTGGAGGTTAAGCAGAAATAAAGCCTTAGACTTCACATCTCAAACTACAAATGACTTGAAACAAAAAAAAATCATGAGTTTGAGCAGCTGGGAACAGAAACAGCAGGTAATTCACAAAGAGGTAAGAATTAAGACTTTGGCTCTGGTGTCTACAGCCAGTCTTCTCCAAGCTCACAGCCTTGTACTAAGTGCTGTGGATTGGAATTTAAAAATCTGGCACACAGAACATCTAAGATGTGTGTTTAAACTGGACTTCCTTTGCAATAAATGGTATGAGAATCCACTGGAAGAGATATAAATTATGTAGGTCGCTCCAAAAGTAATGCTTCCTATTTATTTCCACGGAAGTGACAACAAAGAGTACACTGTGTGACTGTAGAACCAAGTCTCAGCAACAAAGCACTATTTTTCAACACAGTCACCCACATTAGAAGAGCATTTTCACCAGTGATGAACAAGAGCTTTCATGTCATGCTCGTACAATCTGCACCAGCGGAGGTGACCCACTGTCACCACTGCTGAAATGCAGCACCCACCACCCCAGTGTGCTCACATCCACTGCCTGGTCTCCATGAAGTGTTGATGAATGTCAGTGAGCACCATTTTTCTCCAAATGGAGGAATTCAGGCACACCCCTTTGCTTCCTCCACATTTCCATGCCAGACACCATTCTGTCAGACTGCCCCTCTGCTGCCATCTGTCACACAGCAGCAACATGGAATGGGATGCTGGTGGGAAGCTTCAGCCCTTGCTGCCATCCCACCAACATCCACTTCTGATGTCATGGGCCAACATCATAAAATAGGAGGTGTTACTTTCAGAGCAGCCGCCATATATTGCAGTGTCAAACCAAAATACAGACTTCTCCTGCTGGTGTGCAAATAAGACTGGCTGATTGTTTTTTACTAAACTGCACAGTTAAAAATATTGATTCTGACCCAAACGCAACTGTGACGGGGAATCAACCAAAGAAACTGAACCAACCCAAACTTCAAACCGCAACCAACACAGGGAATGTTATGAAGAGAAGAAAAATCAATAACAAAGTCACCAATGTAGAATAAAAGACAGGTTTCCTTCTACTTTATTTCACTGAATGTCACGCATGGAAAAATAGAAGTTCAGTTGAAAAAGCAGCATAAAAACTAGTAGTTTCTTCATACCTCTCTATGAAAGGCTCTCTCCCACAGATTATAATACAATTGTAAAAAAAATAATAATAATAATCAGAAGGCTGAGATAGTGCTAGGAATATAGATTTCATTTGTTTTATTTATTAGCCAAATACATTTACAGCTACTCTAAATGAGGGGGGGAAAACGCTGTGAACTCATCACGTTTGACACAAGGCTTGAGCAAATGGTAATTGCTACCAGTGAAAGCAATGATGTATGAATTCAAATTGAAGATACGAATGGTTACTGATTGGTGTCCGGGTGTCACATTTTCCTTACACTATCACTGGCACATTTATTACAAAACACTGAGTGTCCTTAGAAGCCATTCATTTAGCCAGCTTGGAAACTTGGAAATGATACTGTTAAAAGTAACACAGCTTTTCTGAATGCTCCTCGAAATGGGAAAAATAAAGAATTTTAAAACAAAATACCGTTCTTCTGTTGGTGGAGCACTGTGTCCAGCTGTCACCTCCCTAGCTTCTCCGCTAGAGGAACTGACACACTGAGGCCTAAGCGAGGAGGCAGGGTTAGGGAGCTGCAGCACACGCTGCAGAGAACAAGCAGAGAGCGCCGGGCTTGCTCGGCCTGAAGAAGCTGACAGGTCTCCTGACTACGTAGATCCATCTTGTTACTGAGGGATTATGGGCAATGTGCAGCCAGGTTCCTCTTGGAGGTGCACAGGAGAAGAGCAAGGGGCAGCAGACGGACTGCAGCAAAAAAAATCCCCACTGGACGTCAGGAGAAAGTTCTTCACAGAGGGAGTGGTCAACATCGGAGCTAAGGAAGCTGTGGGAGCTGTGCTCTTGAAGATGCTAACAACGTCACTGCATACAAATAGCCTAAGCAGACTCAGCTAACTTTGAATTTGGCTCTAACTTCAAAGTTGCCTCTGCTTTGAGTGGGAGATGGTGCCAGACGACCTCCAAAAGCTCCCCGCAGCCTATGTTGCCTTTGGTTCTCCCTACTGATGGCTCTCTCTTCAAGGAACTGCATCTTCTTCACAATTAAAACACTTAAGTCCTGCAGTTCACTATGGATTAAAAGATCTGACTGCGTAAGCATAATTGTCTTAATTATCTTTCTCAGGGCAATCTAGCATTCAGCCCAGCAATTGCAGCTAAATGATTAACCTGTTCAGAGTTCCAGTGGTTCTCTAAAGCAGCCTGCCTGCCACAGCTGGTGCTTGCCCCCCCCGGCCTCATTTCACATCACCACCCAGATCCCTCATCCACCCGCACTGCACGGGGAACAGCACATGGGAGATGAAGATGTACCAACTGCTCTGCAGGAGACAGCTGCTCCGTATGGACTCCACAGATCATACGCAGCAAAAAAAAATACACCAAAGTCTCAGCCTGTAGAAGAGGCAACGGGAGTCACACAATCATAGAATCACCGAGGTTGGAAAAGACCTCTAAGACCACCCAGTCCAACCATCCACCTATCACCAAGTCGCCTTCTAATCCATCCACAGATAGGTTGTCTCAAAGATCACCCTGTCTGGGTCAGGAAAACAAAGCCAGCCGCTCTTTCAAACTGCTCTGACTGGGAGCGGCAAGCGCCCTACCTGCAGACATAGCTGCAGCAGCTCTATTACAAACCACAGTGGTTTATCCCTGTCCTCAAGTCCCTTTTATTAGGTTTCCTGCACCCCGCTTCATTAAATGTACGCACCTCCAAACCACGTTAGAAACTTTAGGCTAAAACAGTTTTGATTTGAGATGGTACCTGACACGATCTCCCCCAACTCTCCCCCCCGCTCCTTCTTCACTAAGGTGTTAACTTCCTGCTTTTGCCTGCACCCACCTGCAGCTCTGGCAGTGCTCTTCTGGGAACCTTGTGGTACCACAACATCCAGCTGACAATTACTCCTCCTTCTTTTTCATAAAGTCATTTTTTTTTTTCTTTTTCATTTCTATCTTTCCTACATTAAGATTAAATATTTTGCCTTTACGTTGTGCTGTTTTGAATTGTAATGACCTACAGAAATGACGACACGAAATGCCAAACTGTCAATAACCATCGCTCTGATTTACAGAGCTGCACACATGATATTTACGACACCAGTAATCTCGTAAATCTGTTCATCTGCAGTAGGGAAACAATCAATGCAACAAAAACCTTCAGCTGACTAATCTACATCTCTGACACATCTGCCAAGTCCAGATGATTCCTCCTGCCTTTGCCTGCAAACATCAAAATAATATTTTCCCAGTACTTTTCTCCTCCTTTTACTCTCTAGCGTGTAGCAGACAAACCACAACGCTTTGAAATGTCTTGAAATGTACAAAATGTGGCAAGATACATATTTTACAATCACCTGAACGGAGCTTGCGTCCCTTGCTGTAGTCACAGAACTTCACCTGCTAACTCCCTGGTGGGGCCTCGTAATTTGTGGGCAGAACGGGACTTATCTTTAAGGAGACCTTCAGATTTGCACTTACAGGAACAAACAGCCACCTGCTGTGACAAACAGTTTAAAAGATGATACACTGTTGGTGATCACTGCCTGAGTTTCAAATTACATCTGAATTTGTGGAGTACCGAATTCCCTTACGCAGACAGCACACAGCTCTACCCTTAATGAAGCAGAGACAGCCGATGGATTTTGAATGTCTATTTTATGCTGCATGCTCTAAGCACTGCACTGGACTGCATTTTTCAGTATTCTGATCAGTGTTACCTTTCACATCACGTCCAGTCTCATGAGGCAAAGCACTATTAAAACTTTATCACTACAAATTCACCTCTTAACTACTCCAGTTTTATTCACATGCCTGAAACCCTCTTTTCTCACACAAAATCTTCTCAATTATTCCTTTAGAGATGGGAATTAATTGCCAGGAATGCATTTGCAGACTGACTGAAAAACCTTCTCCTTGGTATCTTCATCTCATCTTCCCATGATGCTTATTAATGCTTTTATTTTCAACTCCAGCCTCTTAAAATCACAATGCAGAAAACCCCAACTATTCTCCCAGCTAAAAATAGCTAACCAAGGAGTCTTCCCTTCTCTCCCATCTCAGCCACGTTCTCCAAATCCTTTCCTCCCAGCACCAAGATCCTGTCGTCTCAAACTGGATCGGACACAACAAAATAATACGCACAGAAAGACACAAATCCTTTCAGTGCATTTCCAGATTCTGAGTCATTTAGGAAGGTAAAAGGTTTCCTCAAAGAAGAAAATCTACATTTCAAATACAGCCAACTTTAGTAAAATTGTCTGGAGCTTCCTGTAAGTAAACCAGAGGGTCGGTCCTGCTGTGGCACGCTTGCTGATCTCCTGTAAACCCGAAGGGGAACGTTCCCATTGACACACTCTTTCTTACACATTCCCTTTTCAAGCAGCTTCTACAGAGGAATACTTCTTTTCTGTTCTGCGTTTCAGTAAATCAGTCCCACAGAATTTTGGGGGGGAAAAAGCAAATGCCGCCTTTTAACTCACCCATTCATCCAATGAGAAAACTGGAGAATTAAAAAAAGAAAACAGGACGTCTTTGTAATCCTCTACAATTAACTGGGTTCTACTTCGTTATCAGCACTAAGTTTGACCCAGCCCAAACTGACTTTTCTGCACAGCAAGAAAACACACTTTTGTGCAAGCAAGCATACAGAGGTCCCCTGTAACGTTCTTGAAGCATAGGGAAGCTGTAAGAACGGGAGGGAAATGCCAGCTGAAATTCTCAAGTTCTCGTCTCCACCAAATGCAAAACGCCTGGATTCCTCGCTGCCCGCTGATCCAGTGGATCCCTATCAGTCTGAGCCTCCCCAAGGACTACTCACAGCCACGGCACACTGCCCGTGCCCTAGGAAACCCACACAGCCCCGCTCCCCTCCGGAACCAGCGGCCTTTGTGGGCAGCCGCTTGGAGGAAGCCCCCTCCTCCCGCCCATCACCACACGCAGCCCTCGGCCCTCCGCTCCTCACAGCTCGGCGGGGAAGCGAGAACCATCTATTCCCAAAACAACGACCTTTCGCTTCCCCCCACCCCCCCACCCCCCACCCCAACACAACTTCTTCTTTTGTCAAAAGTTACAGCACTTCCAAACCCAGCAAAACCTTCCTCTTTCAATACTCTCTTCGGGCTCGGAAGCGCTGCTTCTGCCGCCCAGCAGCACCACACACACCAGGCCGTCGCTGGGAGCAGGCAGACGTCGCAGGCGTTCTGTACGCAGCGATTTCGTGCCTGCAGGACTGCTGGTCGCTTCTCCCTGCCCCCTGAGCGCCCAGAAGCGAGCAGAAAGCTCTCGCTGCAGGCCCACAGCTGGCGGGCCGCTTCCCTACCTTCCCGGGACTCGTCCGCCTCCAGGCTCATGGCGAAGCGGGCACCGGCAGCCGAAGCGCGCCCTGCGGAGCTGCAAGCCAACTTCTTGAAAAATGGAGAAAAAAAAAAAAGGGAAAGAGAAAAAAAAAAAAAAGAAAGAAAGAAGAAGGGCTGGGATTTTAAGGGGAAAAGTCTGCGAATTCAGCAAATCAGGGCTCAGCTGCTCAGGAGATTCCGCCCCTTTCGGAGCAAGCACACCAGCCGCCGTCTGGAAAAGCAGCAGCACCTCAACAGAAACTCTCACTTCCCTTGCCAGCAGTTGCTGGTTATGCATTTCGTTCTCCCTGGTCTCTAGCAAGGGTGGAGTTTTACTTGTTACAGCTCGCCAGCGGGGTATGAGAAAGCAAGGCCAAAAAATCCCTTGGCAAGGAACAGCCTGTGATTGCAGCAATGGGCTGGCAGACCGGGGCCCTGCTAACCGCAGCAGTAACATCGAACTTAAATCAACTGGTTCTGAAGCCTGAAGCGCGCATTTCTACACTAGCTACTATCTGGAATTCGTAGTATCCTCAGTGTCACCAACTAACATGGAGTGACTACATGAACGCTCACAGGGTGAGGAGCAGCAGCAGTCCTGTTGAGGCAGCTTAAGCTCGGCATTTTCTCTCTTCCATCTGTGCTCAGTGTGGTGTTCGCCATCCTGAACAGTGCAATGCACCTTTGCTGCCTGGAGAAAGCACCTGCTGCCTGCGTGCTGCAAACTGCTCCAACATCATTTTTAATACCACACGACGCTGTCTTATGACCCAGCGAGAGAAAGGGTCTCCTGCAGCAACTCCACCTCATCACACAACGGAGCAGAACACGCACCCATAGAACAAAAGCAGTGGGAACAATGTGCAAGCCGATTTTCCAAATGGCACTGTCTTTGGTGAAATCACAGTCAGGAGGAACTGTATTTTCCTACTTATTCATTGAATTTATTTTTAGTGTGGTGAACGGGACAAAAGCAGAGTGGAAAGGCTGTGGCTGAGATGACAGTAGAGGTGTGCTTATCTCCAGCGCCTACTTAAGATGTACCTCAAGATGAAACCAGAGGGCTCTGAGCTGGACGAAATCAGGGTGGATTCAAAATGATTAAGGAAAAAAAAAAAAAGGCAAATCAAATTGCAACTTTTATCTGTGTTCATAATGGATGATCTAAGCAGGAAGGATGGTCTCGCAAATAACAGCACCACAGCGTTGGGAAGGTTGGTATCAATTCTTCACCCATGGCGCATTTGCTGTGTGGACCAGGGTAGATAAAACTTCAGCAGGTGAGCACTTCTCGTGCTATTCTGAGTGATTTTATTCATGATAGGTGCTGCCTTTTGCCATCTCCTTCTCCCATGGCTAAGATCTCATTTTAAAGGCACTTTTTGCAGTGCTGAACCTTTTTTACCGGCATGACACACAACTCCACACATCTCCTAACATCACTCTTCCAGCATCTAGCTGTCTCCCACAGGCCTCACAGCCTCCAGTGGAGCAGCAAAGCACGGCATTTGCACCCTTCAAAGCACAGAGAACAAAATCAAGTATGAAAGCCCTACATGATTAGAGTAGCATGGTTAGGTTGTGGTTGGACTTGATCTTTAAGGTCTTTTCCAACCTGAGCAATTCTATGATCCTGTGATATCACAGAAAAAAAATCACTACACTAGCTAAAGAAGCCACATTTTCAATTAGAAAATTAAATTACTCCTCCACATCTTTCTGCTCCCTGACCACAGGTTTGGGGTAATTACTGCAAAGTAGACTGAAACCACACAAAAAAACCCAAATGGAATAGAGGAGGAACAGGAAGAAACGTCATGCTCGCCAAGATGGACTGCAACAGCCTGTGGAATCCTTAGATTAAAGGCAGTGCTGGCAGAGAGATAAAGTAGCCAGAAGATCACCTAGTACCATGAGCTTTCCAGGAACAGATTTACACAATAGATGTCCTTCATTATTTCAGATGGACATCATAGATAGTTAATGAGACTTGTGGTTAAAGGTCATCAAGTTCAGCATATTTACACTTCTGAAATCTCAGAAACTTCAGAGCTGTTGGGACAGATGAGAAAGCGCTGATGTTTTAGGTTCTTCCCTTCAGGGTCAAGATCACTCCTCCTCACTAAGCTCCATTCCTCCAGCTAGACCGAGGAGAATCTAGGGAGGTGATTTTCTGATCTTGTGTTGAGCAATGACTTCTAACGGCATTAGATCATAAGGACATTATCATCTTTAGAGTCTGCACACTGTGATTGAACGCCAGTAAACTCAGAGCACCTGTAGAAGTAACAAAGCAGTACAGATTATGAAAAAGCTAAGCAGAGCCCGTGCACAAAGTCCTTGCCCAGGTGAGGGATGACACCCTTCCCTCCTGCAGCTGCCACAGAACCCAGACTGCCTTTTAGTCCTCTGGTGAGTACACAGCCTGGAAGCTTAAGAAGCTCTGTTTATGCATGTGATACAGAGTGAGCTGTGCAAAACAAAAAAATCTAAAAATGGGATCTGGTGACATAACTAAATTTCATAGGACAGATTGACTTTGTGGGAAAAAAGAGTAACTTCCTAAAATTCCTTACCAACCAGGCTTTTGGATAGGCACTAGTTCTGAGAGGAGGATAGAGTTCCCTGCGGAAAACTGAATCTTTCTGGTGTGGCACACAAAGAAAATGGGTTTAGATTCAAAGTTTCAGTGGTTAAGAGTCTGGAAGCCACAAAGTTTGGGAAAGATAAAAGGACAGACTGAAGTGCGGCCCTGTATACATTCTCTGCTAAAACAAACAACTTTATTTGTAAATTATAAGTAAAAATCCTCATTTCTTATTGCGCTAATGTAAAAATACTGCAGGGTGAACAGTTACTAATCAGCAACTGGCTTATGTAGAAAAATACATAAAGCTCTGTTAAAGGACAGGCAGCTGTGGCAGCACAAAGCCAGGCCAGCTTAGACAGGCAAATATTATTGCCCACTTTGGAAAAAAAAAAAATTGAATAATAAAAATAATAGTGGACCACATAGACCAGCAGTGAAATTACTGACGAGATCCTGAAGCTCAATGCTGAAATGTCGAAAGGGACTGTAATGTTGAGCTTCACAAAAAAGAGGAAGCAGCACCACTGAATTAAAAGTGTCAGGAAGAAGCTTTCAAGAAGCAGCAGCTGCCATGGAAGCAAGAATAAATCTACTGCTGCAGAAGAAAATGTGGAACGGTTCTCGAGAAGGAAGTGGTACGGCAGCATTCCACACCTTACACGCTCATGGATTTGTTTTTATTTAAATCTCTCTCAGTTTGGTTAGTGTAATTTCCATCCTCTGGTGATAAACTTCTGTTCTTCAAGAACGTCGTATTAAAGAGCTTGCAAGTCTCTGTAACACAAAAATAAGGTCCGTGCCCCACTTTAACTCCCTGCTACAGCCAATAGCCAGTAATCTGTCCATTAATTTCTCTTCATGAGCAACTGCGTGTCTTTTTGCTGGCTATTACTGCACAGTTACTGGAAGCCATGACAGAACTGATACTGAGGTAGAGGACATCTGGGTATCCCACTCTCACAACAGAAAGAGGAGTACTCTTAAAGAGTCATGCACAAAACCACAAGTACGATTCCCATATGCTATGCCACCAGCCAGGACAACAATCCTCTCTTCCAGTAACTGCCAAGGATGAGGTAAATGAGGACGCTGTGCCATGTGCATGGTGAGCGAGTAGAAGTGTTGTACTACGCTGTTGTCCTAAAGATGTACCACTGAAAAAAGTGGTAGCTTTCACACTGCAGCTACAAACCACACTTTTTTGACAGCTGCTTTCGTGGTGTGAACTCCAACATAACACACGTCTAACCTAAGGATTATAAAATCTTCTAAGTCAGCAATCCTGCAGTAGCATAAAAGGAAAGATCTTCATTCTGTAGCTCCAGCACGCTTACCTGTCTCTGATACATGGTTTCTGGGTGACTGGTTCTCACCTTCTGGTACTCTCCAAGGGGAGGGGATTACTGGCATGCAGCACAGACTTTCACGTAGGACAAGAACAACAGATACTGTCCTGAAGTAGTGCAGCATTTACAAAACATACCAAGAAATTACGTGATGCATCCATCGCTGTAAACGTGTTCACCAATACCCAAACTGTATTTCCCAAGCAGAAGTAAGTGCAGCAGTGTAAACATTCCTGCAATATCCAGACACGCTGACCTGTACAAATAGGAACAATACATTCATGCAGTACCCCAGATAAAAAGTACATGCAATGGGAACAAAAGAGAGCAAACAGTGACATTCAAAAGCCTGGAAGCCACAGCACAATACCATTAGGAAATGAACCGTAACTAGGTTTTTGGCAAGTGTCTCATTGTTAACTTGTAGGTTTTAACAGAAAGATCTTTTCTAAAAGTTACTGAGTAAACAAAGAGAAGAAGCAGGCTATTGCCTTGCTCCATTGGTCCTTTCCTGTACCTTTTACAAGTCTTTTTCTTCCAGACAACAATTCTTAATTGCAATGAGTTTCAAAAGGCACAGATTTTCAAAAGGGAGAGTTTTTTGATTTTTACCCCATCCCTGTTAGTGCAGACTGGCAGACAAGCTTTCTGGCACCTCTAAGAAGCCCCAGGCTCCTGCAGCACACAGCAAGGAGCCGCTGCCTCCCTCAGCACTGCTTACCTCCTGGGATGCAGAAACCAACCCACCAGGCATCCTCCCAGGCACCTCACAATGGAGCTCTCATCTGTGGCTGGCACATACAGACATCACTTGGAAACCAACGCACACAGATATCACCCGTGTACCGCTGCACGTGGCATCGCCTGGCGTGATGGAACACATGGACACCAGCAGTGGTGTAGGCTGGCATCACTTGTGCCTTGGCATGCATGATGATTAGCTCATTCTGAGGTTCTTGCAAAGCATAAAGCTACAAAATTAAACGTGCAACAATTACAGCGCCTTACCTCTGTAAGAAAGGTCTTACCAAACAAGACTATCAGGAATCTTAACACCCAGCCTGCCTACAGACTGGTGGGTGCCTCAGTATTCACAGCATGCATGGTGAAGAAATCAATCTGTAATTAATTATCTACTGCTCCACCAGTAGATAGCCATCCTGCACTAAGCACTGAGCACCTACGATGAACAGAAAACCATCCAAACAACAGCTCATGTTCCAAATACGTGCAGAAATGTGTTTCTGTCCTGTAATGGTTTCGTTAAATACTGAACTAGAGAAAGCTGTGTACACAAAGTCTTTGCGGCCCTAGTTTCAAATCTGCAAGAAGAGCAGCACGTTTCAAGACACAAGAAGAGATCAGGGACAGAATACTACAGGATAAACAGAATAACCAGAGAAAAAGCTGGCTGCAAAATTAAACACTCCCTGAAATACAGAATTCATAGTATTCTCTACTTCCTTCTGCAGACTTCCTTTCCCTGATAGGCTGACAGAAAACAAAACACCTATGCAACAGCCAAATAATTTCTGGAATATGAGAAAGAAGAAAGCACTACCCCTGGGCACTACTCACTAACTTTTCGATGTTAATTCACAAGAGTCTTTCCATACAGACAAAATGTTGCTGTTTTTTGCAGAATTATCATGAAAGAAAATCCAGGCAACAAAAATTCTCAGTAGGATTATAAACCTAACAGCGTGTAAGTCTTTTAATTGAAATCTTGTTTAATGCCTTCTGTGTACAACCGGACTTTTTATTTCATTAGTGTGCAATCTCATAAAGCTTATACATTTGTCTTATACATTTATTTCCACCGTGTTTGAAGACCTTGGACTTCTTTGGAAGAATCATGTGTTACTTCCAACTAATTGAGAATTCTACTCTGGTAGTATTAAAAACAGTCTGGGATTTCAGATTTTTAACTAACAGTTGAGAAGACCAAAAACAATCAATAGGGAGATACAATTTGCAAGAGAATTGTATTACAAGACAGATTTTAAACGGATAAAAACTGCTAATCCTCTACTAAATTCAGTTTGGGACACTTTGAGTGAGCTGAGAAGGAAAAATCAGAAACAGTTACTTGCTAGAAACTGATATCTTTATTTGCATTGCTCATTGTTTTTGTTTTCTACATCCTCCTTCTACAGAGGAGGTCAAATAACTGAGTCTGTGCCAGGAAGCTCAGTTCAACCCTCACCAGCACAAATTATTTTGTGAACGTGGTTACCAGCAGCTAAAGCATTTCTCATCAGCCCATGGCATATGGAGAAGAAAAGTGCGGAGAGAGGGAAGGTACAGTGAAAAATTAAAATTTCAGTTTTCTTACACTGTATCTAATCTGCTCTGCTTTCAGTTCTGCACTTAAACAGTTACACACAGACATTCAAATTAGCAAACCAAGAAGTTATTTTAAATTTATTTCCTAACCAAGAGGTAGAGCAGTAACATCTGCAGTTTTCTTACTTTATTATTGCAAAACAGAATGAAATATTTGCTATGTGGCAAGAGCGCAACAAAAACAATCATCTCCAGCTCTTTCGCAATTTTGTTAATTTGGACTTTAATATTATTTTGTACTGAAAAGAGTTTTGATTAGCACTGCAATTTGAACAGCACTACTTATAGAGTACCATAACTGATAGGATGAGTTACAAGAACCTATCTGTTGCTGCTCTAGCCAGACATCACACAGATATATCAAGATAATCCAGACAGGGATTAGGTTCTGCTTGCTGCTGTAAGTATTGCTTTCAACACACAGCACAACTCTAACATCCCAGTTCTCTATCTCATTTGGATGGCAGTGAGGCGCTGGCACAGCTGCCCAGAGAAGCTGTGGATGCCCCATCCCTGGAGATGCTCAAGGCCCTGGGCTGCATGATCTACTGTTTGGCAACCCTGTCTGTGGCAGGGGGGTGGAACTAGATGGTCTTTTCAGCCCCTTCCAACCCAAGCCATTCTGTGATTCTGTAGCACAGGGTTTTAGAATAAAGCATCTTTGTACGCACACATCACACGCCAGGCTGCTGTTTTCATCTTAGGAAAGCTCAGTCCATCAAAAGCTGGAGAGACAAAATACACCAAAGCGTTAGTGGGCTGAATCCATAAGCCAGATCTAAAAAGGGTGGGTACCACAGGTTCTGGTCTGGCGCTCACTGCATTATTTCTTACTCTTAAGCCCGTGTTCCCCTCGGCACAGCAGACTTCAGATCACTTCATGTGACAGCGCTGGTACCCCTGGCTCAGATACTCAGAATGCTTCCGTCTACTGGGAAGATCCACAGATGATACATTGCCATATGTTTCGACCACGTGCTTAACAAATCACAGGAAGTCCAGCCCCAAGCACCACCAAACGATGCCTCAACACTGTCTTTATTGTGCTTGGTATCCAACATTTCACTCTGTTCTTCCCTGCCACTCCTTTGCTTTCCTCCTTGCTTATTTCTACACCCGCTTCTTCAGCACCCGTTCTCCACCCCGCTCTTGGTTTCTTGAGGCCTGAAGGATGGGAAACCTAGAGCTACACAAACCTGATCCTCACAGCTGGTGCACCTTCCAGTTAAAGCAAGCAGAGCCCACGGCTTCATTTAAGAGTAAGCTGTATGTCTGCAGACCTGCTTCGGTCCGGTCAGCACGCTGGCAGAATAAGCAGCACTGTACAGTGACAAGGAGACTGAACACACACACCCATCAAGCTGGGGCAGGAAGAAGGGCAGCACTGGGAAGCAGCATGTAATGCAGATCCTGGTTTACATAGATTCAGAAAAACTCGTCTTACAGAGGCTCTCCACCTTGGCTGTTCTGCTCCAGAAAGGAAAAGGGACAAGGGAGGTAAGAGGGTATGCAAAGGTCTCATGAAGTTCAGCCTTCTGGACTAATACTGTAAGACCTCTGTAATGAAACTGGAGTCCCATCAGACTCCTCTGCACAGTTTACAACACCCATATTTGCCATACACACAGCTGCATCTCTGAATTTTCAGTGCTGAAAGCCTCACAGGACAGCAGAGGAGTGGCCCTGCAGAGCAGATCTTCCAGACGCAAGTCCCTGTTACAAACCTATAAAATGGATCAGAAATGGAAAGCGCACTGAAGCGTCGCATTCCTGCAGAATCAATACGCTATGCGGAGACTACAGGCACCACAAACCCTAAGAAGGCACACTTGCATCTGATCTGTTCTCAGCAAGACAAAAGAAAAGAGCTGTTGCCAGATACTTATGCATCAAAACACAGCGCTGACACAAGTTTAATTGAAAGGGAATATTTTAATTAAAACCAGGAAATCTAATATTACATGGCCAGTAGTGAAAAAAGAGCTTGAGAACAAAGTGGTTGAATTAGCGTTAAATACAGTACGATTTAAACAGTGCTACTGAAGCTTTATGGCTATTATGGCACTTTTTTCTTTTCAAAAAGGTACTGTAATGATGCTGTCAGAACCAAAAACGGGATGCTATCTTATAAAAGGAAGGTTTTTGTTCACATAAAAGCAGCGTACATATGGGAAAACACATGGCTACGTTTGCAAGGGCTGTGTTCCAGTTCCAAGCCAACGATCAAAGCGTTCTGCTAACACGTAACAATCAAACCATGCCCTTTTTTTCTGATGCCAAATCATGCAAACAGTGACAGCGCCACTCACAAATCAAATACAATCTGATCTAGAAAAAAATTTAAAATCAAACAAGACTAAAAAATATCGGGCTATGAGAATAATATCTGAGTGCAAATTTAATTTAAAAAGATTTAAAATAGGGATTTAAATGGATATTAAACCTAACCAGAGCTTGTTCATTGGGAACGCAGTTTAGCTATCATTTACATTCTCAAGCCAGATGTACTTAATTATGCGGTATTCATACAAAGAACCATATTGATTTCTGCATGTTCCAAATAGGTTTGAAATCAGTTTATGATTTGCCTAAAGCTTAGGCTGAAGCCACATCAGGAATCTGGAAAAGTACTTAAGAACCAGATTTCTTTGGGGAAATTATTAACTAAGGCTGCTGAACAAGTGCTGGAGAACCAGTTCCCAGGACCCACGGAAATCTGAAAAACCTGTTTTTCACTGTTTTTCACTGTTTACAGCAGCCTTAGGAGAGAAAATTCCAGCGCTTGCTCATCTTGGGCTACAGCGATATTTTCAAGACTAAATCACACTTAGGAGATCAGCAGTGCAGGCTCCCCGTGTCCGAGTGACATCCTTAACACAGCAGCAGCATCCTCATCTTTCTTTCTGTCCCACTGTTCCAGCAGAGGCAAGCAGTGTCTGCATGAGGAAGGCAGCAGTTATCGTTAACCTTTCATATTTGTTTATTGGCTAGGAGAATTTTAACCTAAGCCAACTTCTGATCTTTTTTTTTTTTTTTTTTTTTTAAAAAAACATCCATCCATAAATGGAACCCAGTGATTTACAACTAAAAGTCACTGCTCCTCTAACAGAAAGTCTCAGTGATTTTCTAATGTAGTAACGGCAACTGAAAATACATACATTGCTAATTTTCCCCAATATTAAACAAGCTTAAGCTAGAGAGCAACGCGGGCAAATTTCAGTGGTAAGCTCTGTTCAACATGCTGGCACAACAAAATCAGCGCTGGATCCTGACTGACTGCCATAAGCTGCACTTAAAAAAAAAAAAATTCAGGAGATCTCGCTGGAGTCCAAATTAATTTATTTAGTAAAAGCATGTCGAACCCTTGAAGAATTTTATCTACTTCAGAGACAGCTCTTAGAATGTTTTGGCAGCAAAAATAACTAAGTGTGCACTCTGGGTCTTGGCCAAACCCAGTACCCCTTCACAGGATTCTTCCAAGACCTTCAGAAACTATTTCAAGTATTGAATTTCAAAAAAAAAGACATCTGAATAACGTAATATGAACCAGACTTCTTGGACATTTTGCTCAATGCCTTGTTTGCTGAAAGCTGAGTTATGGCCCAGCCTTAAGGTGGCTAAGTCCTTCAAGTGGCTTCTCTGCTGGGGCTGTACTACTCAAAGCCCTAAAGGCTAAGGGCTTTGCAGCACGCTTGCAGAATTTGAAGCTTATTACGCACAACAATTGGTAATTTTGGCCATTTTGGAAAACAAACAGAGCAAGAAAAACAGTAAAAGCTACCCACAACTTCTGCCACCACCAACACACGTTCCCTATATTCATCTGGGACCGGGCACGTAGATCAGAAATGCCATGTGACAGATTTGAATGTACTGTGCATATGCAAAGCCTCCAAAAAAGACCATGCTATCTGATAACAGCAGACAGAACAGCAGCTTAAGAAGAGCAGGCAGAGCAGCACAACACTGGCCTCTTCTGTCCCACTTCATGCTCAGCCTTGCAAGAGACCCCCACTCCCTCCTCCTGCCTGCACAAACCCTGGGCAGCATGAAAAAGCCCCGTCAGCCAACACACCATTTCTGCCACAGAGTTCTGCCTCTGATTTCTCCAGGTCAGGGAGCTCGTGCTGCTTGTTTTGGCCAACACCACGAGGTGGCAACACTGCCCCGAAAAACGCAGGTCTCAGCACTGCGTTTTGTTTCACTGTTCAAGAACAGAGCAGGACCAGATACAATGAGCAGATACAGAAGCTGACCACTGTCATGCATGGCCCCAGATCAGCATTTGATGTTGCAACTCACACAAAAGGGTTTAAATGCACTTTATCCATGCATTCCGGAATGGAAAATGCGGAGAACTGAGCACTTTTGATACAGCAGCTGACACCTGAAATTAGTCAGCACATTAGATAGCAGAAGAAAACGTCCACGTGTTATTCCATGGGCTCCCAACCTTTTGGCTTGCCTGGGCTTCATGTAGTGAATAGAAATTGTCCTGGGCTGCATACACGTAGGTCGCTCCTGTACCTGGAGTACTGTGTCCAGGTGTGGAGTCTTCAGTGCAGGAGAGACATGGAGCTGTTGGAGTGCATCCAGAGGAGGGACACAGAAATGATCCCAGGGATGGAACAGCTCTCCTGTGAGGACAGGCTGAGAGAGCTGGGGCTGTGCAGCATGGAGAAGAGAAGGCTCTGGGAGACCTGAGAGCGGCCTGTCTGTATTTAAAGCTATAAGAAAGAAGGGGACAGACTCCTCAGCAGGGTCTGTAGTGACAGGACAAAGGGAAATGGTTTCAGACTTAAAGAGGGGAGATTTAGGTTGGATTTAAGGAAAAAGCCTTTTACAGTGAGGGTGCTTCACTGTTGGAGAGTTGGACTAGACAAGCCTCAAAGGTCCTTCCTACTGTAAAGATGCCATGATTCTGTGATTCCATTTTCAAATACCTTTATCAGAACAGAAAGCACGGCTGCGCATTCTTTGCTGCTCAGAGCCCTGCGATGAGCCAGCGTATCAAAATGCACACAGTGATGTGCCATCACCTGAGTCAGCACTGCTTTCCCCCCGTGCCCCGCTGTCAGTTGACACAGCATTAACAGCGCACTGATGGTTTGGCTGTTGCTGAGTGATGGGTGCGTGCCCGGGGCCGCTCCATGGGGAAGAGACACCGTGCTGGGCTGCAGGGCCATGCATTGGACATGCCTGAGTTATTCCCAACTCCAATGCCACCTATGCTTGAAAGAGCTCCCACCCAATGTCCAGCAGGGACAGTCCAGTGCCAAGAAATACCACGCTACTCTGCAGAATTCTAATCAGGTCACCCACTGCAACCAAGGGATGTAATGGATGAAGACTGCACGTACGAGTGCCTCCAGGGCTGCAAAACATTCGGAGCACTCCTTTTCCTGTGCATCCCTTCCAAGGAAAGACAAAGTCTTGGTCACTCTGGTTGCGAGTCCTTTGAAAATGAAGAACAACTCCAATGACAGAGAAAATAATAATACACCTAGCACTGGATAATAGCACTCCTTTCTCTGTGTGTTCTGAAACAGATTCTCTGGGGGGACACCCCCATTATCTCTTTTTCTCAATTAGTCACATTTTCTTGTTTGCTTTTTTGTGTTTTTTTTTTTCCCCTCAATTAAAAACTTAACGAACACCTTAAGAAAGCTAATTTTTAGTAATACAAATGCAGTATTGGCTAAATTAGGATATCCTAGCTTACTCAGTGCAGAGTAGGGACACCTGCCTATCACGACCTCGGGAATCTAAGAAAATAAAAATAATTAAATACATATTTTCTACTTCATTTTTATCTTAAAACTTTACTTCCTAAATGAATGTACAAACGCTTTCACATTTCCCGTGAAAAAGATGAATTAGCACCACTCAAACAATTTCAACCACATTAAACAGCGCTGTCCAAGTCGGTAATGTTTCCCCCCGCATCCTGATCTGTACCTAAAACAAATGCAGAATTATCGATTTTTCATCTAAGTGAAATTGAATAAATGTATCTTCATCACTTATCAAATATCAGACACGACATACTTGCCTTTCCACAGCTGTGAAACTAAAAGAACACCCATTAACCGAAGGCAGTTAAACAACATCTTTGGATCAAAGAGCTCATATGTTCTCTTTGCTATGCAGCCGTCCTGTTCAGATTGGATTTTAAACCCAAAGAAGCTTACTTGATCTCAGTGCAGTTGACTGCAGGCAGGAAACGGTAGCAAGTCTAGCAGAGGAGCAGAAAAGCAGAGGTGAAATGCAGCATTATGAGGCCAGGCTACAAATATATCTGACTCAAAGCTAATACAATGCCCTTCCAAAACAGATCATTCCAACACCTCCATAACAAAACACGCTCCTATCAGGAAAAAGCCGGTAGAATCTTGCCTGAATACGTTTGGGCAGCACAATACTGAAGTCATCCAGTTTACATGTCTCCTGAGAATCTGCCTTCACACTCCTCTGTGGTTTTCACTCCACAGTTTATATTGCAGACATATATTGCGTTCTGCAAATGCAGAATGACCTTCAAACTTGTGACTGACTCAAGACATCCCTTCAACAGCCACCGCACAGTCTACTTTCTTTTCAAAATTCCTACAGAATTAAAAGACAGCAGTCTCCACACGTGGGCATCCGAAAACCTGACAGCGTGCGTGTACTGTTTTATCAAACAAAACAAATCAGGGTTCTGAAGAAGAGAAAATTTCACTGCAAGACCACAGGCATGCGAAAAAAAAAAACCCAAGTATATCTTGTCCGTAGTTACAGGCTTGTAGCCCTACTGACTGTAAGGAAGATACACACAGTCCTCTTTGTCGCAAGGGATTTCTGGCACTAATTCCAGTGCTAAGAAGAAACGAGAATGCTCAGCAGTGAACACAGAGGGAAACGTGAGAAGAAGCAGGAACCTACTGCATTAAAATAGGCAAGTATCTAATGCAAGAAGTCTTTTTTACTGTGATAACACTGGAGGAAAATGTTGTTACAAATTTTAAAAAATGCTGCTGATCAAAATGGGTATTTTGTGATGGTAGTTTGCTGACAAGCAACACTGCTTTGCTTACAGTTGCACAGGGGACGGATTTTCTTATTTTTGTGGCTTTTCGGAGGGATGCAAACACATTCACCACAGAACACTGCGATGTTCAGCGATAAGGACGGCACATGTCAGTACCCCTCTGCACAACCCGGCCACATTCGATGGAACCTTCCTTGATGACATACCTACACACAAAAACACCCACTCGTGGGGTACCAATTATCCATTTATTTTGCCCGTTTCTTTGACTTACGGTACCTACAAATATTTACCTTGTAAAAAGTGCTACAAACCACCTCTAGTCTTGCGTTAAAAACACAGCTTAATAATTTTTTTGCAGAGCTGCGGAGACACACTGCTCAGGAGGCACCCAAAGCACAGCTCATATTTAATAAAGTTTATGCTACAAAACTCTGAAACTAAGTAATGGATTTGATGGCCACGGAGATTTAGGCACTGGAAACCATAAATACGAGCTCTAAAAGCGGCCGCACAGGGAAGTTAATGATTCACTGATGTTTTATACCAAAACTCAAACAAGACATAAATGTTATTTTGGCTAAACAAGATAAATCTTGCTGTATCTTCTGTATCTGAGGAGAACTGCCCTTCCCAACAAATAAATAGTATCTATTTCTGCACTGAACTGGAGCCGGTCTGTTGATCAAAGTGTCTGATAAGCCTCCACGAAGAGAGGGTTAACAAGAATATAAAAAATAATGGCCAGACAGTAACAAAAAATATCAACAGTCAGCCGCATCTGTGAAAGCACTTGCAAGGCTCCTGTTAATTGCATTTGCAATGCCTGATAGCTCCTCAAAAATCAAATATGTATTTCTGTTTTTACATGCACTTTAGTTATCAAGAAGTCGCTGGGAACTAATTTGAGTATGAAAATTAAGGTAGTTATTTTAGGCCAAAGGTTTGTTTTGCACGTTAACACTCGTGGAATATATACTGCATCCTGCAAGCCAGTGCTATCATTCTGATTTGTGTAAATCACGACCTCCTATAAACGAAGACAGCAATATCATGCAATCACCTATACGGCGTACAGCTCAGAAATATTCCTAAAACAGGCTCACTTCATTCACAAACCATCATGCTCTCCAAATCCAGCTGCACTACGCTCCTAAATCTGCCCATCAGCAGGGACTGGTAGCTCTAAGACATTCTGTCCGCTTACATTATGCCTGAGCATGACACGAGCTGCTGGGACAGTAATAAAGTAAAAATAAAGTAAAAATAAAGGCAACCCTTAAGAATTTCCTAATCCAAAACGGGATGTGTTAAAACTTTGCTCTGAATCTCTCACTGCTAGTCCAGATGCTTAACCAAACTCAGTTACCTTCTAACTGCCCAAAGGTCAATGACTTTGTTGCACAGGGTAAAGATCTCCTGCCTCCGTTCATGTGATACAGTTTTTACTGTCAACAGTGAAGCAAGACAGCTGTTGACTCAGGGGAAAAATGCTGGACACCCTGCCGTTGAAACTCCAGAGCAAAAAAGGTACAGAGATGCCATGCCTGAATTAGCCAGGAGCGCTTCCATGCTGAGGAGAGTTGAGTTCCATGTCACCTTAATCCGGATGGGCAGCTCCCCAACACACTGCATGGGCTCCCATTGTTTGGAAAGAATTTAAAATTCTCAGCAGGACTGCAACCATTTACCAGCATAGATGCACTGCACCCATTGACGTGGAGTCTGGCATGAGATATTATGCCAGTTGAAGACATTACATGCTCCGCTACAGATAGGCAGGATGTAATAACTATCCGAAGTAATGTTTATGATGATATTGGTGCAAGTGAAATGGAAAATGTACAACCTGTGCCCAACGGAGAGGAAGATGAAACAGAAAAACATTCAGTTGCTGGCAGACGTTCAAAGATGTTGTGGTGAGGTATCTTTGCCTTCAGCAGAGATCATCTCATCATCAGCAGCACTGCTTCCTTTTCTGAATATCTGGATGGGTGTGAGTAGTTGTGATGTTAAGCAGAATTTGCAGCTCAAGAGAAGGGTAAACTCTTTCTTTCAGAGACTGCAGAGTGCTGTCATCTAAGAGTTCTCTAGGGCATTCCTGCCATGACCTCTGCACCTATTGTACAGAGAATCCAAAACACAACGATCTTCTGCAAGAGTAATGCAGTCAGCTTACTTATTTGAGAAAAAGAAATGTTAGGCAGTAAGGCTATTGATCAATAGGCAATACCACACTGTGGACGATACCGGTTGTGGCAGGACTGCTGAACTGCTTGATGCAGAAAGGCTTTGCCAAGGGATCTGTACAGGCTGGATTGATGGGCCGAGTCCAATTGCATGACATCCAGCACAGCCTAGTGCTGAGTCCTGCACTTGGGTCACAATAACCCTACACAGTGGAACAGGATTGGGCAAGAGTGGCTGGAAAGCTGCCCAGCAGAACAGGAGCTGAATGTGCTAGCAAACATGAGCCAGGAGTGTGGCCAAGGAAGCCAAGAGCATCCTAGCATCAGAAACAGGCCAGCAAGACTAGAGGAGGTGACTGTCCCTCTGCACAGAGTACTTGTGAGATCACACCTCAAATACTGTGCTCAGTTTTGCGCCCCTCAGTGCACGAAGGATATTGAGCTGATCAAGTGTTCAAAGAGCAACAGAGCAGGTGAAGGGATGAGAAAACAAGAGTTACATGGAGCGGCTGAGGAGAGACCTCATCACTAAAATTAGCTGAAAGGAGGTTGCAGTGAAGAGGGGGTCAGTCTCTTTCTCAGGTGGCAAGCAATACGATGCAAAGAAGAGGCTTCTATTTACACCAGGGGATATTTAGATTGGATATTAGAAAGAGTTTATTCACAAGGTCCCATACGGCCTGGCCTTGAACACTTCCAGGGATGGGGCATCCACAGCTTCTCTGGGCAACCTGCTCCAGCACCTTACCACCTTCCCATGAAAAATTTCCCCTACATCTAATCTAAATTTCCCTTCTTTTAGTTAAAATCCATTCTCCTTTATCCTATCACTATCTACTCATGCAAAAAATTCATTTCCCTCCTGCTCATAAGCTCCCCTTAAGTACTGGAAGGCTGCAATGACATCTCCTCAGAGCCTTCTCTCCTCTCTGAACAAGCCCAGCCCCTCAGACTTGTAGAGGTGCTCCAGCCCTCTGATCATCTCCATGCCCTTCCTCCGGACGCACTACAACAGCTCCACATCTTTCTTGTGCTGGGGGACTCAGGCCTGGACACAGTACTCCAGATGAGTCTTCACAAAGAGAGAGCAGAGTGGGACAGTTACCTTCCTCTCCCTGCTGGCCACCCTTCTTCTTATGGAGCCCAAGCTAAAGTTGGCCTTGTGGGCCACAAGTACACACTGCTGGCTCATGTCCAGCATTTCTTCCACCAGGCCCTCCAAGTCCTTTTCCTCAGGGCTGCTCTCAAGGAGTTCTCCTCCCAGTCTGTAGACATATCTGGGATTTCCCTGACCCAAGTGCAACGCTTTGCATTTGGTCTTGCTGGAGCTCATCAGGTTCATCTGGGCCCAGTATATACTGGTACACATTCAGCCTCATGAGGTGGTCTCAGAATTGCTCTTCTCTTACAGTGGGAGGTATTTTGCTCACCCATCCCCCACCTCGAAGTTCAGGGATGTGAGAGACACGTGACATTCATCAATTCTGTCATCATGCAATAGCCTTCCCCAATCTCTATAGCAGTAGAATACAAAGAGAAACCCCCAGAGCCTCTATCAGATTCCTCAGTCTTGCCATCATGTATTTCATCAAATCTAGGAAAAGGCTCTGGTCCTCCAACACCGGGGCAAGTCTTCCTTGCTCCAGACTTCCCCTCTGGTCTCAGGTGCCTGCCACTTTTTGAAGGCCCATCCTACTTACTGGTAAGGCAAAAGCAAAGAAGGCACAGAGCACCTCAGCCTTCTGTATGTCACCAGATCTCTTGCCCCATTCAGCAGCAGAATGATGTTTACTCTAGCTCTTCATTAGAAAACAGACACACTGCAACAGCACTAGGAACCCAGAAACCAGTTAATGCGCTATTTCACACTGGACTGTTTGGCCAGATTATCAAAAAATTGGTGTTGCTGGAAAGCACATGCATGAGGGGCTTTTGTCACGGTAAACATGAAAAAATTTTAAAGCACAGGTTTGCTAAGAATTATATTTCATTCCAAAGTATAAGTTTTCCTCACTTTAAGTAATCACTTGTGATTGTGAAGAATCGTGTACCAGCTCTGAGCAAAGACCTGACTGTCCAGGAACTCTGCCTTCCACAAGGACCAGAGGTCCAAAGATCAGAAGGCACCTACAGCAATGCTGCCAGTGGATCTTCAAAATCTCACTGTGTTTATCTTGCAAAAAAGGCCCCAACAACCTCTCTTGGCAAGCAACAAACAACCAGGATCCGAACAGCTCAGATCTGCTTTCTAGAAACAGCAATGCAAACTAACACCATGTCCCAGGGGCTGTGGGGTAACGCAGTGTCTACAAATCACCCGGGACCCCCAAAGGGCTTTCAGAACCCCTGGAAGAGATATGCAGGTGCCCTGCAGGGTAGGGAAGCACCCACCACAAGATCTCCAGCTGAAAATGACAAGTAAAGCAGTTTCACTGGAAGCTTCTCGTCTGCCATAAACTTCTGAAGGTCCTTTCTGGTGGGCAGCCAAGTAAAGCGTCATCATTCCTACAGACCTGGCTTTGTGCTTCAGCTAGTTCTGCGACTAAGGACTCCGAAACATTCAGCCCTGTAGGCAGAGTTGTGCTGGCTTATACAAACTGTTCACAAGGAGCAACCAAAATCCATACAAAGCCTGTGAACGCAACTGCCTGTACTTCTAGAGAAGGCATCTTGTAGGGCTTGCTAATCTGGGCTTTTGAGGTAAGCCAGGCTCACGTCCTATCACTTCCAAGGATGGCTTGTTTGCTTGCAGCTGAACCAACCTATCTAAATAGGCCCAAATCCCTCACAACACTATGCAGGGTAAGCAGCTATTTTCTGGAAGATTTACGTAGTCAATTGGATGCTCGTTTCCAAAGATACAGATCTAATTCAAAGATCTGTTGTTTTTTTTCACTTGCATTTCTGGATTTTCTTTGAATTTTGAGATGATCTGAACAGAAGACTTCATAACCTAGGAAAAGATTGAGGATTGCACAGTATTACAGCTGCTTTTGCTTTAGCCATTAAGAAGCACTCTGCCAATAATTCTCTGCATGACAGAAGGAAGATACAAATTATTCTTGCACTTTTATATCACAGCTATTGTACCACTGAGCACATCACATCAAATTACGTGCATTTCACTCTCAATTCGTAATGCCACATTGAAAAAATAAAACTTGAATAAGTTACAGGTTTTATAAATATATATATATATATACACACACATAAACTTATTATACATGTTTGACTATAAAAAAGTAATCTTTGCCTGGGTGAAAAATCACACCCAAACAGGTTTTCACACTTCAGATGACAGTTCCTCATTAGCTGAATTGTCCTTTTTCTTAATGACAATAACAGGTTTCAGTTGCTGCTGTATACTGAACAGCACAGCGCAGCATACAACGGAAGGTGAACAGTTCACGTTCCTAGCAGAATGCTGTGCTGGAAAGTTTAACCATAGACTCATCAGTACACTTAGAGATATAGAAAGTGCTGAATATTTAACAAAAGAGTTTGAACACGAGACAGAGGGTAAGAAAAAAACAGCTAACCATGCTTCACATCTCCACAACTCAAGAACCACAAACTCACGAGCAAGAAAACGTTAAGTACAGTTGTCAGAGGATTCAGACATGGCTGAGTAGGGCCTGCAGAGCTGCAGGGTTATTCTCCATCTCACAGGCAAGGGACAGCTGCCCAAAGGGACGTTACAGATTACCTAACTCTGTGCTCAGCAGTGAAAACGGGGTGGCAGGGGAGTTCTTCCAAAGTAACGTTCCTCTGGGGGAGCATCAGTCTTTTTTTTTTTTTTTTTTCCTCCCCTTCACTTATTAAACTTCTGTTATCTCAACCCATAAGGCTTGTTTCTTTTCAGCATCTGCTGTCTCTCCCTAGGGTATAAATCTCTGTTTTTATTTTTGACTGAGTTTGGGGTGGGGGAGATCAGATTGTTACGAAGATTTGAGTTTATGGAATGAAGGGAGAAATCCTTCAGCACAATGTTGAGTGCTGCCAGATTACTGTTCTCAAGAACTAAGGAAAACAAATCCACGGGAAAACCTTTATGAAAACCAGAATACTTCATGAACCAAAACAATTCCTGCTTTGACATTTGTTCTTTTGATTTTATATGAATAGTGACACATAAGGAAACTGGCAGCATGAATCTTTGGAGCACCATGAAAAACAATGTACATTAATCTCACTTCTTGTTCTGTATTTCACCAATTACATTAGAGACCTTCTGGTTTCTCTTTCACTCAGTAACACTGGTGATTAGAAAATTGAATTTTTAACCATGGATTACATGACTCAGACATCACTGCTTGCTACAGCTGTGCGTGCAGCTGTGATCCTACTTCTTTATTTTAAACTATCATCAGTTCACATCTAACCCTGCTCAGGATAGACAGTTTACAAACCCCTAACAACATAAACTGCAGCTATCTCTTGAAGTTGGAGAAAACCCTGGACAATAAAAGCAGGCATCCATGTCTGCCAAGCTTCCAGCATCCAGCTCTGGCAGTAATTAAGCACAATTGTTATTAGGGAAGTGAGCTGAAGCATCTTGGCTTCTGTGCATTGTCTTAACTTGTTCAAGTATCTCTGTCACCATGAATTCTGCTTCAGGTGACCCTCTGTACTATGGCTTTTATAGAAAGGATGTAACAAGAAGTGCAGCAACTGACTCAGAATTCAGTCTAACTAGTTGAAGTAAAAATATCATTTTAACTTTTGAATTTGATTTAAAAAAAAAAAAAAAGAATACTGCCAATCAGGATTAATAGGACCCGCACACATTCCTTAGTTGACATTTCAAATACTTAAAATCCCAGGGCTTCCTTCACATGCACTGACTCGTCATTTGCATTGAAAAGCTACACAGAAGCAATTAACTGCTAAAGAAGAGCACTCTGACTCATATGGATGTCAGCCACGCTTCTATTTACTGAGATGCTTATACAAAGAACTCATCCAAAACACAATTTGCACATATGGATTGCAGATGCTATTTCGGCCCTTCTCATATACATACTGGAATGCAGTCCTGCCTCTTCAGATGGAAATCTGTAAGAGTGAATTAAATATTAAAGCACTGGACACAGCAAAAGAAAGGCTAAGATCAGTGAAGAAATCTCAGCGCGCTCCATCCTTTATTTAATGTACCTCTACAGTACGCAGTCATCCCTGGGTCGAGCTCCCTGAATTCCAAGGCAGATCTGTCACTTGGACAGGGAAAGCTGCAATGACAAATGTCAAACGCCACAGCAGCACAGTGCACTTTATGACCACGAGCATTCCTCAGAGGCAGCTTTTTTCCTCCGGTACTTAAGTTTACACTGGAGGAACAAAGCCACAGTTTACTCAAATAAAAACCGCTACAACAACAACACGGCTTTAAAAACTGGCTTAAAGAGAATCAAACACCTCTCCTAAGAAGATTTCAGAATCCAAGTGCTGTACAACACTTTCTGGCTGCCGAAAATGTGCGTGACATTAGTGCTTACCAACTGAATCCCTCAGCAAAGAGAGGATATCATCATCTGGAAGCAAATGAAAGGAGCCTGTGTCGCAGGATCAGGACGAATCAACCTGCAAGGTGTTATCACTCAAAGAAAGAAAACAAAGCAAAGGGGGGATGCAAAACAAAGGGAGGATGCACAGGCTCTCATGTGCATACAAAGGATGACAAAGGCACTTGGTATGTGGGTAAAGAGTGAACCACAACCTGAGCTCTTCTACTGAACCCCATGAAAGGGATGAATGGTGCAGGCTTACAAAGCTTTGTTTTTTAATTTTGCATTCCAACGGTAAGCAAAGATCATAATCCTTTTAATGAATTAGAGACCACATGGGTCAAAAAACTGCTTTAGTCATTTGTTTTCTTGAAAACAGAGGTTGAAACAGAGCTTTCATGAAATTAAAACTTTATTAGCTCACATCGCAGTATTTCCTTCAATTATGCCACCCACAACCACAGCTACCAACACACTGCCACATCTTCCTCCATCACACCCAGTCCTTCACTGCCTGATTATACAGGCATCCCTGTACATGGAAAAACTTACACACCACAGTCTTCCAAAAATACTATGCTTGGATACTCTGTTTTTCAGCACAGATTTCTACTGCGCTCACTCAGGCACTAAGATGTGGTTAGTAATTACAGGACATGATCACCCCTGAACAACTTCTCCTAGCACCCACCTCAGCAGCACTTACTCAGAGAATCATTGATCGGGTTGCAAGGGACCTTAAAGCCCACCCAGCTCCAGCCCTCCTGCCATGGGCAGGGTTGCCAACCACACGATCTGGCTGCCAGGGCCCCATCCAACACAGCCTTGGCCACCTCCAGAACAAGCACATCCTGCCATATGCTCATTAACAATGTGCTAATGATGTACAAACCCACCTGGTGGCAACACGGCCGGGTGAGCCTGCATGCTGACGATGAGCTTCCCATGTTGCACCTGCAATGCTACCACAACACGACAAGTAACACCAAGGTGTATGTCTATGCTTGCAGCACCAGAAAACCCTTATTCAGGAGCCCACCAGTCTCTGACCAGACAGATGACTAAAAAACATCATGAGAAGTATCTCCAGCAGAGAAAGAACTCTATCTAGAGATATTATTTATGACATACAGATATATATACATATGCCACGTGTATGTGTGTACACATCCATACTGACAAGCACTCCAGCTACCCCATTCTAGACAGAATTCAAAGCAGACAAAATGCAAAGGAAGAGTGTAGTATCAACGGGAGGATGTGTCCATCCACTAGTAGCCGCAGGCAGAAGAGTTTGGGATGTTTACTCTAACAAGCAAACTCATTGCAGCATACCTCAGCTGATAAATACAGCCAGGGTTTCCCAATGGAAAGAGGGATTTCAGCTGACGGGCAGATATGAAACCAGGGCTGAGCAGAACAGGCACACAAAAAAACCCAAAAGGAAACCAAAAAAACCCCAAATTGTTTAACCTTGGGCTTTTGTTGTTGGACCCCCCAAGAGGGTGCAAGCATCTGGACAGAATTAAAAGGAAGCCTGAACATAACATGAAGCACAGCTGCGTGCTACAGCAGGGTACCTGAAACTTGTGATTCACAAGGCAGGCTTCTCAAACCACCTCCCCTCTTCTTACAACACAGAAATCACCAATCTAATGAAGTTAGCATGAAAGTACACAAGTATGTGTCTGCACATGAAAGGTCATGCATGCAGGACAGGGACAAAAGCAAAACATTTATTTATTGTAAACCTTACAAAAATTATTACGGTGTGACTTAATTCTTAAATGCAAAATTTCTAGCAAGTGTCAGCTTAGTTCAAGTTAACAGCATTGGCATTAGCAAAAAGCTGGCTGGTGATAAATCATTAAAAACAACTGTCTATGAACCAAAGTGGACATTACTCAATATTCAGTACATAAACATACACAGCCAGTGGAACCTACTAAATTGCCCATCATTAGTTTGATTCCTACTCATCTTCACTTGACAGTATGAATGCCACTCTTTACATTAGATTTCTTTAAACTTACCTTCCTATTAAAAAAAAAAAAAAATCGTTATTTAGTAAAGCCACAGAGACTTTTCTACTTTTGCAACGTTTAAATTATTTTAACAAAGTTCAAATAATACAAGTTGAAGTTCTTCCTTCAGGAAAAAAAGCTTGAGAAGTCACCTTTTCTAGGGTTTCAGTTTGAAAAACAATGGAAGAAAATGACTGCAGCACAAGAGCTGGTTTCAGTTCTTGCCAGGGAAAGCTTCTACTGGTATTAACATGCGTGGGCTGAAGCAGTTTCTTAACAGTTCAGATTCCTGGCTCCATGCTCTCCAGTAAGGAACACAACAGCAGTCACCGGGGGATGTGCTGCTTGTACAGTCCCTACAACACATACGTTAAATATTTTGCAAGAGCAAATATCGACACTTCCTGGAATGTGTTGTAACTAATCATCTTTACCACCAGGTTATGTTAGCAAAGGGTGATGCGTTTGAAACCAAAACTGATGTTTATCTGAAGAATGCTATGTAAGATTTATTTATCAGCTGGCTAGCTAATGCTATCCTGCATCAGATGTTGAAATTAGCAGCGGGAGGTATTTAATTGCGATTCTGAATTGCTGTCAGAACCTCGTTCTAGGCCACATAAATAACCTGGCAGCGGGGTTACAGGTTTCCATAATTTGAGCTCTGAAAAACAAGTTCTCCATCTGCACATGCTACCCAAGCAAGTCTGACGGCGCTGACGGCCCCGAGTTCCACGGCTGATAAAGGGCAGAGGCGTTCTCACCAGACAGGGGGTGCCCCTGCTGCAGCAGCGCCTTCCTGCTGAGCCCAAGCCCAAAAAACAATACAGACCGGCAAGTTTCAAGGCAGAGTAACTTGTGACTCTCGCTGAAGAGCCTTCTCCTCTTCATGAGCACCAGCTATTGCCCTGTAACGCATGAGCTGCAAAGATTAAGGAAAGAGAAAGGAATCATAAATGTGTTCACGTGCGCGCAAAGTAATCTAAGAGAGAAGAATACGGGAACTTGGAAAATGTCGGATAACTGCTTTGCATATCCTCCATCATGTTAAAGAAGCCATGAACACAGCTTAAACAGAAAGCTCTGCGTGTTTCAGTCTGCAGAACTAGGGTGTCCAACCTTCTAGCTTGCCTGGGCTGCATCAGGTGAAGAGGAATCATCTGGGGCTGCATACAACATATACTTTATAGCCAGCAATCGCTGTGTTTTACTCGACAGCGGGCATGAGTGTATGTCACATGTAATACACACAGGATTTGGTTTGGCTGAGTGCGTGTGGTGGGCACGAGTCAGCACTGCACTGCGCCTTCCCCTCCACAGCATCCCATTGCTGCAAACACAGTCTGCGCTTGAGCAGCACGCAGCTGGCTCCTAAAAAACACTGCTGAAAATCACACAGCAATGTTTAAAGTTTATGAGGCTGTGTGGCTGCACGCAGCCTGCAGGCCATGGGCCGGACACATGCGCTTTGGAAACAAGATGCTGGCTACACAGCATACCACTTGGTAGCATTCCTGAAAATAAGGGACTTGCAGTTTACACTCTGTGTTCACATATATTAGAAATACGGCAAAATGACACCAACTTTGGATTTCTAAGTACGAAATAAGGATACTTAAGAACGCTAATTAAAACGGAGGGCATTGCTTACGCTAGGATAAAATCAGGAGCGCACAGTCAAGAAAAAAAGAATTATGATCACAGAATGCTTCAGCCATCTCTATACCGGGCATTCTTCCAAGAAAATTCAGGGATGAAGTTACACTAAAAGAAAAAAAACAAATGAAGACTGAAGAATGAAAATGCAGAGGATCTTGGACAGTGCTTCCACTTCTTAAAACTGGACAGAAGGGTGCTGTGAATCTCAGACCGAGCAGACGTGGGAAATGAGTTTTGCACAGGCAGGTCTGAGAAGTACTTCATCTACAACGATGCTGCCCTGAAACACACACACAGCAAAATTTACCAGCCAGGGAAATATCCTCAAATTCATGCTGCAGAGCAATATGCTCCTCCAGCAGACCCACTTCTGTGACCCAGTCTTCACCTGCTTCCAAAGGAACACCGTGCCAAACTCAGGTGATCAGGACAGGGGACAGGACCAAGCCAAAGATGCTCTGCAGCACTATGTGGAGAACAGAAGTGATGATGTCACAGTTTTCTTTTTAACTGACGATTCTAGCAGGGTCTGACTGGGCTCTGTACGTGTATTTTTGGAGAAATAAACTGTTCTCCTACTGCTTTCTTTTAATCAAATGGTTTCAGGGTGAAATGAGTGTTATCCAGTGTACATGCATTTCTCCAGCACTGACTACAAAGGGTTCCTGACTGGACATACAGATTTCAGCAAGAGGCATTCACTCCACGGTCTGAAATTCCTAATTACAATACAGTAAGGTCTAATGAAGCTGTAAGCATGCTATTTTCATTAGTATCCTGCAGAAACATTAAAGACCTTAATGAACTGCCTCCAAATTAGCCAGGCAGAATAGTGCTGCCCTCGAGGGAACCACAGTCGAATTCATGTGTGCAGAGGAAACCAAGCAGTGGTCTCACCATTCTTCAGGCCTTCTGTGCAGCAGCTATGAACAAGTGTCCCTATGTTCCTCAGCTGTACAGTACGACCTCTGAAGGTTGTACACCCACCCGAATGCAGGAGGTACAACCCTGTGTTGTATGGCAGTGTCTCTCCCATGAAAGAGGGCTGGGCTGGTTCAGCCTGCCCTGAGAGAAGGCTCTGGAGAGGTTCTGTGATTCTATGATAATACAGCTCTGCTTTATGATAGCTCTGTGGTAGTTCTGTTCTATTATCACTTCATAGTTAAATTCCAAAGTCTACTGTAACAATACACCATTCTTCCCCAGAGTCAAAACACTGAGATACCACCTCTTGGGCTCGTGCAAAATGAGGGTTGTTTTTGTGACACGGTTTCCTGTGCACACCACAGCAGGGCACGCTCTGGTTTTAGGTCCCTTGCTCTGACAGATTTTATAGGTCTGATATGTTGGGTCCAAATTCCTCTGAGTTGGACCCGAACACTCGCAAAGATTTTCAAAATACCTTATTCTACAATGACCCAAGCCTAAGACCTGGCTTGAAGCACAGTACTGCGTAGTACTCGTAAAGCAAGATCTTCAACACAAGTCCCACTGAACGTATATTTGTGTACAGGCCTTAAATTTAAAACGAGCAATTAGAAAATGCCGATGCTCGAGTACTGTAAAACTTCTTACAAAGGAGAAAAAGAAAATTGCACAAAGCTCATGAGAAGTCTCAGTAAACTTAATCAGTTTCAGAGATGCCAGATGAGATGGGCAGTTCTGTTCAAACTGCAGTCAACGGCCAGAACCAGATTCTGTGTCCTCTGCATTCCCACATCACCTAGAACGTTTTCTAAAGATGTCTTCACGAAAATTCCAGCTTGCCCATCTTCTCCCCTAACCAGCCCAGTGAAGTTAAAGAATCTCTCAGCAATAAACAACAAAAACACGCACAGCACGTTCGTGCTTATCACCGAGCTCACCTCCAGCACTCCTCATCTCTTCCAGTCACCTTCCTGGCGTCACCAGGCAAGCTCTGGTTTCGAGCAGCTCACAGCTATCCACCTCCGCACTGAAGATTGCTCATGCAGCAAATGCTGTCATTACAACTGCATGAAAGCATTTGGTGGCAATCAGCACGCTTTCTTTTCCCCTGATCAGCACGGTGCTCTGCAGATCAGCACAAAATTCACAGCTTGTTTTACAGGGATTTCTCTGCAGTTCAAGGATTAGGAAATGGGGGAATGGTTTTAAAGCAAAAGAGGGGAGATTTGGATTAGATGTTAGGAGGAAATTCTTTACTCAGAGGGCGCTGGCACGGCTGCCCAGAGCTGTGGGTTCCCCACCCC
Organism: Numida meleagris; assembly: GCF_002078875.1. Classification (NCBI taxonomy): domain Eukaryota; kingdom Metazoa; phylum Chordata; class Aves; order Galliformes; family Numididae; genus Numida; species Numida meleagris. Next base: position 70,656,575 of record NC_034438.1, read on the forward strand.
TGGGGATGCTGGAGGCCAGGCTGGATGGGCCCGGGGCAGCCTGAGCTGGTGGGGGGGCTGGAACTGGATAGGTTTTAGGTATTTTTCCAATCCCAGTCCTCCTGTGATTCTGTGATTAACTGCATTTCAGCTGCTGTGCAACGCTACGTGTCTCTTTTAGTAAACCTTCAAAGTTTCAAGCAAAAAAGGATTCATGAAGTTTTTTTTTACTATGAGGTTAATCTAATACATTGAAGTACTACAGAAAATATTTTAATGGATAAGAAATTAAGTCAGCGTACCTAGAAGCAATGAACTGAATTTACGTAAGGTAGGAGATAAGAAACTCACGGAAATACAGAAGTATCGCATACACCATTTCTAGACAAAATCATGATATGATTTAATCACATGGGAGGCTAGAGGACTCTGTCATTTACCCATATCACTACTCATATTAAATGCTACCGGGCAATAGAAGAAAGCAGTAGTCAAACAAAGAGAAATACATCAATTTCCCTTCGCTGTGTTTACCCAGTCCTGAAACTCACTACACGGCATGAGCACTTGGCCAGCACTCTCAGAAATACAGTTCGTTTTGTTCCGTGGTCCTGTGTGGAGCCAGGATTCAGACACAATGATCCCCGCGGGCCGTGCCAACACGGATGTTTTCTGATCCTGCTTTCAATTATGCTGAAAACCACAGCGCGACGTTCAGTGCTAACTCGTTACACTCATCCTGAACCCACCTGAGACTCCAGGAGGAGAGAACACTTCAGAACTGCGCACATCTTATGTAACTGCTTCTGCTAACTTCTGAGAAACAAGAGGGAGGGAAAAAGAAACCACGAGCGAAATCTTCAGCTTGTCATCCTGCCCATGCAGATCTGTCCTTCGTCTCAGATGCACGGGAGTCAGTTCGTATCACAAGCTGAAATATTAGACGACAGTTTTCGTCACACAAGTAACGCAGCATTTCAAGGCCAGCACAGACAGGAAAAAAAGCTCCTGAGCGACATTATTGCATATTTCACTGTACTAACAGCCACGCTTACACAGCTGAAGCCAGACTGCCTGCTCTTTCTTTACAGGTGACCATTCAGATAGCAGAGCAGACTCCTGAAATAAGCTCTGCTTTGCCTCTCTCGTTTTATCCTCTATTTGTGTTTTTCTTCCCCTGTTGGTATGGTTTATGAAAGGCTTCTACTTTCTATCTTCTACTAATTAAGTCTCACATGACACTAACACCCGCACCACATCACTCCAAAAAGACAGAGCAGTTAGAAGTGCTAGGAGTATCATAAATGAGGCCAAGCCTACGCTACTTGAGACAGGTTTTATGTCTAGAACCCTGAACACTACAAGCTGGATGCCCAACAGTAGCAAATCACTTTCTTCAGTATAAACTCAGCAATTAAATACACCACCGAGCACGAAGCTCTAAAGCGGAAAAAAAAGTGTCCTCTGAAATGGGTTTTTCAAAAAATAAAAATTCTGCAGTCAGTATTCACGAGGAGAGATCTATACCCAGGAGTATGAGAAAACCTTAGGCAGTACCAACATCTGTAGACTAAGCACATAAAGATGACCCGGAATTTTGGTAACAAAACAAGTGTTACTGAACCATTTTTCTTGACTTTTCATAAAGAATCACAGAATTGCAGAATATCTTGATTTGGAAGGAACCCACAAGGATCACCAAGTACAACTCCTTGGTGGTCCAACAGAGGACCACCTATAATTCAGGCTTTGTGTCTGAGAGCACTGTCCAAATGCTCTTGAACTCTGGCAGCTCAGTGCCACAACCACTGCCCTGGGAGCCAGGGCCAGGGCCCAACCACCCTCTAGTGAAGGACTTCTATCCTGCAGCAGACACTCCCCTGATGCAGCTCCGTGCTGTCAGTCCTACCACAAAATACTGGAAAGAGCTGCAAAAAAAAAAAAAAAAAGACTGTGTCACGTAAAACTGCAAGCTTTATTAATAGCAATTCGCATAACAACAACTTCCTCTTCTTCCCTCAAAGCAACGTACCAAAAACCTCTGCAGATCTGTTTGTTTAAAAATAAAACCAAAATGTTTTCAGCGAGTCAAGGAGCAGTCATTCACTGTGGACACTGTCAGAAAAGTTGAATCGTTTTTGAGGACCTTGCTGTTGCTGTTCACATCTGACAAGGAAAAGGCCTTCTGCTACACAACGGGCCATTTATGGGAGAAAAGGGGCTGCTGCCTATCACAGATGCTGAGTTCAGACCACCACCAGCCCACGGGAACGCTATGAGCCCAGACAGACCCCTCAATTCGATGGCCAAGTCCCAGTACAAGGGTTGACATTTTCTGGGCCAATATTGCTAAGAAAAGAAAGACCCTCCTCACCCAAGAGGGATAGCAATGACTGAGGTATGGCTGGAGTAAGTGCAAAGGAAGAACTTGCTTCTTCTAGGACCACGTGAGTGCAGCCGTGTGCTGGTGCCTGCAGTGCTTACTAACACCTCCGTCCAACAGAGACGTGACAAAGAACAGTTCTGGTCACCCAAAATATGTTTGGGCCCAACACCAACTCATTCCAGCCTGAAACTACAAGGAAATTCATTTTCACTGGGAATCAGAAAGGTTACAGACATCATATTCTTAATCAATCTCTGAAACACAGCAGCATTTTGTTTGACGAACTCCAATTCAGCAGCTTTTGGACAAGATTATTTTCTCCTTCTTGAACACACTTTTCCCTAATAGGTGAGGCCTCTTCTTTGCCTTGTTGCATCATTTAGAACACGACTTTCAAGACAGCCAATCTGTTAAAATTATTTTTGTCTTGTCCGTACGCTGGACAGAATGGAGGGCTCCAAAATCAGTCCGTGTACCCACACACTGTTTATTTCCTTCCCAAGATACGTATTCAGCTTCAAAGCTCAAGAGACAAATATTTTCCCAGCCATGCCATGCAGGTGAGCTCCCTCAGGGCAGGCCTTGCTTCCCCACCTCTCAGCACCCTCTTTAATGCATTCCTCATTTTCCATGTACTTCCTGCACAGAGGAACAGCGTGGAGTAGAGCGATTTGCCTTTCTTCGTCTCAGCTATTTAGTGCAGGCAATTCTGAATAAATCTGAGCCTCAGCAACCTCTGTAGACAAAGCAGTACATAAGACAAACCCCATCGTCCCCATTCAAATATTTCGCTTGCAGGAAGTTGAATTATAAATATCAAATAAAGACACTAAAAGAAAGCAAGCATGAAAATCATGAACTACGGAGCAGCAGCCGCTCCTCTTTAAAAGCTCGCTTTGTTATCCCGCTTCCTGAATTGCTCTCTCAAGATCAGCTCATTTCAGTAGGCACAGCATTCAGACAACAGTGCTCGGCTATCAAAGCAAAAGCAAAAATAAAGTTACAACGAAGCCTTTCACTGAAGGAAAAAAAAAAAAAAAAAAAGAAAGGCATTTCCTTGAAATAGGTAATTTCAAACAACTAGGTGATTTCAAATTTTCACCCTCTGAGAACTCTGCTCCTGACCCAAGCGGTAAGTGTCAAATCCACAAGCACCATTTCCACCAGTTCCTTCTGGATTCTGGGGCCTCCGGACCTGGCCACTAAATGGAGCGAACACTCTGCTGTGAACGGACGGAGCCTGGGCCCTGCTCACACTGACGTCAAATTGATGACTTCAAAACTATCACCAGAGCTCAACAAGAATCCCAGGAACAACCAGCGCACCAACCTCACCTCCGTGGGACAGAACTACTGCATTCCCCACTGCTCTTCCCCCAGTAAGAAGAAACTACTGAGCTTTGAAAGGCATACCAGATATTTTAGGTGCTCGAAGTCATTACCATCCAAGCACGTGAAAAGGGTTGCAAGTTTTGCTGATCCTATTGTAGAAACCGGGCTTCAAAATCAAATATTCTGAAGGCTCAAGAATACTCAGCCCTATCGCTGGAAGGAAGATGAGATCTCAGATCAAGCCAAGCTACAAAGGGAGCGCTGGTGTGAGCGCTAACTTGTACACGACCACAGAGAAGGCACCTCGGGTCTTGTGACCAGAGGATGCTGCAGGCGAGGGCAAATAAACAAACCGTAACTAATCCAAAGCCAGGCCTGCTCGCTTTGATTGCGAAGCCCGTCTCCGAGAAAGAGGACTGGACTTTCTGCTGCTTCACAGCTGAGAAATGCTGCAAAAACAGAAAGAAAAGCCCAAGAGAACACCAATCCTAACAAAGTCCTACGCTACACTCCAGCTCCTGGAGCACAGTGTTTTCTAAATGGAACTTAGATGGGAGTATTAGAATTTGTTAAATCGTGCTGCACGTCACTGAAATGATACCAGCAAAGCCCGTTCTGGTCTTTGCTGTGCATTTTCCTTGTGCAAAAAAACTTTCCTGCGTTTTTCAGTTAAACTTCCTTTTGTTCATCCGATCGACCTGATACCCAAAACCTAACTAAAGAAAGGGTAAGAAACTTGCGACTTGGGGTAGATGAAAAGAAAGAGGTGGGAAAATACAAAAAACAGCAGGAAAAAAAAAAGGAGGGAAAGAACAACCCTGCGATGCACGCAGCTATATAAAGTGAATTTAACCAGACAGAAGTGGGCAGAAAGTTCCCAGTGCCACAGGAACTACTGAAAACAGCATGCCCAGCCGTCTAGTTAAGCAGGTAGCGTGGCTGAATACACCCAATTCTGAACCACCACCAGTATCAGTGATCCTTTTAAATCCCTTTTTCTGGATCTCTTTGAGTGTAAGAACTACTTTAAAATAACCCAAGGGAAATTCTAGGGAAAAAAAAAAATAGCTACGAAGAGGCAAACTTAAAAGTAAACTCAAGCAGTATAGACGGAAATTTATCATAAAGCTGTCGCTGTTATTAAATCAGGCACCGCTTACATATCATCATTTGTTATTCGGTTCCTCTGTTATTTGTATAAAATAATATACTGGGCACATTACATGCTAATGAAGGACTGTGAGGCATTTCACACCTCGTGTCAGCCTAATGAAATAGGACGGTGACCGAGGCTGGGGCTCCGCAACCACTCGATTCTTTGCTCAGTTGTACAAAGCAGCAATTACTATCTCCTCACCTGGTACCTAGAATTTAAAGAAAACTCAGATCAGGCCAGCGAAGCCGCACGCTGCGCTGATGCCTGGCTGCAGTCAGATGATGCTGGTTGCTGTTCAACGGAAGCGAGCAGCTTCCTGTCGCCAAGGCAAACACGCAGTGACTTCCATCTCAGGCCCGTGCAGTCACTGCTCCTCTAAAGATCTGCGGTGCGACTTCTATTCCAGTGATTTTCCGCTTAAGTTTCCCCCCAGGTTATACAAATGTGCATGAATAGTCAACATTTAATTTCTTTCTTCCCGCTTCCGATCATCTTCCCAGCTCTCCCGGCTTTGCCTCCTAAGGAAAGGCCTCAGCCCTCCTCCCGCTGAGGAACACTTTTACTCTGGACTTGGTTTCCTACCTGGTCGCATTCAGATGCCCAACAAACGTTCGTGCATTTTATCTGACAGACAACGCTTCCCACATCTCGGGAAACAGACTCCTGGCAACGACGTCATTGGCACAACGAGGGATGGAAGGCAATCAGCCGAATCCCAAGTTACAGCAGCTCAGGCTTGCAGTCTCCGAAGTTGACTAAGCCACGGACTAACCACTGCAAGTCAGAACTAAGAAACCTCCGCCACAGCACAATACAGACTGCCACCAAAGCCCACCGGATGGAATTATTGCCAGCAGCACACAGCAGGCGCACATCAGCGCCTTTTTCCGACGTCGTTAAGCAGCGCTGCTCTGCTCCGAGGGGGCGGGCAGCACCGCGGCAGCACGCGGCCCGGCCGAGCCCGGAGCACCAGGACCGCCAAGCTCCTGCCTGGAAGCTCGCTGGCAGAACCGCAGCCTGCCTTCTCAAGTTATGGGAACAGGGTAGTTAACTTTTACCAGCCACGTTTTTGGTAGCGGTATCTCTGACCCCAGCTCATCTATCCCCGAAGTGGTATTTTATCAGCACCCCGTGCCGCCGCAGGACCTCGCTGGGCTCGGAAGCGGCCCGGGCCGGCGGCCGGACCAGAGCGGGCGGGCAGCGGGCTCTGCACCCGGACACCACCTGTAGCCCGCCAAACAGCCGCCGCCCCGGGCCGAGCAGCGCGGCGGCCCGCCGCCACAGTGCCCGAGGGGGACGGCCAGCGGCCCGGGCCGGTCCCGGCGGCGAGTGCGGCGCGGACGAGCCTGTCCCCTACCCCCTGCCCGCCTCCCCAGCCCGGGCCGCCGCTGTCCCGCGCCTCCCGCCGGGCGGCGGCACTTACTGTGTGCGCGGGAGCGGGCGGCGGCGGCAGCGGCGGGAAACGGCGGCAGCGGCACAGCCCCGGCGGTGCGGGCGAGGCGGAGGCGGAGGCGGCCCCGCTCCCGGGGCGCGGGAGGAAGGGCGGTGTTCCTGCCTCCGCCCCGCCCGGCCGGGAGGGGAGCCGCGGGCGGGAAGCCAGTTGGCGAGTTAGCTTGAGAAACTGCTTCGGAAGGCGTGGGGATCCATCGGGGCTGCTCGCTTTGAAGTACTTCAGGAACAGGCAATATAAAACGTCGGAAGTGAGGGGAGAAGGCAGCGCTGGCTGAGCATGGGTCTTCCCGAGCTCAGGTGGAAAGCGTACCGCCACGGGGAGAGAGGCAGAGCAGCGCAGGAGGACTACGGAGAAGCTGCTGGTCAACGTAGGGACGGCTTGTGCAGCCGGAGCTGAAGCCTGCCAGCATTGTGAGGGACGGCAAAAAGGGGTTTTTAAAACATGTTAACCGGAAAAGAAGGACGAGAGAAGAGATTAGCGTTGGTCTGTTACTCGATGACAACAGTCACCTCACAGAGACACAAAGCAGAGGTGTCCAGTGCCTTGTTCACCTCTGTATTCAGCACGAGTTACGGTCCGTGGTTCTCCTGAAGCTGAGCAGGACTGCGACTGCGGTAACGATAAGCTGACAGCCAGCCCTCAACTTGGAGCATGTGCTGCTCCAGCTGCCTGCGTATAAATCTGCGGGGCCGAATGGGATGCATCCCATTCTCCTCACAGAGGAAACAAGACCCCACTCTGTTATTTTTCAGTGGTCTTGGAAATCTTCTGAGGTCCCAGTGGACTGTAAGCTGGAAAATACTGGCCCAGTTCGCAAGAACAGCAAGAAAGAAGTGAATTTAATGAATTGAATCTCCGTTTACGTCAGTGTTACCAATCTAGCTGAGCAAGGGAAGCCAGCTGATGTAAACTTTTTGGAGCTAAGATTTCGATATTGCTTCTCACAGTATACTCGTGGATAAAATACCTGGACAAAAAAATAATAATAATGTGAACAATTGGCTTCTCGCTCAAGGAGTTATGTAAAGTGGGGTTACATCAGGAGAGTGGCCAACTGCTTGTGGGGTTACGTAGGGCTCCATTTTAGGTCTAGTTCTTTCCTGCATTTATTAACGACTTGCATACATGACTTGAAATTATATCAAGTAAGTTTACAGGCAGCCCTAAACGGGAAGGAGCCGCTGAATCCCTCGAGGGCAGAGAGGCCTTGACAAACCAGAGGGCTGGGCAATAACCCACCACATAAAGTCTAACAAGATTAAGTGCCTGATTCTGCACGTGGGACAGGGAAACCCCAGCTCCACGTACAAAGCTGGGGACGGGAGGCTGGAGAGCAGCCTGATGGAAAGGGACCCAGGGTTCTGGCTGACAGCAACTGAGTCAGCAGTGTACCCTGGGGGACATCAGGCCCATCACAGGACTGTCCCGCTTGACGCTGTGCAGCCCCACCTGGAGCACCTGTGGATAGTTTTGTTTGCCACGATATAAGGAGGACATAAAACTCCTGGAGAGCATCCAGAGATGGGCTGTGAACATCCAGGGAAGGGTCCAGAGAGCAAGATGTGTGGAGAGCAAGCAGAGGTCCCTCAGTTTGTTCAGTCCAGAGCAGAGGAGGCCGAGGGGAGGCCTCATGGCTTCTGCTCCCCAGTGACAGGATGGGGATGGCAGAGCTGCTCAGAGTGGGTTAGGAAAAGGCTCTTTGCCAGAGGGTGGTGAGCATGGAACAGGCTCCCCAGGGCTGTGGTCATGGCCCCAAGCCTGCTGTTACTCAATAAGTATTTGGACAATGCTCTCAGATATAGGGTTTGAATTCTATGACTCTAAGTGTTTAAAAATGAAAAAGTGAGCTTTACCAATAAAAGTGACAGAATGTACCATCACCACATGGGCCACAGAGAAACAAGACAAATCAGAGTGCAGCTGATAGCTAATTAGCGTGCTGAATTTTAAAGGAAGGCATAAGAAAGCTAATTCAAACCAAGTTAAAGTATGAAATGCTAAGGCGTTAAGTGAAACAGAAAAAGGACAGGAAAGATCAAAACCATACAGATGTTACAGCTAAAGCTGGAGAGGAATAAAACACCAACAAACTTGCTAAATCAGTATCTTTATTTTATATAAAGTATTTGATCAGTGTGCTGAACCTGCCATTAGAGGCTGTTTTGCTACTTTTAGTAAAAATAAACATTTGAAAAAATTATCTCAGAGAACATACCCAGTCTCCAAGCTTATTTTTCTTGTAATCACGGTTGCATTTTTTCCATAACTATTGCAACTAATCTAACAACGGGTGCTCTTAGGAGGAAGGGAATGGTGCCTCATGTAGAATATCCCCAAAAGTTTATTTCCTGCAAGTGGCAGCGAGGTTTCTAAAATGCATCAGAACACCTAAACTCAGCTTGTGCCATAGCAGCGTGGTACAAAATCTAGGTCTACTCCACTCGCTTGATCCTTCTCCATCAACATTCTGCAACATCAGCTGTCAGTTGAGAATTATCTCCTTTACCAGTCACACAGCAAGCCAGTTTAAGTACCCAGATGGCCAGAGTTTAACTCTCAGAAGTTACTGTAGTAACAGTGAAGAACTTGTATCACAAATTTGTTTGAGGTAACTGAATCAACAAGACAAGAATGAAAACCCGACTGCATTATGTATTGCTACATGGACCAACACAAGTCACAGTTACTAGGCTATGACATTTAAAAGGGACATTGTCAACCAAGTTGCTTTGTCTAGACACATAATTATTGGAGATTAAATACTGGGAAACACAAATTTTAAGTTCAATTTCTGCATACGGCTACCTCATACGTAGAACCCTAGGTAGCCAATATTAACCTTCTGAGTAACTTGCATAGCAATAGGGAGAAAGCATTAATTGCTGAAAAGACAGAACTCATTGGAACCTGTTAAGGCATCGGCTGGAAGCTCCATTTTTTTCCTAATGACTGAAGTTGAGAGTGTCCCTTTAAAAAGTTTTCGTTACAACAGAAGTTAACTCATTTTGATTCCATTATTACAAGAAAGCTACCAATAGAATGACTTACAATTGTTAAGTTTATCAATTAACATTATACAAGCATTCAACTGATTTGTAAATGAAGTAGCAGCAACATGGAATTCTAGAAGGCTGAGTTTCTGCAGGATTTATTGGAAATATTATGAAGGTATGGGCAAATACATAGTGATTTTACATTATTTTAAGAGTAGCTTATGGTAACTATAAACATTATTGAAAATGCCTGCTCATAGTCCTTACTCTTCTGGTACAAGCACAAGTCTGCCAGGATACTCACAGTGCTGCTCTACTCAGAAAAATGACAACGCTGTATGCCTTGGCAAATTCTACATAAAATCTGCTCAGTTCGCAGATGAAAAGACAGCTTTTTTGTGATTACCAGTCCAAGGAACCCAGCTTGAAATATTAAACCTGATGAAATAGATATATAGATATATTTAAGAACAAAACATCAAGGACATCATTATACAATGCTGTCATCGTGTTGCACATTTTCTGCATATAACTTTGTTCAGTGGTTGCATAAAATTAACGCATGTATATAAGCAGCTGTAAGCCCAGGCTGGTTTCAGTTGCTTCTCCAAAGAAGTGTGCTATGGATAACTCCACTGTCTTCCTTGTTTAATAGGAACAGAAGTTACTAGGAACTCAGTCTCTGAGCAGACACGACACACATTGGCAAGTCTGTTCTGTAAGGTGATGTCGCTTCTCATCAGTCACTCTTCTGGTCCATCATTGTACTTAAACTGTTTTAATACCGATTTTGATTTTAATCTATAACTAGGGGTTGTGGAAGACCGATTACAACTGAACCACTGAACAGCTGTACCAGTTTGAAATGCTGTCACAATGTTTTTTTTTTTTCATGGTGGAATATTCACATTCTTTATTGCACAATTCAAAAATTCAGGTTATGTGCATAAAAACCTTCATAGTGTTTGCACTGCAACTTGCGAAACGTACATTTTAAATGACCTTAATATATTTTACAAAATCTTTTTTAAACGATTTCATACTTTTAAGATAAAAGCATCCTGAGAATGTTACAAAGTTCGTTTTACAAGCCCTTCACTTCTACTATGCTTTATTTATCCCCATAGTTCCTAATCTGACGAGTTTATTTTACATTTAGTATCTTGGTGCTCTATTTCACAAAATATCTTTTAGCAAAAAGTACACCACTGGCATTCAAGTAACCCAGCCTTACACCTAGTTTACAAATTAAACCTTTGTCAAACTCTCAAGTTCTGAAACAGGCCAGGAAAAAAATAAACCAAAATACTTACAGAATTAATATTTTGGTCAAACACTTAAGTTATGCAGTTTAATATTTTGGCAAAAAAAAATAAAAATAAAAAATAAAATAATAATTAAAAAAAAAACAATCCTCTTCAATATATTTTCCTTTCATTTTAAACCAGATGTAAATGTACAGTACAAAGAGTGACAGTACTAAAGTACTTTGCTGTTGATTTTTTTTCCTTTTTACTTCAGTAAAGTACTTAGGAAAAGCAGACAAACAAAAATATAAGTGCTAAGAATGAACTGAGTATCTTTGGGCTAAATGAAGTCTTACTGGAAAAAATGTAAAAAATAAATTAGTATTTCTTTCTTTCCTCTACAGGCATGCAAATAAATACTCTTTGAGGAGATTCTAATGCAGTATTCTAAAGTAGCATCTTCCTGTACTTTTTTCATCAAGACTAAAGCTTCACAAATAATCTTGACAATTTTAATAGGAAGATATCCATTAATATGTACATACTGTTGTAAAGGGAGTGTTCAGGGTTAAAAATATATTTCTTTTTTAAAAGCTAAGTCTGCCATCCTGATGGCAGTTAGTCAAGCTATGGAACAGAAGACAAGTCACAGAACATTCTTCAGTTTCTCATACCCTAGATCATAGGAAAGAGAGCGAGTTAAGGAGGTAAACAGCCTGGATTCCAGGAATGGAGACAGACAGTGGCTCACATTAAAGTCTACACGGCCAGTTTCTGATGCAGTAGGAGTACGAAAATAGGACTGCTTCTTTTCCAGACACAGGTATAAATTTTTATTGTTGGCCAACTACGCAAGTAGAGATGCAGCTAAGGTTGCCACAGTGAGAGAATAACATTATCTAAGGTTCCCATCTGGACCTACTTTCAGAAAAAGGCCAGGTGTTGAATACAGAGACTATGTCCAGATGGTACATTCCAGGCAGGAACGTAACTACCTAAAAGGAAGAGTAAACCACCTCAGAAACATCTCAAGTATATTATGAACAGATAATTCAGAGTCCTGTATACATTTTAGGCAACAATCAGAATCTGAAGGGGACTAAAAGATCTAAGTAATAAATATGAAAAAAAAGAAAAAAAAAGCATCTTTGTGGCACAAGCTATCATTGTATATCTGCTTTGTTGACTAGTTTCAGGGAAAATATTTTCAGGGATGGCAGAAGGTAAATGTTACACACTGTACTGAGAAAAAAAATATCACATCATGAATTTCACATCATTTTTTAACACTTCGTTAAACGGGCTGAATCTGTCAGGCAAGACTCTCATCTTTACTGTTCCATCAGCACCACAGGAGAATATGTGATTTGCTGGTCCTGTCTCAATTTGCATGACTCCTGTCCCAATGTTTCTGAAGAGGGACTGTCGAGCATGCTCATTGATGAAAGTGTGTAGAAGATTAAACGTAGACAGACTCCATACCTGAAAAAGCATCAAAACGTCAATCTCCCATAATAATTATTAATAATTACCGTGATCTTAAAGCTCACTAGTGATGAGTCATGGAAAAACTGAACGGGAGCACATTTTGTATTGATCTTTCTCACAGCAATTATGAAAGAAAAGGTATGTAGCAATCTATAATGACACGGTTATAGAATATTAATATTCATTTTCTGTAATAAGGAAAATATAGGACGACTGAGGTAATATCAACTAAAGAGGACTGTGAGGTAAGAATAACATTTCATAACAAAAATAGTCTATGTGAAAGTCAGGGCTGAGAACAAATGCAGAAGGTGTGACATCTGATCACTCCACACTTACGCAGAGCAGGGTTTTACGTGCATTTTTTTTTTTTTTTAATTGTTTTTAAATTTACACAGTATCACGATCTTCACCTCTTCGCTCCCTCTCCCCCCATTCTTACCTTTATGTTGCCTTCAGCAGATCCCGTGACAAAATACTCTTCCGTAGGATCGACGGCAATTGCTTTGACTTGAGAATCATGGCTTTGCAGTAACTGCTGCTGCTGCTTTTGGCGAAGGTCAATTATACACGTGAAGCCTTTCCTCCCTCCAGAGATTAACAGCTGATGTTTCGGAGCATATGCTAGAACAGTTGCTCCAGTATCGTGACAGATAAAAGCTGAAAGCCAAAGCAAAGTAATTTAAACAAACACATTGTACTAACATTAGCTTGCCATCAGTTTCTAAAGTTCAAGATGGTAAAGACAATGGCTTTGAAGCTGTAATCCAACTGACCACAACCTGTTAACTTCATCCAGTACCACATATATGCAAACCCAGGCTTGTATCGGACAAATGAAGAAGTTACTGTATCTACAGAAAAAAAAATATCCTTCTTGTCCCTATAAACTAATAAGCCTTGACCAGAAACACGTCCTTTTCAAACTCTTTAATAATTGTTATTTCAAGGCACGTTTCCCATACAAAATTTCCTCCTGAATTACCAGATACCTTTTGACAGCAGTTTCCACTTATTATTTTAAATTTCCCAGTTTACCAATTTATTTGGGTATGTTTACTCTTCCAAACGAGTATAATTAGTAAAAGTCTACAGTTATCAGAACAAAATTCAGTATGGCTCAGACTAGATGCTATAAATCCTAATATGTGGCACATAATATTTGTACTTAGGAGTTCAGAGGCTTCTCTAAAGCTATGTTTAGAAATCTCGTGCACCACATACATACGCCTAAGCATCCAAACTGCAACTGCAAGGAGTCCTCAACTTGACTCTCTAAGCCTAAGCCTGTGTTTCACATGCTCAAATTTAGTTCTCACTGCAGCAAAGTAGTAGTAATAAAATCAGAGCGATCCACCTAAACATTACATCTGAAAAGCTTACTTACAACAGCAGATCTTGTGTAGGCACACATAAAGCATTTTGCATTCCACACTGTATTTGGCAAAATACATACAATAAAAAATGATGCAGAACTGGACAATCTTGCAATTTGCAATGAAATGCAAATTAATAATGAAATGAAAGCAGTAATGAGCTGTTTAAAAAACAGCACTAAGTGCATCTTTAAAAATTATACTCTGAAAATAACTATACAAGACCTTGTTTGTACATTGTCAAACCTATTCATTAAGAAAAAAATTGATGTTGATTTCCTAGGAAACGTGGTGCATTTATTCACGTACTTCACCTCAGAGAACTATAAGTTCAGAGAACTTCATAACGATGGCTTTTAGGGGCAGAATTTTCACAGAGGCAATGAAATATCTAACAGTTCTTAAAAAGCATTTATATTCTCCAAGTAGATCTGGAAATGCTATCTTTATAGTACCATTAGTGTTGAGTGGAGCTTCCCTGACTTGAGTAAAGGCAACCATGGGGAGCTGGAGCTAGTGTGGATGCACATCCATGCAGACCTAGTAAGTCTGTTAAAAACTGCAGTTTATACAGCTTTATAGCTATTGTCTTCTGAATATGCTTATCACAATAAACAGAACATAATCTTTAAAAAAGACTGAAGTTACAGATATCTGGTTTTCAGGGATTGCATTTGTGGTTACAAGGATACAAGAAATGGCAAGGACACATTTATATACAGCCTTGTATCATTGCTCAAGAATCTCTTTTTTAGACTACAGCTGATGCAGGATCATGAAAGATGTTTTACAGTTTGTATTAAAATTACTTCCAAAAACTTAAGATTCCAATAAATTTTCCATGAGTACCGACACATTTTTTTTTTTAAACCAAGATAAAATATTTTCCTTGCTGTATTTTACTTACCATGCACCAAACTATTTGCAGGGGAAACCAAAGTATCCCAAAGACAAATATTTCTGTATGGAAGAAAAAGAAGCTGTAATTAAGTGGGAAACGTTATCAAATGTTTTGAATACTTGAATGAAGTCCTAGGAACCTTAGGAAAACTGTTTCAGGCATAAAGCACTGTAAGGAAGCTTTTAAAACAAGCATTTTTGAGCAGACCCTAAATTATTTTCATAGTTACACAAACACCGACCTTTCCACTACTGGTTATTCTGCCAGAGGATTCATATTGAGATTACAAGCTTTTTGTAGCTGAATTCATCCGAATGTTAGCAGTTCTATTTCTTAATCCAAACTTATTTTAAGTGTTCCCTGAAGAGCTACGCAGGCCTAAATCTATAAATCAATACATTTACATAGATTTAAAGGGAACATGAACAGAGGTTTTGTGCTTCCCTTGAAGATCACCTTTAGCATGCAAACATAGGTGCAAACATTGCATTCCCCCAGAAGAAGAAAGAGGGTGGAAGTATGAACACTGCTCTTAAACTGCTGAAGGAGAATCACCAGAAAGCTGAAGCTGGACGTGGGGAGGGGGAAGAAAACATGGCACTGTATCATTTTGATATATTATCAGAGCAACAATTAGTAAGTTCTTACCTGTTGTCAGAAGACAATCCAGCTGTGGCTATCAAAGATGATGAACTGATGAAAACAAAGTCATTGGCTGTTTTGTTATGACACTGCCAGGTCTGAAAAATGGCAGTTTATAAATCAGTAATTAAAAAAGACACAGATCTTCTGTTAATGTGACAGGTTAAACATGCACAGGAAGGTGGGTTGCTTCAAATACAATTTTAAGAGCACAGGATACGAGGCTCCATGTATGCCTTCTGATACTGTTGATTTTTTAGGGCAGTATATTTCCAGTCCTGATTTACTGATGCTTAATTCACAGCTGAGAGTTATTGATAATTCTCATGGAACATTAAGGTTATGTCAGCAACGACACTGCATTTTCTACTCTCCAGCTCTAACGGTATGATGAGAATTTGAGAACTTGTCTGTCAAATAGATTACAGAGTGGCAACAATGTATTACTAAATCTTGATTAATAGTGGTTATCAGAACAATTCCTGCCCAATTCTAACCTGTCTAAAGAGGTAAGAAAATAAAAAAGCACAACAGAATTTTATGGAAGCAAGTTTAGTTTTCCGCTTACCAAATATGGTTTTGGTGAGGTCCCTGTAAGTGGGCAACATTTCCAGTTTGTTTGATATAAACTTATATATCCATCAGCATCAACAACTCCAAACTGAAATGAGATATAAATTGTAAATATGCGTGTATTTGTTACACAGAAAATATCTGCCAAAATTCAGAGAAACTCCTTTGATTTTGGAGAAAATGATGCTTCAGTTAATTTACAACTCTGTTTGCGAGAATAAGGTGAACACAAAGCATCCTGTCAGTTACCTTATTTCCTTGATAATTGAACCTCATTCGAGTTACCCTTGAGTTGCCACCAGACCGAAAACATGTGATTTGCTGTGCGTGACCCCATTCAAACATCCTTACACTGCCATCTTGAGCACCCGTCAGATCTGCAACAGAAAACAGTCAACTGACCTTTCACAACATCAGGAAGATTTCTTCTGAAATATTAACAAGACTTGCACCAGCTCACACAATCCTCAAAACTGCTAAAGCCACAGGATCTGCCCCAGTACCTAGCATACTGTGGGATTATCAGGTACTACTGAAACTTAAATCCATGCTGCTCACACCTTGTTGAGCTGTACATACTTACAACTTAACGTACTGAGAAGGCACTGAAATATGAAATTATTTAGAGATACTGATACAGCTCTATCCTTCTATCTTTCATGCAAGTGAAAATAAAGGAAAAAATATTCATCTGGTTTAAAAAATAATCACTATTTTCAAAAGCTATTCTACGATATACGATCTTCAGTTAAAGAATCACAAAACTGAACTTACAATATGGTAATGTTGGATGAGAAGCCATTCTTCTGACATTATTAATAGCCTTCTTGAGCATCTGTCCAATAAAAAAATAATAGAAAAAATTACACAGTACTATCTAATAAAAACTTACTAAATTTGAATAGTTAATCATGTCAGATAATTTGTTTCCTATCAGAATTCCTAGTGAAAGCAAGTACAGCTTTTAGAAATTCAGAAGACAATTTCTTCCAAGACTAGCACAGATGTCAATACTTTCGCAGCTTTATACATCTTGGTAAATACTAATTTTTTGCTTCAGAGACTTATGGATCCAAATATAAACACTCCTTAGGCTGCAGTCTTACCTCTTTTCTTGCCAATTCCTTTCTGATTCCATTAAATTTATTGGAATATTCCTGAATATTGTAAGATAAGCAAGAGAGAGGCAGAAGCATGTAAAGAAAGAGGTAAACAAACTTTAACAGAAGTAAAAAAATAGGAGGGAATATATTAGTTCAAGTCTAGTTAATGTATTGTCATTGACTGAAAGGTAATTTATTACTATTTGAGGCCTTCTAGGATAAGCAAAATACCTAGTAACTGTAAAATCAAATATTATTTACAAGCATTTAATAATTTTGCAAGTATACTTCCAATAGATTTTCCTTTTGTTCCTAGGTTCCAAAACTTTTGCTCCTAAATTGACTTTACTTCCTAAACTCAACGCTTTTGTTCATAAATTCTGCAACTTTTCTTTGAGTAAGATACACTACCAGGAATTCTGTTTTTCCATATTGATTTAATCCTTCACTATCAAGAATTCAATACATGAAGAGGACTGGAGACATTAGACAATTAAGATCAAAAAGCCATCAAATTAAGTTAGATGTCCAATCCACAAAACCCTAGCTGCAAAGACAACGTGGGGATTCTTCATCAGGGAAATGCATCTGGATTTTCTGTGCATGACTCTTCCCTTCTTTTCCCTCTACTACTGTATGTCAAAATTAAGCCTTCATTCTTTTATTTCCTGTCTTTATTTCTTTATTTCCCTTTGTTTTTTTTTTTCCTGGATGATCTTTTTGTTTGGTTGTTTCGATTAGCAGGATAACTGCAATCCTAATCCTTTGATTACATTTTGGAAGCAGATTCAGATCATTCAGTTTTCAACGCTTTGATATTTCTTTAAGGGAAAGCCTTATGCCTCCCAGTCACTCAAAGTCATTTCAAAACGCCTTCCAGAAGATAAAGCAATACATAAAGACAAGCTTTTCAAATACGAGTTTTTTTTTTTTTTTCCCAATAATTACTTAAAATCACAAATGAAAAAAAAACTGAAAAGGTCTGGTAAAATAATGGTGACTAAAGCAACCTATTAGGTTTAAGACGTGATGTTAGAAGACAATACTCTTCAAACAATAGTGTGTAGTCAACCAGTCAAATACTGTGCTCTCTAAATTCAGTTTATTTCTTTATGTAAATGAGAAAATAATTGTTAAGTTATTCAGGCTTATTCTATTTCTTCACCAAAGTGAAAGGGCTAAATTGCTTTACAGATAATAACTTTAACCCAGAAGTCAATGGACATCTTCCTTCATTCAACAGACAAACAGATGTGACCATCTCCTAATCTATACTGTATTTTTTCTATACATTTTTTTGAAAAAAGCAAGCCTACAGAGACTTGTCTTTCCAAGACTATGCTAGGACAAATCTCTGGTACAGCATCTCCAATTTAGAAGACAAATGCATATATTCTATCAGCGTAACTAACACTTAACACTGCTAGTTCTGTTTCCCCTTTAACAGGAGCTGATGGCTGGAGTTGGGTACTTTGTGACTGAAGAATAAAAAAGTTAAAATATTTGACCCTTGGTTAACAAACCGTAACAAATATTGGTGTCAGTCACACCAGCTTGAAAGACAAGCTGTAGAACACAACACCAAGTTTTCATAAAGCTGACAGTAGGCACCATTTACTTCAGTGCTCTCTTTGAAACATCTACTGAGAGAACTGTGTAAACACGCTCTGCTGAAGAATCTAGTACTGAGACTCCTCACTTACCTTGTAGGAACTGAGTAAGTGGAAACGGTGAAGACTAAGAACTAAAAACCCTCAGAGCTAATAAAATGTGGTTAACTAAGTTAGTTTCCCTTATTGATGGAAGTGAACCACAGATAACATAACCAAAAAGACAGTAATAGTAAAGAACAGCAGGCTATGGATCTACTAAATGAACTGTAAATCATGGAAAAGTGAAGATGGGAACAAAGATCAAAAGCAGTATGTGAAGGAACAAAGTACCAAATAGTAGCAACAGGATGTTTTCTTTGGTGAAGTTGATTTTCCTCCAGATTTCAGTAACACCATTTTCTCCCAAGAATCCCTATATCTTCCTTCATTTACTTTGTCCTTCATTCAGTACCTTTGTAACCCCTCCCTACAGGGCAGGCGTGGCTGCATTCTCTGGTTGGTTCTCTACTCCTCTGCCAGAGTCAAACAGAACGCCAACCAAAACTTAGGTCCAAGGTTTAAACAACAAATGCATTCAACAGAAGCATAGACATGTATCTTCAGGAAAGAAAGTTTTGCAACATATAAAACAGAAAGCTATATAAGAACAGTTAGCATTAATAGATTATGTAATTAGTTTGTTGAGAAACACACAAACAAACTGTATATACACACATGTAAATATACATGTATATATACATATATATGGAATTGAGAGGACAAAGTGGCAAACTTTCCAGGAATAATTGCAGATGACACCTGATTATGTCACCAGAGCTGGAAAACTGGTAACTGGGATAAGCATTTTCCAAATACAAGGCAGAAATGTAGGTACTTTAACAGCACTGTTTCAATGCTCCTTCCTTATTTACTTTTCCTAATATTCAAACTAAACTGTTACTATAAATAAAAAAAACATATGGTTCTTTCATTCTACCACACTTTTTGGCTTGCTCTGAGCTGCTAAATACTATAAACTGCAGCCAAGTCATGAGATGTAATGCATTCAGTTATCCAGGCCAGCTCCACATCAACGTTTAGACAGGCTGAGAGACAAAGGTGTCTGGTATGATCGCTTCAGCCCAGTTAAGTGACTGCAAGTAAGCATCTTCCTGGTGACTAACCAACAGGCCTGCATTATTACAGAGCATCTATGTTGCACAGGACCTAGGTAAGTACTCACAGGACCAAGTTAAGTATGCCAATAGACAGATTAGAATTAGCTTCTAATTGGAGCTAAATCTGAGCTAGTATCTTTTTGCTCAGGGCCAAGGTTTACATCAGATAGAGTATGGATGCAAAGAACAGAAGACAGAGCTCCCTGCAGCTTTTGAGTTAAAAAAGCCCAATGTTTAAAGTTAGCAGTACGTAGCTCAAATTACACGTGACATTTGTAGCTGGTCCTGTTCCTGCAATACTGCCTCCCTTATTTTTCTTATGAAACCAGAAATCCCCATTTTTTCCCAAGTTTAATTTGCTCAATTCCAGAGTTTAATTCACCTCACTGGAAGCCTTCGTCCTGCCTATGAAACCTGCTTTAGGAGTTCATCCTTTCTAGAAGGGCCTACAGTGTAACAAAATGGCAATTTATACCAGGGCAGAAGTTGGCATTCACTTTAAAATAATACCTGGAATGCTCTGGAACTCAGAATGAAGCTTCAGATTTTGGTTAAACTAAAAGCTGCTTCAATATTTTACACAAGCATTTCAAGCCAATCTCTATGAATTCATCTTTTGACATCTCCTGAATTTACGCTTTCTGGAAACTGTATTTAGCCTTAGCGCATTTAAAAAGCAACAATTTAAGCTGTAACTTCTTCGCTAAACCTTGATTTTTAAGTAAAAAGGAAATTGTTTAGTAAAACTTCTGCTTCCTTATTTGGTGTATATTAAATTCTGTGCAATAATAATAATTGATTATAAAAAATTAGAAAAAAATTACTGTAGTAAAAAGGCAACATTTACTTACATGTTAACTGTAAGATTTAATCAGCGACAGTGAGCAAACAAAAGTAGAGAGAAAGAGATAAGTCTAATCTTTCACGAGTGACTTACCACAGATGCACCCCTGCCAGTTTGCGTACTACCAAGCCAAGGCATATTAATGGGTGTGCCAGGATTACTGTGAGTATAAGGAGTGGTTCCCTGAACATTTACCAGATCATCACGAGCGTGTATAACTAAGAAATCATCAGCCCTATAAATGAAAGAACATTGTAAGTTAGATTCCAAACAACAACATTAAATACTGTGCTTTGTTAGGCTGATTTATGCACAGTCAAGCTGTGATGTTGGAAACATAAGAAGTATACCCTTTATTTTCTATTTCCACATCATCGTCCACCCAGGTGTAGATCTGCGTAGCCAGTATTGCAGAAACATCCAACTCTTGAACGTCGTGACTCGATGCTATCGCGATGCAGTTCCGATTTGCCTGAAAAAATGTCACACAAAAAAACAGCTACAGAAGGACTGCACAGGTGCTGGGTTTTGTACAGTCGTAAGAAAACGATACACTTAATCCACACAGGATAGCAAACACTTATGCCCACAGATCTATACATTTGAGCTAGCTAAACTTGGAAGCTTCCTCTTTAAAAGCTGTCTGGGACAGCATCGCACAATTTCTATTTTGTACCAACCAACCAGCTCCAGTTTCTCCTTGCATCTGTTCGAGGATAATGATGACTCAGCTGTCTCATACTGTACACTACAATGCTTTCAACCGGTTTCCCCTTCGTTCCTCCATTTAAGGCTTAAGTAGTTAAACAGGAGAAAGTGGACTTTCTTCCTCCTCCTTTCTTTGCCAAAGGCAACAAACACTCCCATACACAAGCTTCAAGAAAAGGCAGAGGCCACTTCTCCCTTCCCTCTATCATTTCCGCAATAAAAAAGGAAGATAATCTGCAATGTAGTTGTTTAACTATGGTAAAATAATTATGAATTGCTTTAGAGAAGGGAGCGCTAAGAATTCAGGCTGTGTCAGCATAGCTTGCAGAGAACATACCACCTACTCGCACTACCACGTGCTCAACAAGCAGAAGAACAACACAAACAGATTAATCAGATTATCCTACCTCCTTTACACTCACCTTGTTGACTGCAAAAGCAGTGATAATGTCAGACTCTTTATGAATTATTCTTGCCTTGCCTCCTGGGTATCCTAAATCTGTTTCTATCTGTATTTAAAAAGGAAAGCATATTTAAATGCAAACAAACAAACAAACAATTCTACCCAGTATTGCCTTTTTACTGGGATTACAAAGACCAAGCACTACATCGCATGAATTTTCCTATTTTTTTCCCTCAATTTTAACTCTAAAAACTATGACAGAGACTTGTAATTACTGCAGTAAATCTTTCTTGTGCACAGTAATTTAGCTTCCTATTGCCATGCTGAGATTACCCAAGCAATATTAAAAAGACTTTATATAATAACAATACCATGTTCATTCTCAAGTTCTTCAGGGATGCCGAAAACCTGTGAGGCTTGAACACTTTGAGTTGTGAAGTGGTAACTGAGCCTTGATGTACTTAATATTTATTTTGAGTGATAGGACTGATGAAACAGTCCAGAGGAAGGCACAGACCTTATTCTGATCAGGAAAATATATATTAAGTTTCTCAGCTGACATGTTCTCCACCATTACATAACCTGCCAATGGGTCCTGTACATTCCACTACCACAAAACAGCAGCTATTACGAAAAATAACTTTTTATTATCAAGTTTTCTTTTTTTGTGTGTGTGATCTAACATTATATTATGTAATGCTCCCCTTGCGTACCTTTTCTCATTTTAGAAATGCACCTGAGTATGTGCCAGCACACAACAAAATTCTAAGGTGCATCTCTATCAGAACTCTTGTTCAAAATTGACTAGTTTGGTATTGCATGGTACTGCAGACACGTCTGCTGTAGTAAAAAGTCAAAAAGGCAATGCCAAACACAAATGGAGAAATGGTAACAGAAAAATCCAAACCTCAATCACTAACATAAGATTCTGTACTTTCTCCAAAAAGAAACAGAATTACTCCAGAACTACTCCTACTTCACCTCAGTTTTTTACTTCATCGTTATTAAAAAGATTTACCAATGGATATTTCATTTGAAAAACAGTAAGGCAGTGCCCTCAAAGATCTGCAAACAATCTTTTTCAAGGTTTGGGAAAGAGCAGTAGCTGTTTTACACCACAGAGTGGTACACCTTTTATTAAAAAGTAAAAGCCAACATTCTGGTCATCTTACATACACAACACTGCAGAAAACTGCAGTTACAAACAGGTCCAAAAACATCATCTGTTTTACGTGGTGAGCAAATCTTCAAAAAATGAAGATATTGGTCCCAGTCAGTTGCAATGATCTGCTTTCTAACACTGCTTTATCATATAAACAACCACAACAAGATAGCCCGAGGACATCGCAGAACGCTCTCATTTTTGTGTTCTCACCATTTTTTTCTAAGAGAAAATCTTAAGAATACAATATTTCTAATTGTATTTGAAGGCACAGTATTATAATTTTTGAGTCTCTTGTACCAGTCTTCCAATAATCTTAAATGGGCTTATCTACTGCTATCTTGAAACTAAGACTCATCAGAAGTTTCCAATCTCAAACCAGGATTATGCTAATAAATAAGGCTTTATTTACAAAACATTTTGTAACGATGTATGGTCCAATTAATTTCAGCATGCTTTGTACCTTATTGATGATGGGCTCCTCCACCACAGAATTTTTCAAAGTTTCACTATGGTCCTCTAACGACTTCACCAAGGAAAGAACATAAGATAAGACATAATATGCTAGGTATCACTGAAATCCTTCATTCCTCATTGTTTAACCCAACAGAGAACAGTTAAAACACAACAGTGTGTTCGCATACACATGCACTTCACTTACATATATTGTTATGCAGCAGTAGTAATCCTCAAGTTTATATTCTCTCACTTTATATTTAGTATGGAGGACATACATATACCTATTCTGCAACAGGAACATCATCTCAGAAGTCTAATTTATTGGAATATAAGTAATCTCCACTTATTGTTCGTAACAGGAAGATAGAAAATAAAGCTAACAAATGTATGCTGTGCAAGGATGTCAATGATCTTGATTGGAAACATAAAGCACATCTGAAGTACTCCAAAATACCTCCCCATACAGCATAGCAACACGGCTGCATTAACGTAAGGCATTATTGGAAGTGGAACATCTTCAAACAAGACAAGAAAAGAACAATTTTCCTTTTTACTGCAATCCGTGGTGAACACAAATAGCTTCAACACAAGCACCCAAGTAAGATAATATTCTAGCTGCGACAGGACAAAGATTAACTCATACAGAACTCTTTGCTGCCATGGTTTTACTAGTCATAAATACCCTTTCTCCTGTATGCCGTGGTTTGCTCTGATCTGCTTCTTTCTCCTCCGATTCTGTCACTTGACAGTAGATTTTGTAGTTTTGTTTTTTAAATGAAACAAGGTCATTCTTTTGAAACAATGGGAGTAGGGGTCATTAAGGAAAAAAAAAAAGCAACCAAAGAGGGAAAAAGCAACAGAACTCCATTACAGAACCATAGCTTCAACAAATTTAACTGAGTCTGCCACTTCAAGCTCAGCTAGATACTGGAAAAAGTTACCAGAGATAGAAATATTACTTGATAAAATTACCTTTTTAAACAAATTAAAAGTGAATAATAACATGACAGAAACCAGTGGGTAAGTCCAGGATGACCGCAGCAGGGATAAATTCAAACTTGGGTTAGGTTACCACCATTGATCTTTTAAATTTTAGAGCTTGTCATTCTTTTGAGTCAACTTTTATACTGATATGAACAACGATGCTGACTGCAGTGAAGTTTTTTCAGTCAATGTACAATCAAAATCTGATGGTTACTGTTTTCAATGAAACAATGGAAACTGATCTTTTAGTAAGAAATACTGCGCATTTAGAGTCATAGCCAAGCCTATTATTCATGCGTGCTCTAGAAAGCAAACAAGCCAGCCAGATAAGCTCACTAAAAGCTCACAAATTATCCTGAAAAATTTTACATACCCTAAATGCCATACCAACCTCATTTAAGCATCGCTTCTTTGTAAAAATATTTCTGATAAAGGTTTCCTGGACTTCTTCCTGTTTAACCAAGTACTGCCAGAGCCTCTTCACAGATAAGGCAACATGACTATTAGATCTACAGAGCAAAGTTAAAATAAATATTTCCATCTTGCTCATGCTTGAGACAGTGCAATAACTTGCATTCTAATCAAACTACAGTCATAAAAAAAGGTTAAGGCAAAACTGCAGCTCTTGAAACCACTGCACAACACTTATTCACAAACATTGCTGTCCTGTCTTCCTGATAAACCTACATGAGAGAGTAAGAAAAGAACATGCAGCATTTTCACCTCCTATCCTGGGACAGCTGAGAAAAATCTCAATGCGACTACACAAAAATAAGCTCAACATAATATTATTTATTAGGCCACTCCATTCTTTATAAAATGGATCTTTTCTGCTTATTCATAATTAGTGCTTCTAATGCAAGAACAATGAAAGACTAACACTTCCTTCTAGGAACATATTAATAACTGCGTAACACCTGGAATATCCATGATGCTTATTTAAAAAAGAAAATCAGAAGGGTTCTAATTCTGATCTGTCTTCAAAGACTGATGTTTATCTCCGGAAACTGCACAACAAAGTAAAATTTGTAAATACAAATGGAGCTGCTTATGGCAGGCCAAACCCATGAAACCCTCCAGTAAGTTTAAATTATGATTTTAAAATAATGCCAGGCAGCAGATATACGTCAAGCTGTTTCTTTTTCATCAACTCAAGTCACTAAAGTGAAGCATGATAAGCATGATATGCTCCACAATAAACAACCAGACTGTCGATTCTGAAAATAAAGGTGAAAGTAAAATTGAGGCAGCAGGGATCTATTTAAAAAGAGACTATTTAAGAAACTGAGAATACTCTTCTGACAGAAGATGTTGCATATGGACTATACAACTATGCAATTATAATAAACATTTCTTTGAATTTAGAAGATACTGATAAGAATTTTATTCCTTCAAATGGTGGGACAATTAGTTAATAATTGAATTAAAGTTTAACTAATCATCACTCATCTTTAACGATCATCTCTCAGGGCAAATTCGGTGTTCTTTATTTTATTGTCAGTCATAGTTATCCTATGTAGTAACTTGTTAAAAATTACAAACTCTGACTGCTTTTTCTAGTCTTTGGACCAGATATGCATAGATTCACCCATATCTATGCACCCAAAATTTCACAAGAGATTACAGCAGATACAGAAAATGGCATGACACTGCTATTGAAGTTTAGGTCTATTACATGCATTGACTACATAATACTTGATTCATGTATATTACATTAGTCAGCATTTATAAACATTAGACTCGCCTGAATGGAGTGTTTGTAGGCTCAAGCAAAGTTTTATGGCGAAGCAATGCAGGACCAGCAGCTAGGGCATCCTCAGAAGCATGAACTGAAATATAATGTTGAGGTGGACCACCATATAGCTCAAGATGTCGGAGCAGAACTTGCTCCCAGCGCTGCAGTGTTTTCAGAACTGCGTGGCATACTGGTGAACTAACTGGAAGCTCTAGAAAGGTGAGTAAACAAGAATAAAAACCTTAATATTCCCTTATAAGCATGATGTAGACAAACCCATAGCTGAATACTTAAGCTTATTTCAAGGATCTCCAAAACCAACCTTTACTCAAACCTCAACCTGGTATTTCCAAGTATAAAAAAAATTAACTGCTTTGTGCTGACACTAGTAGATAAAGGAATGGCCTTCTCCAAGGCTAACATAAATTAAGCAAAGAGTAGGAATTATGCAACTTGAATTACAAAAAAAAAGTAAGTTTTCCACCAGGATAAAAATATTGTAAGCACTTCTGCATGACTAAGAGGCACAGAAAAGAACAAGTATGTACAGACTCCTGCTAAATGCTAAACCTTTCATCCACTCCTCCTAACCATCCATTATGTTATTTCATAAATATAATACTCTGACAGAAAGTATCAAAACAATTTAATCATAGATTCACAGAATCGCTCAGGTTGGAAAGGATCTTCAAGATCATCAAGTCCATCCACAACCTAACCATACTGCTCTAACAACCCACCACTATATCATGTCCCTGAGCACCACATCCAAGTGGTTTTTAAACACATTCAGGGATGGTGACTCAACCACCTCCCTGGGGAGCCTGTTCCAGTGCTTCACAACCCTTTCTGGAAAGAAGTTTTTCCTGATCTCCAACCTAAACTTCCCCTGGTGCAACTTGAGGCCATTTCCCCTTGTCCTGTCACCTGTCACCAGTGAGAAGAGACCAGCCCCGCTCTCACTGCAGTCACCTTTCAGGTATTTGCAGAGAGCAATGAGGTCTCCCCTCAGCCTCCTCTTCCCCAGACTAAACAGCCCCAGTTCCTTCAGTCTCTCCTCACAGGGCATATTCTCCAAGCCCTTCCCCAGCCTTGTTGCCTTTCTTTGGAGCTGCTCCAGTACCTCCATGTCTTTTTTGTAGTGAGGTGCCCAAAACTGAACCCAGTACTCGAGGTGGGGCCTCACCAATGCCGAGTACAGGGGCAGGATGGCTTCCCTAGTCCTGCTCAGCACCCCATTCCTGATCCAAGCCAGGATGCCGTTGGCCTTCTTGGCCACCTGGGCACTCTGCTGGCTCATATTCAGCTGACTGTCCATCAGCACACCAAGGTCCCTTTCTGTCAGGCAGCTTTCCAGCCACTCTTCCCCAAGCCTGTAGGGTTGCCTGGGGTTGTTGTGACCCAAGTGCAGGACCCGGCACTTACTCCCAGACTATGAAAAAAATAAGAACTTTTATATTAAAAATAGTATGTATTTAATACTCAACACATGACTAACATTACATATAAAAAGAGAACTGCTGCTTATTACCTGAAAGATCGTGTCCAGCCAAAGGGTAGAAAATCTTCAAGTTGTTAAGTACCAGCTGAACCATTGCCAATCGCATCAGTGACCAACTAGTAAGAAAATACTAACAAGTCATTTACTAATAGGAATTTTTTTAATGCATTAACAGTTAGGATTTCTTAAAGTTTTATATCCTTACAATAAACTATGCATTATTGCAGTATTTTAGGATGTTGTACATATTTTGAGTTTAAAGGCCACTATACAATGTACGAAAGAGTAAACTAATCACTGTGAAAAATTAGCTTAGATAACATGCTTCCAGGAAATACCAAGTAACTGGTATATGATCTCAAAAATAAATGGCCAAAAATGCACATTTAACCATTGTAGAGCAACTTGCATTCTAAAAAAGTTACTCACCTATATGAATTAGCATTGGAATGCTCTTGATTATGTGAATTTGATGCAAACACGTCTCCATCAGTATCATCATCATCTTCACCACTTTCCTGACTCTCTTCTGAATCATACTCCACTCTACTTTGTGATGGAAGAAAAGGCTAAAAATACACAATGTTCCTTAAGTATCTTCTAGCCAACAATTAGTTTTACATTATGTTTTCAAGAATAAATCACTGCAATATTTAATATTTTATAAAACAGCAAGTATGCCATCTTATTCTACATTGTAATGTGGAATTTGTGACTCATGACAATGTTTACTGTCATTTTCATATTATTCAAAATTCTAACGCTGAAAATGAAAATCATAACACTTTTCCAGTTCTTGTTTTTCTCTACTTTCACATCCGGAATATAAAATGTACGTAGGAGACAAAAGCTTTTACTTGTCGGAGAGAAGCCAAAGCCACCATTGTATTCCCTCTCACTCTAAATCATCCAAGGGCTTAAGGACTAATTAATAAAAATATCCTATCCTCTACTTACAGATCTCAATATTTATGACAAGCCCACCACCAGTGCCTCACTGTGTGATTTGGCATTTGTGATTTCTTTTTTGCCCTTCCTCCTGAAATATGGCTAATATATTTATTTGGCTGATACAGTTAATATATAACAGAAATGCATTGTACTACTCCATATTATTATGTAGTTTTCTGCACAGGAAGACCTCAGACAGCAGACTTGACCCAAGGCAATGTAACTTGATTTCTATTAGGTAAGCAAATTCATTTCACCTATTTTAGGTGAAATGTTGATAAAAAGCTACTCAAGAGAGACACAGACATAACGGAAAGAGCCACAAAAATGATCAAGAGGCTTAAGCATCTCTTCCATGAGGAAAGCCTGAGAGAGCAGGGACTATTCAGTCTGGAGAAGAGAAAGCTCAGTGGGAGATCCTCTGCATATGTAATATCTAGGAGTACCTGACAAGGCTACCTGACTCCTGGAAGGTGCAAAAAGGATGGTGCCACACTTTTTGAGTGGTGCCTAGTGCCAGGACAAATGGCAGCGGGCACAAACTGGAATTCGAGATGTTTCCCCTGAACACCAGGAAGCACTTTTTCATTGTGCAAGTGATGGAGCACCAGCACAGGCAGCCATGGAGGCAGTGGAGACTCCTACCTTGAAGATCTTCAAAATCTTTCTGGATGTGGTCCAGAGCATCCTGCTGTAGGTGTCCCTGATTGGTTGGACCAGATGGACCCAGAGGTCCCTGCCAATCTTAATCATTCTGCAGTTCTGTGATGGTTGCATTTCCATTCTAAACAGCTAACTCATATTTACTTATGCATTTGTACTCTAAACCAATGTTAGTTTTGTTCATAACATAACAGGAGAAAAAATTAATTTCACAACAGTAGCATTAAAGAAAGTCACAAGCGGTAACAGCTGGTGGCTTTTATCACACATCTAAAATTGGTACCTGGGATAAAGATTAAGTAGAAAATAGTATTACAGAACCAATATAAAACTTTCAGCTTTCAAAATAGCAAACAATTACCTTTGCAATGAAATAATCCCAAATACTAAGCTCAGGAGGAATAAATCTTTCCTTGTCAGATGGAGATTCTTGGTCTAACCACGGCAATGCAGGTGCCTGAGAACTCTCTTTTGGAGAGGTTTTTGACGAAAGCTTGACACGTTTTTGCTGTTTCTCTCCATCATCTAAAGGGGAAGAAAGTACACATTACTTAGAACTGTCTGCTCCACCTCCCAGTTTTTATAAAGGGATTCTTAACAGAAAGTAAAAAGCTTCCTCATTAGAAAAGCTTTCAGAAGTTACTTTATTTATGTAGTAAACAAGCATAGATAATGTCAATCCTCAAATATGCAGAACTAATGAAGAACTAGAATGCCAGAAAGGGACAGCCCACAGTACAAAAAATATAGCACAGCAGATTATGCACATAACTGCATTAGAAGCTTTCTTCCTTCAGCAAAGATGACAAACATCGCTCAAGTCATGATACAAAAATAGATTACCTCAGTAAGCAGTACTAAATATTGATCTAAGCAGAATTTTTTTGTAGCTTGTTAGTTGTTTGTATGTTTTCTAAGAGCAATAATCTTGTCTTTCAGAATGTGTACTGCAAATACTTAAGCTTGCCATTCCTAGTCCAAATTTCAAACAATGGCTTCTTCTGGAGGAGGTCTGTATTTTCCTACATGGCACAATCCTGGTAAATCTATTTGCCCTAACAACGTATTTTTCCAGTAAACAACAGAAGTCCAAGCAATACAGTTCAATATATACCTTATTAAACAGGGAAGAGTTGCAAAAACTAGTTATTTATAAAAAAACCCTAATTCCTAGGAGCCGAGGGGCCTGCTCACTTCCTCAATATTTACTTTTATCCTAGTAAGCAGCATCTAAGAGATATTTCTTTAAAGACATTCATCTCCAAAGATTACAGTACTCAAGGTAACAGCTTATGCAGACTACCAGAAAAGTCTTAATGCAGTTATATCAGAAATAAATGAAGAAACAAGTTTTGTTTCAGGCTTCCTACTTCTCAATTAACAGTGCAAGAACAACTTCAAACTCACTTAAAAAGAAGCTACCAAAAAACATCTGATAACCTGAAATCGCTCTGCTTCTTGGT
The DNA here is from genome assembly GCF_002078875.1 of Numida meleagris. NCBI lineage: Eukaryota > Metazoa > Chordata > Aves > Galliformes > Numididae > Numida > Numida meleagris. The sequence goes on from NC_034438.1 coordinate 70,686,847, forward strand.
AGGTGAATTGTATTCAGTTTATTTGATAGAAAAAGAATGATACAGATTGCCACCGGCTTTGGGCAATAAATTAAGTGTTCTGGCTCTAAAGAACATTTAACTAGTGAAAGGCAGGAGAGAGGAAGAGAATGCTTATTTCAAAATCTCCTTTTTCCAGGTAAGATTTAAAAAACTATGGTATCACCAAAAAGAACCGCAACACTTAAGCACCCACTCACTTCCTCCCACTTCAATTTATTTCTTGTTTAACTGCCAAAATAAAGCCTGGACACAAGCAAATCTGCAGGATTAAAAAGCGGACAGGGTGATTAGAAATCCTTATCACTGACTACAGGCATCAACATGTTGGGCCAGACTTGTTTAGTAGGATATACTAAGATGAACATCACAAGGGGTGCCTACCTAGAGCCAAAAAACTAATTTCTACAGAAGCTTCTGGAATTACTTTCTCCTGTTAACAGTGTTGGAGATGGCCAGCATCCCTATGCATGCCTGGAAGTAGCTACTACAAAAAAAAGCTATTTCCTATGCTTTTTCTTTTTTTTTGATTGTGTATTTTATCCACAGGAGACTTCATAATGTTGATATATGCTTGAATGATTAATTCCTTCAAAACTATTACGGGTACTCCAATCACTTGAAATCAGAATGTCGAGCACTCTGGACAAAAGAAAAATAATGGCTCTTTTAAGATCACTTAAATATTCCATATATGAAACTTCCATGCTCATGACAGAAACTAAGCCAACTCCAAGGAAAGTAAGATTCAAGACAATTAAAAGATAGCTTTAGCAGAAGTATAAAATAATTTATGTACTATATACTGTCTAAAAAAAGCTGAAGGCATTATCTCATCTTTCAGCATTAACTTGATACTGAAATGTATTTTAACAGCCTGTGTTGTCTCAGTATATCATATCATAATTCCCCTATTAGGGATATTATTTGAAATCCACTTACCTGTATTAAAAGGTAACAAAACAGCTGCAGTACAATGCATTTTCGTATCATTATTTTAAAAAGCTCATCAGCTAACAAAGAGCATGTACATGCATTACTCTGTATGAAAAATTAGCAATTGCTTAAAAAAAAAACTCATTAGGCATAAAGATAAGGAGCAAGTGCTGCATGCTATAGAAATAAAAGTATATGCTTGCAGGTTGTTTTTCAATGTGAACTCCAAAAAGCAAATGCTTTACTTTAGAACAGCATTCTTTCCACTCTGCAGAGTCACTCTTCATATTGTTTTTTTTTAAGACTACTGCTGGCTGCTCATTGGAATGTTTAAGGAAAATGAATTACAATCATTCAAATGGCTAGAAGTACATATTACTGATGCCAATCTTTCTTTTTCCTCATTTCTTTGCATTACAAAGCTGTTTAAGTAAACCAGCATACTCATTAAACGTCTTTGACATTTGTAATTTCAGATCACCACTCACTTGCAAATTTCTTGCGTATCACAACCTGAAAATGTTTTAAACGTATTCTTGATTTGAACTATTTATCTTCATTGTCATTACCATATAGCAAATAGTATTTTCAGAGAAAGCTGGATTATGCTCGAAAAGTAAAACACTTTTACTTCTCCTAAGATCTATCACATGCAATGATATTCAGAAGACCTGTAGCCCATGCAACTCCCTTTCCATCTCTCCAGGAAGAGCTAAGATGTAGATCTCTTTCCATTTCTGAAAAGACCCTAGCACAGAATCATAGAATTGCTCAGGTTGGAAAGGACCTTGACCTTCAAGATCATCAAGTCCAACCGCAACCTAACCATACTACTCTAACAACCCACCACTAAATCATGTCCCCGAGCACCACATCCAAGTGGTTTTTAAACACATTCAGGGATGGTGACTCAACCACCTCCCTGGGGAGCCTGTTCCCGTGCTTAACAACCCTTTCTGGAAAGAAGTTTTTCCTGATCTCCAACCTAAACCTCCCCTGGTGCAGCTTGAGGCCATTTCCCCTTGTCCTGTCACCACTGAGAAGAGACCAGCAAGTCAGAGCTACTGTGCTTTACTGAAGACTGCGTGCATGCATCAAGCATCAATACCCCAGCACACCATGAAAAAAGCAAGTCTTAAAAAGAAAAAATTTCTGTACTACTCCTCTTAACAAAGCATCAACTTTGACTGCAGCAACAACTAATATCAGCACTGCTAAAACCCAAAGAAGGTGAACTGGCAAGAAACATGGTTTCTACATCACACTTTGCCTCATTTTCATAAGTATAAAGCCATTTGCAGATTTCTGTAATTCTCTAGGAAGCTGCAAATGTCAACTTCAACAGCAGCCTAGTAAAAGTTTATAGTGATGAATTTTGCTGTCTTCAAACCTAGGAATAAGTTTGTACTTTGCAGCGTTACAAGCCCTGATGTTTTCATCATTATTTTCTGCTTCCTCGAGGATAACAGCTCTGGCCTACATGACTTCAGATACCTATGTCCAAGCTGATGAATAGAATGAATTAGCACTTGACAGTAGCAATACCTATTCAGCGCCGTAGGATCATAATAATCAAGTTATAATGTATTATTATTATATGATTATACGTGCCCCAAACTGTATACTTTCTTGTATTTATGCACTATTTTAAGCATAGCAGTTAATTGAAAAGTTTAAAGCAAATATATATTAACCTCTCGGATATTTCTGAATATATTATCTAAATAGCGTGGCACTTCAAATACGGGCACTTCAATAAACAGTAAACACAAACCTCTGAAACAGATTAGATGAGCACGATAAATAGCTGTGTTACAAACATGCATTTTGTAGACCTTTCCTATTATAATCATCTAAGGGTTTTTCTACCGAGCCAAGATAACTTCATCATAATGCAAAATTCACAACAAACTTCTAATCTGCTTTAACAGGTGGCTGAACTAAGAATAAGTCAGTAACAGCAAGACGACAAACTTCAGTATAGAACAGAAAGCCACACAAATAATGAAACACTCAGTAATCCAAAGTAGTATAAAAACAATGCCTAATGTTGCAGTCTCAACTTCTTAGCTAAAATGAAAGACATTCCCATCAACATTTTCATTACCAACAACATCACAGGCAATTCTGCATGAGAAGTTTAGTAAGGCTGTTGTAGGCCCTTACACAACCTGGAAGGTATTAAAACCTGAGTAATCTTTATTCTGAGACGAAGCCATTCCCAGAGATAAAGTATAAAACTGAAGACATTCAGCGCTGTTTGTGATCTGCTGGTGAAATTGATTATCTGATCACAGAATGGCTTGGGTTGGATGGGACCTTAAAGCCCATCTAGTTCCAACTCCCCACCACAAGCAATCATCCACGAGATCATGCTGCACGGTGCCTATCCAAACTGGCCTTGAACACCCCCAGGGATGGGGCATTCACAACTTCTCTGGGCAGCTTGCTCCAGTGCCTCTTTACTCCGTGAGTAAAGAATTTCCACTTAAAGGCCATTCTCCCTTTTTTTTTTATCACTATCAAACTGCTCAGAAAGTAGTTTTCCCTCTTGTTTATAAGCTCTCCTCCAGTACTAGAAGGCAGCAAATGAAGCCTCCCAGGAGCCTAAACAAGATCAGCTGCCTCCATCTTTCTTCACAGTAAGATGAAGCTCCAGCTCTCTGAGCATCTGCATGGTCTTCCTCTGGACTCGCACTAACAGATCCATATCTTTCCTGCATCGGTAACCCCAGAGCTGAACACTATATTCCAGATGGGACCTCACAAGGGCAGAGCAGTGAGGGTCAATCACTTCCACTGCCCTGCTGGCCAACCCTCTTCTGGTAACAGCCCAGGATACTGCTGGCCTTCTGGGCCACAAGCACATGCTGGCTCATGTTCAGCTTTTTGCCCACCAGAACACCTAAGTCCTTCTCAGCAGGGCTGCTCTCAAGGAGTTCCTTCTCCCAGCCTGTATACATACCTGGGATTGCGCTCACCCAAGTGCAACACACTGCATCTAGCCTTGCTGAATCTCATTAGGTTTTCGTGGGCCCACTTTTCAAATCTGCCCAGGTCCCTTTGAGTTTTATCAGCTGCACTGCTCAGCTTCGTGTCATCGGCAGACTTGCTGGGGGTACGCTTGATCCTACTATCCAGGTCACCGATAAAGATGTTGAAGATACTGGTCCCAAGACTGACCCCTGGAGAACACCACTCATTACCAGCCTCCACCTGCACAAAGAGACATTGACCACAACCCTATGGCTGCAACCATCCAACCAACCATTTATCCACCAAACAGTCCAGCCTTCAAATCCATATCTCTCCAATTTAGAGATAAGGATGTGGTGTGAGACCACGTCAAAGGCCTTGCACAAGTCTAGGCAGACAACACCAGTTGCCTTTCCTCTATCCACTGATGCCATCACTTCATTATAGAAGACCATCACACCAGATCAGCATCATTCGCCCTTGGTGAAGCCATGCTGGCTGTCTCATATCACCTCCTCATCTTGCATTTGCCTGAACGTTGTTTCCAGGAGGATCTGTTCCATTATCTTCCCAAGCACAAAGGTGAGGCTCACTGGCCTGCAGTTCCCTGGGTCTTCCTCTCTCTCTTTCTTCAAAATGGGAGTGACTTTCCCCTTTTCCAGTCACAGGGGACTATGCCTGACAGCCATGATTATTCCAATCGGATGGAGAGTGGCTTGGCAACTACATCAGCTAGTTTCTTCAGGACACTCAGATGCATGTCATTGGGGCCCAGACTTGCACACATTCAGTCACAACAGGTGGTCTCAAAAGTCTTGTCAGCTGGTCTCAAATATAACACTAAGGTCTACACTGAAGCAGAAAGTAGTAAGAGGTCCTACTAATGCCAAATTATTTTTGTTATTTGTTTTGTTTAAAAAGTTGGATGAAATTTATCTCATAGTAGGTACAGAAAACAGATTAAGAGTTCTGACGATTTCTTTTCTTCATTTACACCTGCCCAAGCAAAACCTGACGAAACACTCGATTCATCTTTTGCTTATAGGCTCTGCTACTCTAAGTCCATCATTTATGAAATCTGTAATGGCAGTATGTTTTGCATGAGGCCATCAGTAAGTGCTTGTGGGAAACAAGTAAGAACTACAGATGAATTCAGAGGATCTGACAAGAGAAAAACACATGAGACTGAAGGCAAGACTGAGCATCCCAAGGACAAATTTTTATCTGCACATCCTCATTATTAAGCTATCTGTTTCATAAAACCTTGCAGTTAAGCAAGTTATCACAGTGAAGCAACAATTTACCATTCTTTCCTATAGAAGTACAACTACAGAATTAGTCAGGAGTCATATTTCTGCTCTAACGTTAATTGCTGGGAACGCTAGCATCATCAGCAGAGAAAATTACTTCTTATAATAGTTACTTGTCAACAGATTTCTGACAGTTTGTCTACATCTGAAAGTCAAAATAGCTACTTGAATTCTATGAAGTGTACTTGCAAAATACTCAGTTTGGAAGAAGATTTGCATTTAATGTACTCTTGCAGCATGGAAAAATTGAATATATGAAATGAAACTATGGATTTCTAATCGTTAAAGCAAAATTAAAACTTTTCTTTAGGAAACCTCACGATTTTAGAAAGCTTATCGTCCCTATATAGACTTAAATTACACAAATGTTTCGCAGCAGTTTTGAAGAGAAACTAAGCGGAAAATAAGATTATTAAGATAGGGTTACTTTTCAGATGTTAATTGCAGCTTAGAAAACATAATATATCCGCTATTTTAACACATAAATAAGAATGGAAATTCTCTGATGCTAACATGGTCAAAATCATTTGCTACAGAAAAAAAGAAATGCAGATGAAAAGTATAATGTGCAGAAACTCCAAAAGAATTCAAACTGCAATGCTTTTTCTGAGCTTTACTCTGAAAGAAGAAATAGAACAAGTTTTTCACACAAACTAATTCTGAATAGAAGTCAGGTGTATTATTTGGTTTCCTTTGTTTAATTTGTGTCTAAAATATCCTAAGAAACCTAAAACAACAACAACAACAAAAAACCCACAGAGATTGTATTTAATGGGAAGAAAACATCTTGCAAAGCTGATTGCATGCTCAAACCAATTTAAACAAGGGGCAGCAAGGGAAATCACACGACAACTTTATTGGCCACTTAAGTACGTATTACTATTACACATTACTATTACCTCTTAAAACTGGTTTCAAACTTGTAGATTAACAACCACATTCAGATCGAAGGCCAACAGAATTGACAAAATCAGGAAGTAAGGGCCATATGCAGGCCACATGACTAGAGGATTTCGTACTGTTAACCTAATAGAATTCTTAGCATCAACAATTTTTGGATTTTGATCTCCATTTGAGAGTGAAAACATGTCACAAAAATCTAAAAGCAAACATATAACAACTGCTCTAGTTATGCATAACTCTGTATCAAATCTAAATGGCACGCTACTGTCACTTCTCAGTGTTCACTGCTGAGTGTCAGAACAGATCTTCAGTAAAAGTACAAAAACACTGCTGATTTTAGCCTGATTCCTCTGCTTCACAAAAAATAAATGAACAGAACTTCAATTTCCTACCATGTGGGTTGCAATACATCTCTAGAGGCCTATGTTCAAAACAAAGCTGGCTTAGGTCAAGCTGCTTACAGCCTTGTTTATTCAAGTGTTCAATAACTCCCAAGATTCCACAGCCCTATTAGGTCCCTTGTCTAATGGTTGATTATCTCCACATATTATTATTTCATTAAGTTTTCCATTTCTTGTCTCTTCCAGCAACACTTTTATTAATCCTGTAATCAGTCAGTCAGCATTCATCTCTAAGAAAAATAAGCAGAAGATAGGACAGTAGTTGCCTTCAAAATATCTTGCTATGCAAAGAAAAATATACTAATTTTAAAACAGGAGCAAACAGCATTAACACACCTCAGCATATAGTTATCAACACCTAAGACACTCAGAACTGCCAATAAAACCAATATACCTTCTAATTATGCAATCCTGATTTGGCAAATATATTTATGCCACAGAGAAAAATGTGATCAGATCTAAAATGAGAACCTTGATTAAAAATCACTCTACTGTAAGTACTTTCCTGAACATCTGAAAACCTGTATTTAAACATCTATTTTCCTTAAATGTATGCTTTATAAGAAATTTTCATATGTAATATAATAGCAATAACGATATATACAAGTTATAGATATTACAAGGTATATTACATATAAATGCATGTATATACAGATGTGATGTAAGAAGCACAGTTCAAAGAAATCTACAAAGACTTCCTTTTTTTGCTTTCTTTTTATGTTAGACATCTGTATGACAGTTGGACTATGAGCAACTGAGTTAGAAAGAAGAAATCTGTATGAATACTACAAAATTCATTGTGGATAGTTTTCTGAATTTAAACCTGAAGAATATTTAAAAGTAAAGTGCTCTGAAATATCAGAATTGAATAGCAACAAGGCACCTCTTCTTTGTAATGTTTAGAATGAACACTTAGAAATCCACATGCATAATAACGCTTATATTCATGAAGCAAAACAAGCAGCTCTCTAATGAAGACACGAAACACTTCTGATGATTTCAAACCATGGAAAAAAATATATATTTAAAACTCTTTTCAAAGGAAGTACAGTAAGAGTACTACAGCACTGGCAATTTTCTTTTTAAAAAAGGCCCAATTGAACTGCTGCTGTAATTACAGAACATGGCTTTAAATTTTGATGTCATGGCTTGCAAACAGAAGTTTTTCCTCTCTTTCTATTTATGCAAAAAAAAAAAAATCACACATAGCAAACTGCATGTAGAGGCCTAGTACTAAATCTATTATCTTGCCTGAAGACTTGGTAGGACTATGAGTACTGAAGGTAGTAAGGGATTTGGAAAACCCCACGCATTCCATGGAGAACACTACTACCTGTTGTGGGCTAGGCATTGGGAAGTGCCTACCTGCCAAAGAGAGAAAACATACTGTGTTTGTAAAACGGGATATATTATAGTTAGGACAAAACTGGAAAGCTTTAAAATGAATATTAAAAACTAGCTTTTATTTGAATTGAAAATTTTCTATTTAAGATGAATTTAACTCTCTCATATTACAGCAGTTGTACCAACTAAAAACTAATACCATTAAATACCACGTCTGCTTTTCTGCCTCCTACTCTCTTTTACATAATATCTGTTAAGAATGTCAGAGTATTTTAATTCGCAGATTTAATTACAACTGAACAAAGACTGCTTCATGAAATTAGGCTTAAACTTTGAGCAGTGAAAACACTTTCCAAAAAAAAAAATAGCAGCCCCCCACGTACCCCTTTAAAAAAAGGCATACCAGTTTTTGTCTTTAATTGCTGCTGTTCTCTGATAGGCGTATGAGCTCCTCCTCCAAAGATTGCAGACCACATTCTGTTGTTAAGTGGATGAGCCATAAGTCTATACAACTCACTGCTAGAATGCGTTGCAAGGCCATGGATGAACAGACTCAGATAGACCGCAGTTAGAATTTCACAAAGTAAAACAGTGAGACCTGGCTGGGCTTCCTCACCAGCAGAATTCAAAAGACGTACTAGAGTTGTTATTCCTGTTGAAATACAAAAAAAAACCAACAAGTTGCATGTGTGCCTGTTGAAAATTCTGTTTAAGAGGAAACTGAAAAGTCCATTCCATTGCTGCATTCTATATCCTAATATCCAAACACAAACACCACTTGACGCTCTCACAAAGATTTCTTTAATGTTTCTTTCAAGTTTTCGTACAGAAAAACAAAACACATTATATGAAAACATATTTCTTGGTTACGCTCAAATTGAAGTTACTGTTGTAAACTGAAGCTCATGCAGATGAATTGTAAGTAGCTTACACTCTCTGCAATGAGATCAATGTAGCTTCATCCCAGCAAGGGCTAAATGGGTTAGAGAGCTGCAGCAGAATATAATTTCTTAAAAACTTCTCATTTTCAGCAGTTTTGAGTTAGATCAATAGCTGGACCTAAGCTACAATCATTCTGAAACGGAGAACAAACTATGATACACTTGAAAATAGCTGGAAAAGGTAGGAAAGCAGAAGAATAGTGAGACTGAAGTGTTGCCTGCAGTGAGAGAGAGTAGAGCCTGTGTTCTACAATGCTTCACTCTACTTTCAGTTTATTGGCTCTTTACTAAGAGACCCAGCTAGCAATTTTTAGTAAGAGAAAGCACTATTGGTCGAGTCAGGGAACTGAAGATAAATTTTAAATGCAATCACTCACTTTCACCAGCATTTTGTTAAAAATACTAGAAAGTGTAGAGCATATATACATGTTCTTACAGTACATCCACACAGTTTTCCTTAAGAGGAAAGATACGAAATGACTGTACATACCTGGCCACTGAGCTGGTGATGTATTGGGAGTCACTGTTTCTTCTAATGCTGATTTTAGAGAATGGCGCTGAGTTAACAGCACTGTCTGATAAACTGTGCCAGTAAACTGATTTGCTTGAAATGAGCTGTAAAGCAAAATGTCATATTAAAACAAACAAAAAAACCACACCTGTTTGGTTTGCAATTATTCAAGTCACAGCCCTTGGTGAACACAGATAGATGTCAGTACTGTCTCCTGGTGCTGTATGTACAATACAATCAGTACAGTGAAACAGTCTTTTCTCTAAAAAGTGTTTGTCGAAGACCTTACCTGTAGCTGTGGCCATCACAAAGACATTGGTAGATGCAAGCAGAAAGGGATGCTGCTAAGTTATGCATTACATATATCTGCAAGACAAAGTTTTACAGAACGTATCACACTCAGGATGAACTGTGGTTAGTATCATTGTATTCAACACATACAGGTTTGTAACAGGGACACTCACGTAGAAGATGCAAGCACTGACAGCAAAAATCACTAACAAAGGCCCCTTCTCTTCAAAATTCATTTCAACCAAGTCAGTTCACTTTGCAGTGAAAGGGATGGGAAGCACTCACACAATCGAAACTACCCACAATCACAGCTTGGTTCTAGCTGCTCTGCCTTCTGTTAAGAAATAGAACCATCTTAAACCACTAAATAATGAGTGATTACACCCTAAAAGAGCACGTTGGCTCAGAAGATGCCTTGCTTCATAATGAAGACTGTAATGCGACTTAGTTGTTGAATATTTTTTTGTACAGTCCTCAGACACACAGTATCATGCCAAACACCATTTTTCTTCCTCATAACTGATACATATTTCATGTATCACAAGACACACTTATGTATTTTAGTTTTTTTATAAATACTTATTTATCTGTATCCTCTGAAATCAGCCAGAGATTAGGAACTGAGCAATCAATCCCTTGAGCACTCTCTATAAATCTACAGTAAAATCAAGCACATACATTAACGGCAGGAAGAGTTTAACCTAAAGCTTTAAATCTTATTTCCAGTCCCAGCCTAAGTATACTAGAAATCTTAAAGAAAGTTAAAAATAAACAACGTTTTACTGTGAGAAATAAATATTGCTTGACTGAAACTTTTCTTCAGAATTTTCTACACTTTGCAGATCACCAATTTTTATACTTCTAAATTTAGTTTTACTTAGGTGTAGGATTGAAAATAGTTTACCATTAAAATAACAGAAGTTATGATTGTATTGTAGTAAAGCCAACAGTGACATCAGTGGTGTTTTCCAGAACAGATGTTATCTCAGACAAGTATCCTGTTGTGAAAGTGTAACTGAAGTAGACAGGCCTCAATCTTAGCCCAACATTAGTACTACAGGATAAAACTAATGTTTTCCATGGTTTTGTTACATATCAGGAAGATATATCAGGAAGTTTTCAGAAAAACATTCATGCATGGCTTAAGCGAACTGGTCAATGACAACAACAAATCCAAATTACTGCAAAAAAAAAAAAAGACCCACACCTTGTTATTTTGTGTGTCTGGATGAGGCGGTGAATCAAGGTTTATTATGGCATGTAATATATCATGAGTTAAGTTACCAAGATGCAACAGTGGATTGGCCACCACTGTTTTGGCACTAGCTGTGCAAGCAAATAGGAGAGGTACGGAGCTTTGCTCTAGAACAGGGCTGGATGGCATCTGTATTGACTGTTCCTAAAAACAAGCAAGAAACACACTTAAACAAAGTGATAGTACAACTTCCTAAAAAAAACTAAAACAGAAAATAAACCTATACCTTACAGAACGCAAGCGTCACATTTATAATAAAACAAGTATACACTATAATAGGAAAATTTGAACAATAACACGAAATGTTCAAAAACCCAAACTAACCCAATTTACCCAAAGCAGAGAACTCACAAATCAAACTCCCCCACCTACCTGCTGAGATTCCTGCAACAGCAGAATTAACTCCATTCTGACAGATGCCAAACCACCACCGTGAGAGCCATGGAGAACACAGTAACTAAGGAACATTCGTAGGAGAGACTGGTATTTCAGAAGCCACTGGCGTCTTTTCTGAAAGTTTCCTTTCTGTAGCATGTTTTTTTGCTGGTCAGTTAAGTCTATGGTATTTCCATGTAATGCACCTTCCTCTGGCATCATGCTAATTCCAGACTGTGTTTCATCTACTTCAACGCTATAATCACAGGTTTTTTGAAGAGCTACCACTTCTCTTTCAAGCCACTGATAAAGCTGATACCTCAATTTCCCACCATCTACCTCACAACCAGTGGACAAGGTACGAAGCTCTACTGTAAGAATTTTCAGGCATGCTCTAAACTTCAGCTGTGCTGAAATTATATCTTCTGATGGGCTTAGAATATCCTTTTCGTCAACTACACTAAAAGATTCTGTGTAGCTAGAACTTGTTTCATAAGATTTTTCAGTTTTCTTCAGAGGTTTTAGCTCCTTCATTACCAGGGAAGAATCCTCATCCTCATCACCTTCATCACTGTCCAACTGTAGCTTCAAGCCTTCATCTTGGAATACTATATTTGGTTGGCTCCAGTCAAATGAAAGAGTTGAACTTGAATGTTTTCCTGATGAACAATCTGAAGATGACCCTATATCATTCAAAGTTGGCTGTAACCAATCGACACTGGAAGACTCGTCTTTTATTTCCAATTCTTTAATGGGAGAAGATGGTGAGAAATCCTTACTGGTATCCATTAAGCTGGAGGATCTACAGAATGGCTTTGACCTCTTGACAACTTTGGGCATCTTTGATAACACTTCTAAGGCCAACATAGGACAACCAGCTTTTAAATGAGCATATGCAGTGGTGAAGAAAAGCCGTCTCTCATCTAGGTTGATTTTGTCAGCTAATCCATTTTCCACTGTTAGGCACATGTGTGTGGAAGAGGCATCAGAAGAGCCAAAATGTCGTCTCAGCAGGAGAGGATGTGTTCTTAAGTAGTTGTAGAAGTTAAACACTGCAGGATTACAGCTTGCTGAGCCATCTCCTACATCTGAAAAGATATTGCATCGTGAGGAAAAATCTACAGTTCAGTGTGAACTAACGCATCTGAAAAGTTCCTAGTTCAACGGAAGACTATTAGGTCTTAATATTCATTCTGTTGTTGACTTCACTAAGCTCATTTTTCACCATCACCATTTGAATACTTGAAGAGGTAGGGAGGAAATCTAATCAACACTAAAGCGAGAAGACTGAGTGACAGCATATAAGAAGTATAATTTTAAAAAACAACCATTTATTTTCCCTGGAATTAGGCTTGTTCTCCTGCAGTCAAAGAAGACCACATTCTTGTTGATAGTTTAAATTTCTAAAAAGTTTCCATTACTAAATGATATTAAGATGTTCCAGCTTCCTAAGAATTTTTTTTTTTTTACGTGGGGGAAAAGCATCCTTTAATAAGTTTTGGATTCGTATTTTTAATTTTGTGTACTTCCCAACAAAACGCAACTTACAACAAAACCAAGGAATCCATAACACTTACACATATTGGTACTGCATACAATAAATTAATTATGCATGAGTGGAGCCTCTGCAGATTTAATTTTCATGTTCAAAATCATAAAGAGCTTATACAGTTCAGTTACCAACTTATGCCACGTTATGAAACGATTTTAGGAAAACACTGAAATATCAGGAGCAATCAGCACAGGACAATTCACAGCTTCTTTTGTCTGGGTTAGCTGAGATATACACTTGTTTCTGCTGCAAGGAATTATGACACTAAAAACTACAGATAACAGGATCAGGTGCAAAAAAGATCACCTATTAAGATGACAATGCAAAATACCACATGCAAGACTCTTATTAAAGAAGTATTTGTAGCATTTAAAAATGATTTAACGCAGAAGCATGTGGCCAAGATCTAAACAACTGAACAATGTATCACTCATCTTTCAAAATCACCTTGTAGTATTTTGCTCCTATTGAAATCAGTTTATAAATTAATTTCCATAGCTCTGGGGATCAAGTCTTCGTTTATCAAGTTTCTCTCAGTAACCCAAATATAAGCCAGCTATCGTTTTAACTGACTTGAAACATTTAACTTTGAGAATATTAACCTCAGGAAATAATGGGCCCAACCTCTTCTGGTTGATGTACTTATAGAAGCTTTTCCCATCCTTCTTTGTGCCTCTTGCCAAGTCCAGTTACAGCTGGGCCTTGGCCTTCCTGATTCCATCCCCACACAGCCTGGCTGCATCCCTCTATTCCTCCCAGGTTACCTGTCCCTGCTTCCACGGCTTGTGCATTTTCTTCTTGCTCTCCAGTTTGACCAGCAGGTCTCAGTTCAGCCACACTGGTCTGCCTTCCTTTCCTGAGCTCCAGCATCTGGTGATGGAAAGCTCTTGTGCCCTAAGGAAGTCTTCCTTAAACATCTGCCAGCCCTGATCTGCTCCCTTGTCCTTGAGGACAGATTCTCAGGTGGTTTCATTGACTAACTCCCTGCAGAACTGGAAGCTGGCTTTCCTATAATTAAGCTTCCTGATTTTATTCTTTACCTGTCCAATAACCCTTAAGAGTGTGAACTCCACCACTGCATGGTCACTAGAGCCCAGGCAGCCACCAACCCTGATGTTACCGATCAGTTATTTCAATTGGGGAGCAAAGCACTGCATCACCCCAGTGGGGCTGTCTATTACCTGGTTCAGGAAGTTATCCTGAGTTCCAAGAACCTTCTGGACTGCATATAGCTCATCATGCCAGGTGGTGAGCAACTGCATGCAGCACCCAGTCACATTCAGACCATTCCCTAAGAAAATACTCTTTAAATGAATGGTTAAAACCAACCTAACAGCCAAAATACTAATTCTTACCTGCTTCATCTTCAACAGAATGTTTAATCAAAGTGTCAAGAGCCTTGCTATAATCTTCCAAAATCCAGTAACTCATACTTCGCAGAAAAGGATCACTGTACATGTTTCCTGTGCTCTCCTTTCCAGAAAACACACTTCCCAAAATTCTCTTTTGTAGTACAGATTTATAAGTACTAGATACTTCAAATTCTGACTCATAAAGCCTTGAAATTACAAGAGCCAACTGAATGTCATTCAGTTTCTCAAGGCAGACCTAAAAGAAAATAAGTACAGTTATAAGACCAAACAACACTGTAATTTCTTCTCTGGTTAAAGTCACTGTAGACAGGAAGTGATATATGCCAGTTCAGACTGACATAAATGTGTTTATCAATTCCAAAAATTAAGCAGGAACTAGGAATTAATTTGGAACTTTACGACGGAAATCTACATTGTACTCATATGTGGCAGAACAGAGAATCTGAAAGCAAGTTAATGGTAGATAGCCCTCTTAGTATTATTACAGAGGCATCAACCATGGGACCTCTTTATTCATCACAGCAACTAAGACGTAAAGATCAAAGATTTGTAAGTCATTAATGTATTGGTGGGGGGGGTGAGAGAGTAAAAGAGCAAACAAACCGGAATCTCCAGTGGTCATACTAATTTAAATTGCAATGTTTCTTACGTATTTTCACACTCAATTCATTGGTAAGTTTAGAACAAAATAACAAAGAAGTGCATTATTTCATTACCTCCACTGCATCTTTTAAGTGTCCTGCCAGCAAGAAAAATGCTGCAGAATGTTCAAAACGCTGTTTGCCAAGCAAAGAGAAAGCATTTTTTAATGCTGCTTTACGCCATCTGTCCTCAGTGAAGTTGTTTCCAAAAAACTGTGTCATTTTGGCATCTTTTTGGGATCTGCATATTGAATATAATTGATAAAAATATTATATGTTTATTACATTAATTTCTGCTCTTGATTTTGTTAGATGTCAATACGCAGATGCGTTCATAACACCAAGCATACAGGAGGCTTTGCTACTGTAAATTAACAAAACCATTGGCAAACATAAAAATTTAGGTGAGATCTTCAATAGCAAGCGATATCACAAGCTAATTTTTTAGGAAGTTCACAAAGCTGAACATTATTATGAAATGTCAGTTTGAAAGACACACTTAATTCGGTTCTTTGAACTTCCAGCAAAACTATCATTGAAACCACTTTTTCTAAAGATACTACCACCATTCCAAACACAACCCAGGCAGACCTCTATAAGCCAATGTGAATTAAGCAATGAATGTAATTAGAGTACATCTGAGACTAAGGCTTGAATCAACCACCTTTAGGAATGACTAAATTACCACAGTAAATACAAGAATCTCAATAATTACTCATCCAATTCAGTAATTTATTTGGAAACTGATTCTCAGCTTTCAGTGGTAACATTTGGGCTTCCTTTGAATCAGCACTGCATTTGACATTTCTTTCCCAAGTTATATCAGACATTATGAAGACCCTGGTATCACCTACCTATACAATCCCCAGATCACAGCCTTCTTTTTCATTGCAAGGTAAAAAATGGCTGCATCAAGTGGATCATTGTTTCGTTGAAAGGCTGCTTTGGCTACCTGTGAAGACAATTCAACAGGGGGAAAAAAAAAGCACACCAGAATTTAAGAGAAACTTAGACTAGATTCCCGTTGCTTCCCATACCCTGTGCTTCACTGAGCACAGGGGTAGATTTTCTCTACCAAAATTAGATTGTACTCTAACAAAATCCCTCTTCTCACTCTGGGTCTAAAGAATGTGTGCAGCTACCACAGCTTCAACCCCTTGTTATTGTTTCATTATAGAATCTTCTAGATTGGAAAAGCCCTTCATGATCATCAAGTCCAACCACAAACCTGACCTACCCAGTCCCATAACTTATCCATGTCCTTCACTGACATGTCCACACATTACTTCAAAACCACCAGGGACGCGGACTCCACAACGTCCCTGGGCAGCCCATTCCAATGCTTGACCATACACAGTGAAGAAATTCTTCAAGATAAACTATCTAAGCCTCCTCTTCCACAACTTGAGGCTGTTTCCATGCATTCTATCACTTGTCACCTGAGAAAAGATACTGACCCGCTCCTCACTGCAATCTCCTTTCATGTAGTTGTAGAGTGATGAAGTCTCCCCTGAGCCTCCCTTTCTTCACACTGAAATATCATCCAGATCATTGATAAAAACATTATGCAAAACTGACCCTAAAACTGAGCCCTAGGGAATGTCACAGGTAACAAGCCACCAACTGGACTGAACTGCACTCACGGTTCTTTGAGCCCAGTCAGCCAGCTAGATCTTCACCCAGTGAACTGTACACCAAGCCACAAGCAGTTTCTCTGGAAGAATACTTTCAGAGACTGGGTCAAACATTTTACTGAAATCCAAGTAGACAGCATCCACAGCTTTTCCCTCATCTAGTAAGGGAGTCCTCTTGTCATAGGAGATCAGGTTAATCAGGCAGGATCAGCCCTTCATAAACCCAGGAAGGCCACGGATAATCTTTTGATTCTTCTTTATAATGCCCTGCACAACAATCTTCACCACAACCTTCCCTGGCGCTAAGCTCTGACTGACAAACTTGTAGATCCCCGGATCTTCTTTCCAACCCTTCCTAGAGACTGGAGTCACGGTTACTAACCTCCAATCAACTCAAAAGCCAAACGAGTAGGAAAACTGGTGAACACCTTCCCCAGCTCCTTCAGTACCCTTGGATGAATGCCAATCTGGCCTCACTGTAGTGAATATTCAATTGATGCAACAGGTCACTTGGAGTTCCATCTGGATTATAGTAGCTTCATCTCACTCCCCATCACCATCTTCCAACTCAAGAGGATGGGTACCCTGAGAGCAAATGGCCTTACTAATAAAGGCTGAGGCAAAAGAAGCAATAAGTACCTCAGCCTTATCTTTCATCACATTTCCCATCATATCCCACAAAGAATGGAGATTCTCCTTAATGCTCCTTTTACTGATGAGGTATCTATAAAAAGATTTTTTTTTTAGTCTTTAACTGCACTCACTGCACAACTTCATGACAGCTCTGTAGTCCTTATGAGTTGTCTGCCCCTTCCTCCAGAACTCAAACTCTTTTTCTTCCTGACTTCCTGAAGAAGCTCTCTGTTCTGCCAGACTGCCAGCTTGACTTTATCCCCAGTGAGTTTTACTTCTGGTGCACTGGGACAGCCTGCTTCTTTGCCTTAGATATTTCATTTCTGAGGAAGGTCCAAGCTTTCCAGACCAGTATCCCACGGGACTCTGTCAACCAGGTCTCCAAACAGGAGATCTACTACAGATCTACAGATCTTCTAACCATCTTCCACACTTCACCTAAGACTGAAAACTATAATTTCATGAACATTATGCTCAAGTCAGACTCAAACCACCACACTGCCCCCACGTCACTGAATCACAGAATGATCTGGAGTGGAAGGAACCTTAATGATTATCTGAGTGCAACTCCCTTGCCCTAGGCAGGGACACTTTTCACTAGATCAGGTTGCCCAAATCCCTGCCCAAGCTGGTCTTGAGTATGTCCAGAGATGGGGTATCCACAACTTCCCCAGACAGTCTGTTCCAGTGCCTTATCACCCCAGGAGTAAAGAATTTCTTCCTAATATCTAATCTAAATGTACTCTCTTCAGTTTAAAAGCCATTACCTGTTGTCCTATCACTACACTGCAGATAAAAAAAATCTCTCCCCACCTTTTCTGTAGGCCCTATTTAAATACTAGATGGCCATTACCAAGTCTCCCTGCAGCCTCCTCTTCACTAAGGCTTACGGTCTCAATTTTCTCAGCCTGTCTTCATATGAGAGGTGCTCCAACCTTCTAAGCACCTTTATGGCCCTCCTTTGGACCTACTTTAACAGGTCCTATCTCTCTTGAAGAGCCTATAACCATCTGTGACAGCTCTCTAGGTATGTGAACTAGATCCACCACGTCTCAACATCTCTTGTTCCACCATCTAGAACAGGAAAACCATTGGCTACAAGTATTTTTATCAGATCAACTGGGAAGGCTTACACTTGAAATCAGTTCCTGAAATTATAGCAAAATTAACATATTAGTTACTCTGGTAATCAAAAGATAGATGGAGACTAGAAGAAGAGGCCGGAACCCGTCACAATAGGAGAAGATTGCTTTTGAAAGCTGAAAAGGAAAACGGGCAAGTGTCAGTAAGAGCAATCCAAGACCCAGGTAAAGTGACCTTAAATACAGGCCCAGGAAACTTCAATTTTTTTTAATTATTCTTTTTTTAAACACAAGGCAAGTGATTTTCATAAAATGATGTTTAATTGCTGAAAACCAAACAGTAGAAGTAGAGACATGCATTTTACCACTATGTGCCTTGTAGTCAAATTATCTTGAGCATGTCATTTTCTAGCTCAACACTTTTGGCTCTTCCAAGAGCTTAAAACAAGTGACAGTGAGGTTAGGAATTGCCACATCTGTGACAATTCAAACACATAGTTATTACAGAACAGAACATCAGAAGGCTTTGTTAACATGGAAATATATCAGTTTCAAAGACATATGTATAGTAGCTCAGCTGGCCTGATGTCTGACAGGTTTCTAATGAGAACGTTCTACTATAACTTGTTTCTTAACATAGAAGAGGCCTATGCTATAGAAAAACAACTACTAGCTCAACTTGTATACTGAGCATCTACTATTGCACTGCAACAACCAAAATCTGGTTTCCAAAATCCCCAAATGTATTTCAGACTGGAATTTGAAACTTAAAGACTACTAAAAAAAAAAGAAGTTAAATATAAAATTGCATATTCATACAATAAACCATTATAAATACATCATGTAACATTCAGAAAGCCTAGACATATTTAAAATTTCAAACTATGTAAATAGAAGGTAAATGCCAGAGGACAGTTATTTGAAAAGAAGCTTTCCAATTTTGTTTGAGAGCACTATCTTTACCTTTTCTATGCACTTCCGCAGGCTATGGATACTTCGAACCCACCATCCTATACCCATAGCTCTGAGTTCTGACCATGTTGGATCCCCTTTCTGCATTGCAGGGAGCATGCTCAGTAGTTCTTCTTCCGCTACTGAATGAAATGCCCAGGCAAAATGACTAGTAGATAAGCCTAGATAATCACAATTAAAAAAAAAAAAGTAATACAACAATTGCAAGGAGGTAAATGGGTTAAGAGAAGGAAAGAAGGCCAGATTGTCTATTTTGAACTTTTGAGCACATTACTGATGAGACAGTAGAAATTTAAGAACATTTTAAGCACTGCATAGTAAACATTTTAAAAAGATCACATAGATAAAAACATTTTTTTTCCACTTAATTTCCATAGTTTTACCACTAAACACTTAGATAGTTTGCAAAGAACAGTTACTGACTGAAGTGCAAAATATAAAATGTGGCACGAAGATTAGCTATAAAATGAAGTGCAACACGTTGATCAACTTTTCAATGTTTTCATTACTTTTACTTAGATTGGAAAATGAGAAGTTAAAGATTACCACAGTAGAAAACAGGTTTGACAACAGAGAAGAACACTAGAAGAAGAAGGCCATGACATGAGGTAGACAGCAATTACTACTCAGCACAAAAGCTAGCTATGGATAACTGCAACTCTAAGGATGACCATGGGATGCTGATCTGCGCTGAGGCATGCTCAACTGCACTTCTGCAAGCACACAGAGGCATTTCTAATTTCACAAATTTCTCAGATGAGGAGACACATAATTATTTCAATTTAAAGGATATCAGCAGAGACCTAAATCAATAATACTGTGTTGCAACAGTTCTGAAAAGTTCCAACCTCCTACGTATCTGAGTAAGTGATCAAATGATTGAAAATGTCATTATCTGTTATGACGACTAATAGAAGATGGGTGAAGAAATAATGACAGCCAGTCCTTTAAATTTGGTAAATCCTAAGCAAACATCCTATACTGTAATATCAGGTTAGAACTAGTTAAAACTGCACCAAGGAAAAATTTATTTGAAATAGTTATTGGATAATTACACTAGGTGCATGAAAATGTTCTTAGGGTCTAAGTAGAGAAGGATCTTTTTTTTTTTTTCCAAGTATTAAAAACTTAAGTAAATGTACTCTGTATTTTCTACTTTATTATTCCTGAACAATGTTACTGGAACAATATGGTGCTACAGCCTGTTCTTCTGGGGAAATAAAATTGAAAAAAAAAAACAAAAGTGAAACCACAACATTGTTATAGTTGTTTGTTTTTTCCTTTTTTTTTTTAAACAAAATTACCTCATTAATTCTGCACAGACATAATACAAAATCACATGTACTACACTAAGTAATATTCACCTCATTTAAGAACACATCAGTTACCTTGGTGAAGCAGCTGAGCTCGATGCACAGGAGGAAGCGAAGTCGTTAGAAATGTGTGAAGTCGAACAGCTAACAAAAATTTTAAACCACACTCATCAAGAGTTTCTCCACCTGCAATTAAACACATTGGTATGCACTTCAGTGAAACCAATAAAAATAGCTACTGGGCATTTTAAGAGATTAAATAACCTTATAATTTTACACATACTGTTTTAAATTCAAAAATAGAATAGCTTAAGTCTTCCCTGCAATACAAGAGGAAAATCTCAAATCTACAAAGCTGTTAAGTTACTTGTTGAACTTAAAGCAAGAAATAAGAGTTTTTAGCAAATAAAACAAAATTATTTATCAATTCCTCTATGTAGCAGAGCAAATACAGGCTGCTAACAAAGCTGTCTCTTCAAAAGTGAGGAAGAAACAATTGTAGTACTTGGAGTGATGAAAAAATAGTGACATTAACAGTCAGCAATGCAGAATTTGATTTTATGAAACTTAAGTTAAACCATAAACACTGTGATGACACAGCAAATCACAGAGACTGTACTGTAACACAGAACTATGAAATGCTTTGACGAGTCACAAAAATATTCTAAAAGAACAGGAAAGTTCCAGAAAGGGTTGTGAAACAGTAAGACATAAAATTTAGAAGAAACAGCTTACCCTGACTCCTGTCTCTGCTTTCTCCAATGTCAGTACTGGTAGTAGCAATAGTATCTGCCAAGGCCATCAATGACATCTGCTCCATTCTAGTCAGACCTGGCAAGCTTGAATGAAGCAAGTGACGAGAAAGAACTTGGGCATGCTCTGGTCCAAAGTAAGTTGGGCTAAATTGTGAAAGATCAATTACTTTTGGTTTCGCACTGTCTTCATCTGCATCAAATGTTACAAGTTCATCTGTACTTATAACAGAATTTTGAAACAGATCTTCATAATTGTCCTTGGGCATATCTTTTTTACTTTGACTAGTTTGACTATGAGACTTTTCTGAACAGGAATGAGAGGAATCATCGTCTGCAGCAAGCAGAGCATACAAGGGTAACGGTGGAACAGAGTCTATTTCAATATAGTCTGTAGTCTCCATTTTGCTGAATGTTTTGGGATCTCGTGAAGTACTTCCACTAGCACTGATGGTCAGAGATCTAAGTCTCCTATCATGATTAGGTTCAGATTCATTTATAGCAACAACTTCTCCAGCAATGCACTTCACTAGATGGGACAGAATGGCTTTTGTTCTACGTACTTTACCAAGATCCATGAGTTCTAACAGTTGGTGTGGATGGTACTGAGGTAAAGTGGGAGATAACATATGAGCTGCTTCAAAAAGACCAGAGTCTTCCATTTCTGCAGACAGATCAAAGGCAGATCTTTTCCCACTAAGTTTCTGTGCAAGGCTGGTCATAGATCTGGTCAAGGTTCGCTTTGGTGGAGGCAGACCTGAGGCAGCTGACTGGCTTTCTTTCATTAAGCTAGTTATACTCGGCATACTGCAAGAATCTGTACTAACTAGACCCTGCTTGGCAGGAGGTTGCCACTGAGAATAAACATGCATTTCACAGTCCATTCCAACTACAAGAATGCCATCACGCACCCAAGACAGGGAGACTGGAAAAGGAGGTGATCCCTCCACAGAAGAAACCAAGTCAACAGAACGCAGTAGAACAAACCTAGAAAAGTTTGTAGCCTTTGTAGTAGTACTGCCAACATGGGAGATTGCTACAGTCTCCTTACCATTTTGTTCTTGCATCTTCCCAGATAGCTGGCCAAACATATACAGTTTTGATCCAATTCCCACTGTTAGAATATGTGAACCATCCTCCCTAGACATCCAGTCTAAGTGTACCAGGTGCTTAGCACGGGGAATAACATTACCACACGAGAGAGAAACTTCTTGTCTGTTATACGCCATTAAATTACTATCAATACTAATAGCAGAGTCTAACATTGTGCCTATCTCATCTAAATGAAGAGTCTGTTCGAGAATCCAAGAAGAACCCCCTGTAGATTCACATTCAAAAATACTAACATGCATAACAAAGTCTTGAGAAAGGTGGCTATTTTTAGATGTTACCTGCTTGTATGCTACAGCTAATCGGTTTGTGTGTGCGCAACTAACTTCAGTTGGCCTTCCTGGGACAGTAATAGCACTACTACTAAGAAGTCCATCCTCAATCAATAATGGCCATTCTTCCCATATGTATGTTGCATCACTGTGTACATTATTTTCTGGCATAGAAGAAACTGATGATTCAGTGGTCACTCTGCACCTCCAGAATCGAACTTTTCCATCCGTGCATGAAGTAGCCAGCAGATAAGGCGCACGACAAACGGGGTATATGGAAGAACTACTCAGATGTCCTAAAAATAAAATGATTTTTAATGGGGCAATTAAAAAAGCACGCAAAAAGTAAAAACCTTTTTGTTCAGTTATCATTTTACTATTTTAAAACAAAGTATTAGTACTTCCTCATAAAAACGCTTGTTCCCAGAGCTTCACAAAGGAGATGATATTAAAAAAAATCCTGTGGAACCATTTTACCATTAGTCTCTACATCATACTCTAGATAGGAGTTAAATCACACAATTTAAACCTGAATATTGCTACCACTAGGTGCCAGTTTTTGTGTCATATGGGAAAGAGACACTGTCGTCTTCTCTCCCACTAGAAAGAAGACATACTTCTATGGTCTCTCCTATCAAACAAAAATTTCCCAGTCAGAAATCTAAAAATCTTTTCAGAATACTTCTTGAAAGACTTCTGGTTGCAACCTTAAGTTCAGACACCACCAGAAAGTAATTAACGACTGCAAATCAAAGTTGTGTTTCTAAAATTTCTTTTATCATCAGAATCCGGACTTAAAAAAATACTACGCTTTACAATATAGTAATCTTTTTTTAATATTACTTCCAGGATCCAGATAAAAAATAATAAATCAGGGGGCTGAGTATTAGCAAGTCCTTCCAAATTATAATACCTGTAGGTAGATCTAACAATACTAGACTATTCATTTTGTTCTTAAGAAAAAAAAGAAAGACTACAAACCTGCTGAAGGCTTAACACTTATTATCTCCACTCCTTCTGGTAAACTCAGCTCTTGACTATATACCATTTTGGAAGACAGAGTAAGCCAGCTGGTGCTCTGAAGGTTTGCTCTACAGGCCTGATACTTCTGTGTGAAAGGTGACTGGATCTTCTCTGGATCTGGTGAAGAATACAATTCTTCTGTTTGTGTTGCTGCTTCAGGAGTATTTGAATCTATCTTTTCATCTACAAAAAAAAGTTTGCATTATTAAAAAAGAGTCAATGATCTCTTTTAACCTAAGAGATAGTGTCACTGATGTTAAAACTTCCAAAAGGATAGATAAAAACTTAGGATTTCACTTTCTTTTAAATGAAATGTCTTCTTAAATTCAGATTAAGAAAAACTGTAACACACCTGAAATTAAATACTGGAACTGCAGAACTGTTTAGAAGTTCTAAACTCTTCAAACAATTAAACTGTTAGAGACAGCAAAATTGCAGAAGAGACAAGTATGTGGGCTTCCACGGAAATTAATGCTTCACAAGGCATGAAATATCTGCAGCTAGGGAAAATTAAATCAAGACCACTCTCCATGTCTTACCTCAAAAACCAGGAAAAAGTAGTTTGTCCTGAAATTTTGCTGACAGTCATTTAAACTGTAAGATCTAAGAGATCATGTGGTATGCATGCTTCATTACCTTTTTATTTTTATTTTTTTTAAAGAAGTTAAAGTATGATTTGAAACCTGTGTTCTTTGAAAAAAAGAAAAAACAACAACAAAACCCTTACCAGTAATGCCTTCACCACGTAAGAAGACTAGGAAATGTTGCTTTTTGTTTTCTCATGAATTTATTACCTGCTATAATACTTAAAATAACTTTTTAGATTCTGCCTTTGAAGGCAAGAGTGTGATAAGTAACATTTTGGCCTAAAATACAGGAGCATGGATTTTAGGATTCCTCCAGCGTGTGGCCAATGTCCAATCTCAGCTGCCTTAAAATCCTAGAGTAGCTAAACTTTATAGTTCTGGCGGTACTTTGATGGTCTGAAAGAGAATTGGCAGACTTCTGTACTTTAGATTTGCACTTAACTGTAATTGTCATCTTTGATGTTCAGGTATTTCAGACTATAGTCCAACTTATCTTAAATTCAAAAACTGCAGAACAAAAACTTCTGAGAAGCAAAACATCTGAACTGTTAGGTTTCATTTAAACCATATGAATATGTGTGACTGTAAGATAAATAAAAAATAGCAACCTTTGGGCTCAGGATGAATTCAAATGCTTCACCATTCTGAAAATTAAGAACTGGTAAAGAAACAGCGGGTTGTGATGAAAGCCTTTAACAGAAGAACTGAGATTCTTTTCAGAAGCTGAAATATTACTTAGGAAACCACTTAACAGCAGATACGTTCACAAGAGAGTGGCTTTTTTTTTTTAATAAACATCTAATCTATAAGGAAAAGGGCTTACCTACTGAGACTGGAATTGACTTCAAATGTAAATGCCACATATGTAGTAACGAACGGTTTTGAGTATACTCTATTACTATTAAGTAGAATTTCTCAGAGAATCCATTCTGCTGTTTTCCTGATAAAAATCAGAACAAGAACATTTTACTTCAACTATATGTGCCAGCTAGCAAGTAAGCTACTGAGAACTGATGCTCAAATGCAACGACTGCATCTAACTCCTCTATGCTACTTTTATGAATATTTTATCACAAGCAATAACCCCTTCCACTTGTATAGGTACATACATCAAAAACTCTTGTTTCAGAGAGGATAAAACATTTCCCATGTGTTTAAAGCTAAGTCCCAGAATGTACTCTCAGTTCTACCTGCTTGTCCTTAATGTGTTCGTCTCTTACACTTAAGCATCTACTATTGTTCTTTTCAAAAATAACATGAGCCAAGTACCTGAAATGTTTTATTAAAGAGTAGAGGCTTAAAACTGAAGTGATTTAAAGCAGTAGGTACTTTCAAGTGAGAATGTATGCCAATGGCATGCTCTAGGTCATACTTATAACAGGTCCATTTAGCCCAATGTCTTACATGGCAGCAACCCACACAGTCTTCCAGAACACATACATAAATGCAGTCACCCAAGATTGAAGACCTTCCATGCAAACACGTGACAAATTTACTGTTGCATAACACTTATTTTTTTTTCCTTCATTTCTTTTGTTTCCAACATCTCATTTGTGTTTTTTGTAAATCCAGCTCTCAGTAGTGGTCAATTTCATAGATTGTATCTATAACTCCATATCTTTCTTGAGCAGAAGCAGCTAATTCAGAATCAATCACTACATACATCCAGCTCATGTCATTTTTTCTTAGTACATCTCTTTTCTAGTACCAAAAAATACGTTTCACAGATCAAGTTTTGAGCTGCATTTTGATACTTCGCACAGTTTTGCTTCCTCATATTTAGCAGTCTCACTACTACTGCAGATAACTTGGAATCACAGACCACAACTTTATTTTGACCTTTGTTTTCCAAACCATTAAACTGGAACAGAACAAAACAAAATTGAGTTGCCTAAATAACAAAAACACTGATCAACTCCACCGATGAAACGATTTATTCCACAGAATTTGAGAACAATCTTAAGATCCAGAGAATCATAAACTCTAAAATTATAGCTACGCAATATCCACACACTGCTCACAGTGTTGTATTTTTAAGTTGTGGGTACTTGGGGGATAGTTTGCTTATTTGGAGTCATTTTTATTATATTACAAGGCCTTAGGAGAGCATTTAGCTGATGTGAAGGATGAACATCCTTCATGAAAGGATGCAGACAAGTTTGCTACTACATCGTATCTTTCAGCGACAGGCTTAAAGTTTAAAACACTTTCCCTTTATGTAAGAAGAGTATCAGCAACAAAATGCTTTATAAAGTAATGGATGGGTACCTCACGATGTAAGCTACTTTTTCTAAAATTTGGATGCATATTAGTCCCCCAGGAACTGAAGCACCTATCAGTTTCCTTACACTAGAATTTCTTCTTTAGAATACAAAGCTCTTAGTTAAAGAAAAATGCAAAAGCCTACACAGTCAGTTCTGCAGAAAGCAACATAAAATTATTTGTCTTCAGTATTTAATGAAAAATAGTTCTTTACCAGAATCCACTACATTATTCTTCTTATCGGGTGTTTCTTTCTCTTGGTTATTTAAAATGAAGTCTTCTTGAAAAACATGGAATAATTGTGTTTTCCTGCCATGCTAAGAAAGTAAAAGATACACACAAGAACTGAACATCATAGAGTGCATTGCATAAGCTTTCTCTCTAACATGGGCACTTTTAAGTTGATTGCTAAGTTGAATACAAGAAAGATTTCTCAAGAAGATGCACCTCATTATTAACATTCTCTCCATTTACAGGTTCTATGAAACTAAAAGCAAGTGTATTACAGAATCATAGAATATCCTGAGTTGGAAGGGACCCACACGGAACATCGAGTCCTGGCTCCACACAGGACTGCCCCAAATTCAAATTCTATGTCTAAGAGAATTGCCAAATGCTTCTTGAACTCCAGCAGGCTTGGTCAGTGCAGGTCACAATCAATCTTTGAATGTTTCATTTCACTTGACAGTAAGCTACAAGCGTAACCTCTATTGTTAACACTTCGTAACAAGGTGATAATAGCATAAAATAAGAACAGAAAAAGGTCTTACAAGCTCTGTGATAGCATCCAATTCAATGATACATCCTGGACGAGCGGTAGATTGCTGACTTATGATGTTAAAAACTTCACCAACGTATTTCTGTTTTAAAAAAAAGTCAGTGGGATGGTTCTGTTAACTCATTTGTCCATTTCTGTAACAGACTACTAGCTAGATGCAACATCTAAGCAAATGTTAGAGAAAGCATATATATACTGGATGCAAGTTACCAGGAACACTGATAACATTCGTAGTTTTATCAGGAGATATATTATTTTTGTTGACAGAATGTGGCAAGAACTTGATCTCACCTGAAAAGCCTCACACGCAGCAGTTTATTGCTCTTTCACTGTGCTCAAACATTTTTCCAAAAGCTTTATGGTATCTGTTTTTACAAGCAGAGCTGGACTACCATGATCTGCAAAATCCTCAGCAACCCAGCTTAGCCAGTTTCTAACAAGTCTATAATTATTGCTATTGAATGAGGTTCCAACCTCCAAAAACTTGACATAGCTTTCACTTACAGAAATCTCTGGATTGGATTGCTCACACAGAAGTTTTTTAGCATCTATTACAGCTTGATATAATCTCAAATGCTGTCCATCACTAGCCACAAAGCAGGCACTTGGAGAATTACAGTATGCACCTGAAAAATACGAATGCATAAACTGCTCAAAATATTCAGACACCATCTGGCTCCTTTTTCCATCGGGAGGAAATTTACAACATATGAAACACAGCGTGAGAAATATTCCCTCCTTCATTTCTGTTCACATCCAAGAACTACAAAGTGTAATGCTCAGCAAACAAACTGAAGCGCACAAAACAAAATCAGAATTTGGTTTACTTTGATTTGTACATTAGAGCAAAATCTACCTCTGCTTTTAGGTGTTCACCACAGCCTACAATCTAAAGTATACGCTAGCATCTGAGCACATCACTTCATTAGCTCCTAAAATAAGAAGTACATTTAAAAGGCAGAACTCCACAGCAATTCTTCAAAAATGAATATACAGTTTCAAAGCATTGGCAGCTTGGAAATTTGTAAAATAAAGGATTCATGCTTAATATATCTTCTTCAATTTATTCACATAGATCTACACTGCCTATTTAACAGTATTATTAGCTCAGATTACAGTTATTCTTAAAAAAAATCAGGAAAATGAACTCACCAAGGCAATAGCTGGGTATAAGAGTGGGCAGCCATGCAACATTAGAAAAAGCTGAAACGTGGAGAGAATTGATCCGAGCAAGTTCAGAAACTCCACCAGAAAAGGACAGTGGCCCAACAGGATCAACTCTCCAAAGAATAAGTTCACTGTAAACTGCATTGGGATCCTGGGATGTTACATTTGCATTGCCTCTACCCTGAAGTCTTACGGGTGACTCCTGAGACTTTAAAGAATCATTTGCCTGTTTTGCATTCTCAGCATCTGGTGAACTTAGAGCATTGTGATGCGAGGTTGTAAGCAGCAGTGGTAATACTGAATGGCAAGCCAAGTCATTAAGATGAAAACGGTGACCACAGTATCTCGATTTATGTGAAATACTCAGTACAGTCGAAAAAGCAGATTCTTCAGCAAAACTCACTAGCCATTGGTTCAAAGACCCATCTGCATGTTTGGAAATCATCATAACATTGGGCGTGAAAATACTTAGTTTTAAACTGTTGGTTGATTTACTGTGTCCAGAAGAGATAAGCATAGATGAAGATCGTGTAAGGCCAGGAGGCTTTTGTTTGCCTTGCTGAATAGCCAAGTCAACGTTTTTGGTACACGCATACATCACTATACTTCTGCAAAGAGAGTTTGCATCACCCGTTGGGAATGCAACAGGAATCCTTGAAACAAACGACACCTGGGATTTTAATAAAGAAAGAAACAGTAACTATCAAAATTTCCTCAGCAGACTTTCTACTCAGTAAAAATGTGTAATCCTGGAAAAAAAAAAAAGTACCTGCACCTGTCGAAACATGCCAGGTTGGTATTCATCCAACCAGTCTACATGCCATACCAGCAATGAACCATCCATAGGATGTATACTGAATAGCATATCAGCATTTTTACTCCATTCAGAAAGCAGTACTTCAACTTCATGATCTACAACAGCAGAAGATAAAGGAACAAGGCTTGAGGTTGGAGTAGTCTTTTCATCACCCAGTTCCTTCTTCTCTTCGTTTCCTTTTTGTTCGTCTCCATTTTCAGCAATTTCTAGAACACAAACATATTTTATTCAAAAGTTTAGCAAGCAGTGTCTTTCAAGCACTGGAGCACCTTTCAAGATTTTTTCTAAATCACTCATGCAAGCTTAAATTTTAAATAATGAAAGCTTTAATCAAAAGTCCTTCAGTGGATTGCAGTCAATGACTAACAGAAAGATATATTTGAGTTTGCATTTCAGTTTGAATTTTTTCCCTTCATAATGTTTTTGCATGCATAGGCTGAACAGCAATCATCTCCAAACTATGTATAACATTATGTATTCAGTTAAATACAAAGCTGTTTAAATGAGGTGCACATTAATACTGAATACAAGAAAGTTTAGTTTCAACATTAAATCAATTTCCTCACGCCTCTTTTTTTTTTTTTTTTTAAAAGAGCCACTTTAGTACTTAGAGTTGAAGGAAATTCACAGAAATGTTACTGCAATCTCTCTGCTTCAGTATGGATTAAGCTGCATGCCTGATAGTCCAGAGGAAAGAATATTACGTATGTTGTAAAACGAAAGCCATTTGTCTTTGATAAGACTTTTACCTTCTTCTGATCTGACATCCATCTGACTGGATTCCTCAGTATTTGCATCTGGAGAATGATGTTCAAAATTCTTTTTAAGTTGTTGCAAAAATACTTCCATGGATAAAGTAAAATGAAGTTCTTTATTATTCAGCCAGTGCACAACAAAAGGTCCACTTTTTTCTTCATTTTCACCAAGACTCAGAGATGTGATAGAAGGGAGGAGAGGAATATCTACCAGAAAAGATATTAAAAACTTTATTCAAAACAGAGTATTTTGGACAAAAAAACTATTTTTGAGAAACTGTTTTCAAGTAGAAAACCAATCATGAAAAAAACAACATAAAGGAATATGTGTACTGCCACTAGTCATACCTCTCAACCAACATCACCTTTCAGTATCACACTGTTTTGTTGCTATCCACTAGAGATTTTACATGGGGTGTTTCTTTGGTATGCCCCTGTAGGCATACAGTATGGCCCTGTGTATCAGGTTTATGTGGCAAGGTTCAAGTAGCAAGGGGCTGCTGAGATTGAAAGAAGAGTGATGAACCTGCCCCAGGTTAGTTAAGAGCCAGCTCCAGTTGCTTCAAAAGAGAAGCATCGCTGGGCAGAGCTTAGCCATGAGCATTGCTGGTTGTGTTTCTCCTAGAGCAGATTTAAGAAAGGGAAAAAACTGCTGCACAATAGCAGCTAGGAGAAAGGAGTGAG
This sequence comes from Numida meleagris, assembly GCF_002078875.1. Classification (NCBI taxonomy): domain Eukaryota; kingdom Metazoa; phylum Chordata; class Aves; order Galliformes; family Numididae; genus Numida; species Numida meleagris. Next base: position 70,717,515 of record NC_034438.1, read on the forward strand.
AAACGTGAAACAGCCCTGCAGTCACCAAGGTCACTGTTCCCCTGTACTGCTCAAGAGATGGATGTATATGAGGGTGGATCTCAGGGGAGGAGGGATGTGTTTTCAGTTTGCTTTTAGTTCTTACTGACCTAGTTTTATTAGTGGACAATAAATTACATTAGTATTACGTTAGTCTCCCTTATGCTGTGCCAGTTTTGTTTGTAATGGTAACTGGCAACTGATCTTCCTGTCCTTAACACATGAGCTTTTTGCTTTGTATCTTCTCCTCTTCTCCTTCTGATGTGGGGGGAGAGGGCTCATTTGAAAAAGCAGCTGGGCTAACTGCTCATTGGTGTTAAACTAGCACACCCTGCACTGCATCTTCATGATGTCACACTGTTCATACGGGTTAATTTGCCTTGCTTTTTGCTACTACAGCTTAGTACAAACCAAACAATTGGAGCATATCTTCCCAGTATTAATTCCAGAACTGAGGCTGCAATAGGTACACAGGTATCAAGGATCACGTGTAGCAGGGCTTACACTAGTGAGAATACAGTGACCAATATACTCAGTTATATTATCGTATCAAGCTAGGATTTCTGATTCCTACAGATTCCCTTATTACTTTACAATGCTATATGATGCCACTTGGTGAAAAACAAACCAGTAAGCACAAAGTAAGTGGGAGAAGCAAGTATAAGACTGCTGCAAATTACATCATCTAAGCTTGTCAAGAAAGCAGCTAGGTGAATTACTGTAATTTACTCAAATGAGCCATAAAGCTATATGGCTAGAAGCTAAGCTAAAAGCTACACCTGCATTAAATTCCCATCTGGAAGTCTTCAAAAATATTCTGTTTCTAGTCCTTATTTATGAACTAGTACTATTCCATACCCCAGGAGACAAAATACTTTTAATGACAACAATGTTTTTTCACAAGTTATGGTTCTGATTTATTTATGCTTTAATATAAGAAAATAGAGCACACAAATAGAAGAAAGGACCAACATGATTATCTACAGTTTTGTAGTTGGTAGAGGACAGGGAGAGGAAATAAAGAAAAACCATACTAAACAAATATGGTCTATGCACTTTAAAACAGGAAAAAAAGCAAGAAAAAGTACTTCCAGTCACAAAAACAGCATAATGCTTACACTAAAAGCTGAACTTAGAGGGAAGATATCCATTGATTTATTCCTGGAGGGCAAAACTACAGCCAACATAAACAGAAAGGTGGTCTAGAAAGATGACTTTTTACATTAGAAAACAAATCTACACACAGCACACATCAAGAGATGTCTAAAAGAAATTACTTCATGTCCACCTTTGTTCTCCTACCTGAAAACTTCAGTTATTCTATTCCTGAACTAACAACTTTTAGTGCATCTTCTTGAGGATTACCAACTTATCACTGGTTCTCAGTTCTGGGTAAAATCCTCAGTGAATTTCTACTTGTACTATAAATGACACTTTTTTTCTTCAAAAAAAGCTTATAAAGTCTTCGGATTCGGTAACTCTCTGATATGCCTAGAAATAACTTTTGTCAAAAACTAAAAAATCCTACTTACTCCTTTCATTGAACTCAATCCAGCCTGAATACCGTGGGGAGTGTCTGACTCACTAAAGGATTCTGAAGCCACTCAAAGGGACCTGGACAGACTTGAGAAATGGGCTGACAAGAATCTCATGAAGTTCAGCAAGGAGAAGTGCAGAGCTCTGGAAAGGAACCCCTGGCACCAGGACATGCTGGAGACCACACAGCCAGAAAGCACCTTGGTAGAAAAGGACCTGGGGATCCAGGTAAATACCAAGCTGAACATGAGAAAGCAACATGCACTTGTCACTAAGAAGACTAATTGCATACTGGGCTGCACTTGGCAAAGCACTGCCAGCAGGTCAAGAGAGGTGATTTCTCCCCTCTACTCAGCACTGGCTAGGCAGCACCCTGAGTATCACGTCCAGTTCTCAGCTCCTCAGCTCAAGAAAAACAGCAAACAGTCCAATGAAGGGCTGCTGAGATGATCGAGGGATTGAAGCACTCCTTGACTGTACAGCATGAGATTGCAAAATGTCTCTTTTTGGTAGGCTGTATGCCGTTCTAACCATATCTGTTAAAGTAGCATGAACTAATGCTATGCAATTTGAAGACTAATCTTCTTACAGCTTATTTAACCTAACACCACAAAGGAAACCCACTGTTCTTCACAAACATACCGAAGATTGTACAGCTACAAACACAAACTAGCACATAAATCCAGCAACAAACCTTTCAAACAACGATCAGTAGGGGCAAAAACAAGTAAGAAATACTAAGCTTAAGATGGACCTTAAACACTTTAAAGAAAGGATCAACACACGAAACCACATCACAGAAAGAAAGCCCTAATGAAAGGCTTTCTATTAGATAATCATTTTAAGAAGTCTAGAATTTTTTGTTTCATCAGTGTGCAGAGTGTACACTTCATACACTCACTGCAATTACCATTAAATCTGTAACTGCTGTCACAAATACTGTACCAGTACCAATACAGACCAGTTACAGCATGACAGAAAATGCAAGCCATGACTACTGAGAGGAAATTCGTTCAAAGTATTTCATTACTCTTGATGTAAGTTCTGCCACTTGTTCAGTGAAACCAATATGCTAGTCATTTTGCATCATTAGAGAAACACTGCACAAAGCAGAGCAAGTCATGCTTATGCTAACAAAACATGCCTAAGACACAACTGTAGTTACCCTGCAGCAAGCAGGGTACAATTCCTACCTGTTGCTGGATTGATGCTGGCAGCAATATGGAAGTGACAGAGTGCATTTGCATGAGGGGGAATGTTCCTGTGAACTTCATGAGGATCTTGTTGATGTGGAGAGTATCCAGTATGTGCAACAACAGCACCTGACCTCCTCCTTCCTCGCCGAAAGTGCCTCAGGTTTAACTGCATGAAGAATAAAGAGTCACCTTTAATTCCTTTCAAAAAGAAAAAGCAGATTTCATCTGTAAGTGATTTTCTAGACATTAGTGCATGAAATATATATTTTTTAAGTTCAAAAGCTACTTTCAAGCTTCAGCTGAGTTTCTCATAAAAATTACAATGTTCTGATTGTGTCTGCAGCAGCAGAATATCTTTGCCTTCAGATCCATTTATACAGGCCAACACAGATACTGTGACTTAGCTACCGTTTCAAATTTCACTGTGCAGACGATGCTTCCGCAGGTTTTATACTTAAGCAGAAAATATTTTTGTTTCATAAACACAGAATTTGCTTATTGAAGATTCTCAACAAAAAAAAAAGAAGGAATAGGAATCACCTCGTTTCAGAGGGGCTGAGAAAAATTACATTAGTGCTTTGCATCTGATTAGATATGTACTTCCACTCTCAAAAGAAGAACCCTATGAGTTCTAAGGTTCATCCCTATATTAGGTTATGTGGCAAGGTTATGGTAGGGAAGGGGCTGTAGACAGGGGTGCCCTCTGTGAACAGAGCCCAGTAGCTGCCCCATGTCATGTCACAGTCAGCTCCAGCTGCTTCAGAAGGGACCTGCTGCTGCTAGAGCTGAGCCATAAGCAACATTCGTTATGCTTCTGGGAGGGCAAATTTAAGGAAGGGAAAAACTGCTGTGCAACGGCAGGCAGGAGAGAGAAGTAACAACATGCACAGAAGCAGCCCTGCAGGCACCAAGCTCAGTGCAGGAGGAGGGCAGGAGATGCTGCAGGCAGAGAGCAAAACTCTAGAGCCCAGGAGAGGCCCATGCTGGGGCAGGCTGTCCCCCTGCAGCCTGTGGGCACTACACAGAGCAGGTCTCCCTGTGCAGCCATGGAGGAGCCCACAGCACAGCAGTGGATGTGGGCTGGAGGAGGCCACAGTCCACAGAGAGCCCCCTGCAGCAGCAGGACTCAGGCTGGAGATGAAGTCCGTGGAGGTGCAGTCCACAGGAAAGAACCTGCATTCAAGGCAGTAATTACAATCCTGTCTAAAACTGCGGGCACACGTGTTTATTTTCCAAGTTCACTTTCACTTCTTACCTCTAATGCACTTTGCATTCGTTCCTTACTTGAAGTATTTCTCTTGAAACTATTTGGGAAGTTCACCGCTTCGGTCCAATTGTTATATCCTCCACCATACAACAGACTATCGCTAGGTAACAAAGTCTCTGCCCAGAGACGACAAACATTATCCTTACAGCAAGTCAGGAGTACGTTGCAAACAGCACCACTAATGAGAGAAAATTTAAGGTGTGAAGAAGCCACTCGCAATCAACACAGCATGAAAGCAAAATAACAGTGCCAAACAGTTTCCACTATCAGTTTTCAAAATTATACGAAGTAGCTTAAATGTTAAGGGAAGAAAAACTTAACGAGACATTCTTGGGGGAACAAATATTATATGATAGGCTTCCATGTCTGTTCAAGCATGTAAACAAAAACCACTTAATTTTCATACCTTAGGTTCATAACACAACTGCAGAACAGTTCACTATGGATTTCAACGTTTAGATTCAGGCACAGCTACAACAGCAGCGTTTATGTTTTGTTTTCAAAGTCCTTCACACAAAAAGCAATCATATTCTGTATATCTGTTCTCAGTTCCCCAGGTATTACTGCTACATAGCATTTACAGAACTATACATTCAAAACCCATAAACCAAGGTAGTACCAAGAACACAACTGCAAATATACAGCTACAAACTTCTCTTAATGACTACTTTTCTGAATGCTATTTGTGTGACATAAGTATCCAAGAATTCCAGTTAACCTAAAACGGGCACTGCAAAAACTAAGCAAGCCACATTTCCAGCTCATGTAAGTTTCCAATTTAGTTTTAGCTAAGATTCAAAAATGACATTGATCATCTTGTCTCTCATGTGCCTTAACATAGCTTCCAGGAAGTATCTGTTCTGTGATCATCCCAGGTACAGAGGTTAGGTACACTGACCTGTAAGTTCCCCAGGTCTTTTCTTCCTTTCCTAAAAATGGGATAGATGTTTTCCTTTTTCCAGTCACCAGGGACTTCTCTACCATATTTGAAAAGCTGTGGCTTTGAGGTGAATGGCTTGGTAACCACACCAGCCAGTTCCCTCACGACCCTGGGACCATGTCCTCTGGTCCTACAGACTTACACAAGTTCAGCCTCGTGAGACAGGCTCTGATTTGCTTCGCTCCGACAGTGGGATGGTTTTGCTCACCCAATCCTTGCTCAGAGGTTTAGGCACCTGAGAAGCAAGGGAAGCCTGACTGCCAGTGAAGACTGAAGCAGAGCACTTGCTAAGTAATGGCAATGGCTTTACGAAACATCTTCAGTTTAAAGATGGGCGTATAAAAGAGAGTATAAACTTGCCAACACACACAGACGTATGCAGAATTCAAAATCTACTGACAGGAATAACAGCCACGTAAAAATATGTTTGCAGGATGCAAAATTACTGATATTACTTCAGCTTGAGAATGCATTTAAGACAATGCAAACAAAATGCTGTAAAGAGTGTTTTTTTCTTGCATTATTTTATATCTAGTCCAACATCTAAACCAATCAGAAAGTCAATTTCTTTCTCCACTTCCTTCCCACCCATATACTTACCATTCTCTCAAGAACTTCAGTGTGAAGCAATCATTTAAATGTAAACAATACATGGGGTTGTCAAACTCCACTATAAACTAAACTGTGCGAATTTTACAACTTGTGTGACTGTTATCAATAGTACATCTGTGAATATGTATGCCGATCTCTAGCTCTCTCCAAAACTCCAAAAAAAAGTCTCTGTCTAATCTATGAAAAGTGGTGAAAATAGCTTTCAATACAACTAAAAGAACATGGCAGAACAGTGGATTTGAATGAGGTTTCACAGAAAACAAAAGCAGCTTCCTGCACTTCTACAGGACAATTTAGCGCATAATACAGAAAATTTTGTTGCAAGTTCTCAGAGAATTTTCTTTTTAGTTTTGGCTTGGGTTCTTCCAGACAATTTGCAAACCTGGCTTGCCAGAACTACTCACCGTGGCATGAATTTGCTTGTCTTCCTCCATGAAAATGAATTTACTGATCGAGGATGGGCCAAATAAACAAATGAAAAATCAACTTCTTGTGCTTGTTTTCCTGGGCTTGCACCTGGTGGCGTTACCGCTGACCGCCAGTTGTCTGTATTGTACCACACTTTCACAAGACAATCATCCTGGGAGAGGGTAGGGTAAGGCAGTACATATTTTGGATAAGAACACAATGTATCAGAAGAACTTCATACTCTGAAACTCAGCACCTCAATTTTCAGTTTTTCTTTCGAGTGACATACTCAAGTCAGCTCAGTAAACAGAACTTCAACACCCGACCTGTGGTTGCAGATATCCCTGTGGATTTGTCTTGCCATTAGTAATTTGGATTCCAGTTTGCTCCTTCTTATTAGCTGTCAGTTTTTTTGCTACAAACCCATACAAAGCTTTACTGTTATTCGAAGTACAATATACCCTGGCAGAAGAATTTGTCAGCTTTGTATTGCTTTGGGTTCTGCGACACTTCAGCCAGGTTTTCCACTTATCTCAACAACAGCACAGTGCCCATTAAACTTGCATACTAGCATTTTGCTTTTTTTTAAACTATTCCACAGTCTCTGCTAGGATATTTAGTTGACAGCACAAACTTAGTGCCTACTTGCATTCGTTAATCTGTGTAGAAACTGCTCGGATTGCCAGGTTTTCTGTTTCCTTATAACAGTAATGAAAACATAAGAGTTTCCTCCCCTACCACCATTGGATCCGACAATTCCATAAACTCTCACAAAACAATTCTGGACATTTTCAATATAAATCTTTGATCAATGACAGTGTGACACTCCCCTCAATAGCATTACTTGACAACAGCATTACCTGGAGCAGCAAACAATTCACTTACCACTCCTTAATAGGTAGTGCAAATTCTCATAGGATTTGATCCATTTGTTCACTATACCCTTTACAGTAAGTTAAATTTTATATGATTAATCTACAAGACTGGCAATAAACAGTGACTGTGGTTATGTGGGAACACGTATTCCAATACCTTGCCCATTACTGAGTCAGTATCAAGCTGTATTTTAAAATATGACACTGGGAATATTTTATTAACCCCTCCTCTCTCAGGAAATTATCCTTCCCCCAGATTGTCCTTTCACTAAAAGTGAAAAGATAAATAGAAAGATCACAGGAAATACTCACCAAAATAAATTTAAAAAAAAAAGACAATATTCACAAAAAAGCTTTTTGTTTTGAAGAAACAGAAAACAGGCAGAAAAAGTTTACCTTTCCAGCAGTAGCAAAAAACTCCCCATCTGGCGAGAATTTCATTAAACAAACTTGAGAAGCAGTACTATGAAATAAAGACAATTGAAAATCGCAAATAAGTTTCACAAACTTTTTCAGAACTCCAAACAGCCTTTTGCTTGGAATCCATGAAAGTAATTCAACTGTTGAATCAAATTATGTACTGTACTGTGCGAAACAATTTAAGGTTTAAGAAAGTTGAATACAGGGCATGGTTGTAGTCATACAGGAGTAACGTGAAGCTAAACATTACAGCTGAAGACAACTACAATATCTAATATTTTAAGTGATCATAATTTAAAAACCATTCTTAATGGATTACACGTGTGCGTTCAGCCCCAGATACATCCTGTTTTCACTTCACAAACATCTGGATTTCAAACTCAGTTCTTCCACCCCCACATTATCTTTCAAGTTATCTGGCAAACAAAAAAAACACATTCAATTTTTTCCTATATTTTTCCTATTTCCTAAGGTATAACTGAAAAAAAAACAATAATATACTTAAGAAGTATTTTTAAATAGTTATCACATTCATAGATAAAAAGGTAAAAGATGCCATACTGAAAAAAAAAACATAAGCCTGCTTACGTGGTTCATTTTTCTACTTTCAATGGAAAATATGTACAAGTGAATTTTACATGTTTTCAGGTACTGAGCTATCACCTAAATGACTGGCTTCTTTATGGCAAGAAGAACACACAAGAATTTAATTGGGCAAGTACAGTCTATATTTTTATGCTGAAATTCTTAGACATTTATAACAATTTGTAAGGCCTAACTTCCAAGAGAGATTAAGTTAGCCAGCAGGTTAACAAAAGCATGATGATGTACGTGGACAGTAACAACAGCAAATCTATTACAAAATCTGAGCAACAAAGAAAGGCAATTTCAACTCTGTTTCAGCAACTTGTTCCTACTAGAGCCAATATTAAGACACTTGGGAATGCCTTCTTTAGACATTGATTCTGGCAAAGAATACTGTTGCAAAGTCAGTATCCTGAAAACTTCTCATTAAGAAAAAGAATTGTTCTTTATCTACTAGAATTACAAATGCTGGAAGACATACAGACACAAAAGATGAACTGATAGTGCAAGCTGTGTTGACCCTTTTCACGTGTTAAAGTAAAATACGCAAAATTCAGCTCTTATTACTCCACAAATGAGTTTAGAGGTATGAAGTTAAGACTTCTGTAAGGTTTGAGATGCACATATGAAACTTGCTATTCAAGGGACACAGGAATAACAGTATTGCATGTTCCTGACTACATCTAAAACACTCCCAGATTCTAAAACCACACCTGTGGCATTCTATCTGCAAGTTGATTTCTCTCATTAGGCTATGAGACGATGTTCCAAATGTATCTCAATGAACTAACAAAGTCTTGATTATTTTAGAAAGTTCATCATATTCAAAGGAAAATTTTTTCAGTTGAATTATCTTGGGATTTTGAACACATTGATAAAAGTTAGAGAATATAGGTAAAAAGAAACAATTCAAAAATTAAAAAGGGGCTTTTCCAGTTACGTATAGGAGATCACCACTAATGTCCAGAACCTCATGAAGAACAAGTGCAGGCAAGTCCTTCCAGTCAACCAGTTATGGAGACTTATTTAAGACAAATGACATACAGAACACTACTCCCAAGCAAGCAGTACACTTGATATATTACAAGAGTCTTCCTGTGGTGGGAGGAACCAAGCTTACAAACTGAAGTACTGAACTAAAACTCTTCTGACTGTACCAATACGTAGACACAAAGACTATAATGACCAACTAACATGAACACCCAAAGAGCATTCAGAGATGTGGTAAAACAATGTGGTCATCTTTTCGTGGCTGTTTTGAACATCCAAGAATATAGAAAACGCAAAATGTGGGAAGGCATCTGTGGAGGAAAGAAAGGGGCACTCCACAGGACAGAGAAGGAATTTTATCTAAATCAGTCCTGCAAGTGTAATAACTTTCAAATTAGCAGCCTTCACCTTATTTACTGTACAAGGAACAAAGTCTGGTGACACAGTCACAATGACAGCCTTTACATGGCATTCTAGCAGTGATCAGTAAAACTGAAGAACTGTTAAAGAACACAAACTACCTCAAAAATAGTTACAGTTAAACTTGTAGTAATAAAGAAATGTCATGTACTCAAGGCAAGTATGATTCAATTATCACGTTTGAATAGTGTTTATCAAACAGCAGTATACAGTATGATTTCACTGAACAAACCAGCAAGGGAAAAGGAATCATTTTTAAAACAGTTTCTTACTTGCATTGCCAGATACACCTCCATTCTCCAATATCTGTTCTGTCAGTGCTGTCATTGTCAGAAGAGTTCTCCAAAGGAACATTGGACCAAAGCTGAAGACAACTGGAACCAGTCAAAAGGCGAGTGCCTAAAACACATATTTACAACAAAACAAGTAGAAAAAACAGAAAAAAATGCAGATTGCAGATGTACTGCAAAACAAAATATGCTATATATTAACTTCCACATTAAAAAAAAAACACAAAAAAACCAGCAAGATTGTATAATAGTATGCTTTCATACATTCCACTACATTGATAGATTGGGTCAATCTCATAAGAAGGGCAACTTCTACTCTCCTTTCTTATGAGAGACAATGATTTGAGCTGAAAATTTTCAGAGTAATCATTTCTAAAGACAGGTATCTAAAGCTACTACAGATGTTACTTATTCACAGTACTTATTATTTAAGCCCCTATTTTAAACATTATGTACAGCTGAGAGTAGAATAATAAGGCAATACCATACAGATTCTATTTTGGCTCTTCTCTAACAAGGAGGGACTCTTTTCATCAAGGGTAGATTTCATTTCACTTTGGTGTTCTCTATCATGGTAGGACAAAATGAATATTTTCCTTGTCCCCAAGGAATAGTGAAATTTCAGTAAGAAATATTTGGTACAGAAAATGATCTGTTTCTTATATTCTGTTCTTACCTGTGGGATCCCATGTTAAATTATGTGCTATACTGTCCAGTAAGATTTGAGCATTCTTCTGCCACTGATAATGCAGCTGCTGAAACAGTAAATATTCACACACTTTAGCATGAAAATCCTTTCTTTCCATCACATTTTGTAATAAAAATATCGCACGTTCATTGCACTCTCCAACTTCTATGAAGAGTGCGCCTAAAAATAAATCACTACTCATTTGTATCTTACTCAAAAGAAACTGAGCTTGAAAAACTTAGTATATATCACCATCATTAGAATCTGAGCTTTTCAAAGGGAAAGTGTGACTTCATGGGAAAAAAAAATTCAAACTTTGAGTTGCATCAATTGCCGTTGTTTTTTGTTTTCCTTGGTTTGTTTGAGTTTTTTGATTAGTTTCTTTTTTTTTTTTTTTTTTTTTTTTTTCCTTTTTTGCAACTGTGTGGAGAGTTTTGTCTTTTTCTTTTTGTTTTTTTTTTTTTTTTTTTTTTTTATGCTCATTCTTTCTTTCCCTGGGATAACTGGAGGATTAGATTCAAAAAAGATTTATTTCACATACAGATTTACAGTAATCATCCTGTACTTCAAAAGTATCAAACCCATCTATACAAAAGTTATAGATACAACAAATAATTCTTCCAAGCCTTTCATGGAAAACATTAAGTTGCACCTGCAGATAATGATCTGAAGAAAGCACTTCTGAAACTGGCTTTTTTGTTGATTTTTTTTTCTTGTTTTGTCTTTAATTCTGAATATTCTAATAAATGGAAAAGAAAGACAATCTTACTGCAACTTAAGTATGCTGGACATTCTTGCAGAGAATTTAACTGCAATAATTATGTAACTGAACACTTCAATATAAATATTTGATTTACTTGAAAGGAAGTCATGAATGGAAGACTACTTCCTCTACTGCTTACAGTTACTACAGTAACTTCCAAGTTTGAAGGTACGTGTAGTGTTAATGGTATAGAAAACAAAACATTAAGGGTGGATTAAATGTCCCCAGTCATTGAATAGAAAGTAATACATATAAAAGGTTCATGTGAGAACAAAGTCCCATGTTACCATTATTTTATTTCACTACTTTCCACTGGTGTTATCTGTATTTATTGAGGAGCTGGTATTAAAATACATAAAATACCACAGTTTTACATACCTATCAGGAACCATATGACTGAACTGGTCAGCATAGAAAGCACTACCCAGCTACAGCAACAATTTATTAACACAAATGGAGAGATCAAACCCAGGGAGAAGAAAGAATGCTCCCTGAGCAACTGTTCTGAGTGAAGTCCTCATTATCAAACTTTTATTGGACACTCATATTTCTAAGCATAATGGTAACTTTTCTCATGTAAGGAGCAAAGCTAAATAACTTGTTATAAAGCATTACTTGGCAGAAATTAATATTTGGATTGCCAACTCACTACATCACTATCACCAAAGCTCAGCCACGATATCAAGAGAATATTGGTTTTATCCACTACCCTATGCCAGACAGAAGTCTTAATAGGCTTTCTGAACATTAGAACAGGAATATGCAGTTCCATAAACTGTGGTTGAAATAACAACTGTAAAACACATCAGCACAGAAGGCCTACAGAAGGTGGTTCAAAAAGGAATTCCTATGATAACGGACATATTCTTTGGAGTGCAGTGGCATGCCTGTCTTGCTAGTTTCTGGAATTTTTACAATATGAATTGTAGGCTTACATATATGTAACATGAAGCATTATAATATAACCTGTTTTTACTAGAACTACTTCAAATAACATGCCTCTACTCTCCTACTACCATTTTCACTTCCCATGGACCATTCCATCGCTCAATTTAGACAACAAAGGCAACTTCAGCTTTAAAGCAAAATAGAGAAATGAGTCAAGCTTTACAACTGAGTAAATGAAATTACAGAGCGATTAATTACTTACGTTATGATGACTGCTGTTCTGCTTCAAGAGACTAACCGGCTCAAAGATACAAACCACATTCCCATAAGAAGCTGCAATCTAAAGCAAATTACATATACATAAACATATGCATAAGAAACAAGCTACAAACCAAACAAGGCTAAAATACGGAATTCTGTTTCTAATTTTAAGCTAATATCTATATACCCTTTAGGTAACAGAAGAAAGTTAGCAAAATTATCAAGCAGGTGTTGACAACAATATAAATACAACCCTTTAGTTACATATTAGTCCTGATGAACCACTGACAGCATAGGTAGACTCAGGCAGTTTCACTCTTGTTCTTCTATTTTTTTTTAATTAATATTTATGAGGGCTGCTCTGAAAGTAATGCCTCTTGTTTTATTATGCTGGCCTACAATGTCTAAGGTAGATGATGGTCACATGGCAGCAGAGGTTGAACCTTCCTGCCAGTGTTCCACTACATTTTCTTGCTATGTGACAGATGGCAGCAGAGGGGCAGACCAACAAAGTGACATATGACATGGAAATGCATATGAAGCAAAAGTGTGGAGTTGAGTTCCTCCATGTGGAAAAAAATGCACCTGCTGACATTCACTGATGCTTGCCGAATGTTTATGGAGACCAAATACTGGATGTGAGCAAAGTGAAGAGGTGGGTGGTGCATTTCAGAAGTGGTGACACTGACCTGAAAGACAAGCCACATTCTGGACAGCCACACACAGCTGTCACACCACAAAGCAAAGAGCATCGCAATCGACTCATTGGTGAACCAGCTAATGGTGATGACTACGCTGATAAACAGTGGTTTGTAGCTAAGAATTTGCTCTACCAAGCAGTGCTATTGTGCTCTTTGTAGCTGTTGTAGTTTCCTTAGAAAAAAAATAGGAGGCATTGCTTTTGGAGCAACCTACTCGTTATCAATATGCTCTTCATAGCTAACTAGTTTAACTCGCAAGGAGTCTGTCACATTCAGAGACTAAAAAATAGAATTACCATCAGTTCAGAGCACACCCACAGACCTCCCCAGCACTTTAATATGCTACATAACAAAATGTTAATTAAGAAAATTCAAGCTACAAAAGTTGAACATCCTGCAAAGAGAACATGAAATCAGAATAGTTACTAAATGCTAACATAAAATGCTTCCAAGAAGTCGCACTATAGGCAGTACTGTTATTTCAAAATCTTATTTTATCAGTGGTATCAGCCATCTCAAATCTGAATTAAGACAAAATTGGTAGTGAAAACATCCACATAAAGGCAAGTTTAAGTGACTTTGTTACATAGGACTAAAGACAACCCTATGTCCTTGTCTCTAAAGTAGAGAGAGATGGATTTCAAGGGTAGACTATTTGGTAGGTAAGGAACCGGCTGAGAGTGTCCAGAGAGCTCTGGTCAACAGCTCAAGGACAGGCAGAGACCAGTGATGAGTGGTGCTACTCAGGGACTTGTAACAGGATTGGTACTATTTAACACCTTTGTCAGAGACAGAAACAGTGAGATTGAGTGTGCTCTCAGCAAATTTTCAGATTATACTAAGCTTAGTGCTGCAGTTGATATGACCGAAGAAAGGAATGCTATCCCAAGGGAATCTGGACAGGCTTGAAAAGCAAGCCCACATTAACCTAAGGAGGTTCAATAAGGCCAAGTGTAATGTCCTGCGTGGTGGCATCAAGGAAATCCCAAATATTAGTGAATGGACAGGAAACAGCCCTGCAGATAAGGACATAGGGGGTTCTGGTGGATGAAAATCTGGACGTGAGCTGTCAGAGAACATTTGTGACCCAGAAATCAAACTGTATCCTGCAACAAACTGCAACAGGAGAGGAGCAGCCTGCAGGGCAAGACAGGTGATTGTCCCTCTGCTCTGCCCTCATGAGGTCCCACCTGTACTACACCCAGGTTTGGGGCCCCCAGCACATGAAAGATGTGGAGCTGCTGAAGCAGGTTCACAGGAGAGCTACAGAGATGATCAGAGGGCTGGATCATCTCTCCTATGAAGAATGGCTGAGGCAACTGGGCTTCAGGCTGCAGAAAGGAAGGCTCCACGGACATCTCACTGAAGCATTTCAGTACGCAGAGGAGGCTTGTAAGAAAGATGGAGTTGTTTTTGTTTGTTTTTTAAACAAGGAACTACATGCAGTGAGGGAACAAGGATAATGGTTTTAAACTAAAAGAGCATAGGTTTACATGAAACATAAGGAATACAATTTTCACTAAGAGGGCTATGAAACTTTGGAACAAGTTGCTCAGGGAGATTGTGGTTGCCCCATACCTGGAAGCGTTCAAGGCCAGGCTGGATGTGGCTGTAAGCAACCTGGTCTAGTGGCAGGGGGTTGGAACCAGATGACCTTTAAAGGTCCCTCAGAAACCAAACCATCCTACAGTCCTAACTGAAAGGCCTCTTGCTAAAATCCTTAGAAGACAATGTTGCCTGAAACTAAGATACGGAGATTTATAGAAATTACAAGTTTGCAGAGATAATGCTGGTAACGGACACCCTGAATTTGCAGGTAACACTTGATGCTACGAGGAGCAAAATCTACAGTTCTGATATCATGTAATAGTCAGTTTCTTATTTCTGTGAGATTCTGTCCCATGAAGTTCTCTTTTTTTTTTTTAAAAGCAACATTAGAGATAGGCAGGGTCGCTCTGTAAACATTTTGATTTCAACATCAGCCAGAAAAGCATAAAGAAAAAACTAAACCATATTTTTAAACTAAAACTGCAGATCCAGTTTCAAAAGAAGCCTTCTGCATTAAAGAGAATACAGTTAAATAAATTTTTATGTAAGCTAGTATTGGCCTGTCCCATAAATGCCAACAATAATTTCATCAGTTACAAAATCCGTAAATAAACCTCTCCTTATACCCAAGACTAATATCTGCCCTTTCTAAATCACTTTAAGTACCTCACTTTTTATATTCCAGTAATTCCACTCAAAATCTCAACAGCAACTACTCTGTACAAAAATAATATCCATTAGATTTTTCCTTATTCCCATTTTTTTTCCAAGAGTGGGTAGATTTTCTGTCTATTACTGTACCATTCGTTCATAAGACAAACATCAGCATACCAAATGTTACCCCTGCAAGTTTCATAAGGTTCCAGAGCAATGCAGACACTTTCATTTGTCCTCACTGAGCAGCATGCCACTGAAAGGAATAATGGAGTTTTATGTGTTGAAGAGCTCCCCAAATTACTACAATAATTGCTCAGCAGGAAACCAAACTTGTCTTGTGTTCCCAAGTCCTTTTATTAGTCAAGAGCAGAGATTTACTTGGTTCTAAGAGAAAGGTTACCACCATTCTTGTCTCAACATTCAGGAACGAGGCACCTGCCTCTAGGGCAACAACTCTGTCCAGCCTCACTACTTTGTCCACACTAGGACTAGAACTGGTCTCATTTTATGAAGTTCCCATATAATTCAAAGTTTCTAGATACGTTTTTCCCCCATTAGTTCAAACACTGCATAGAATGCCTCCACATTTTTCCCATTCATGAACTGTAACTCTTACCAAGCTACATAATCACTTGATACCAAACAGCAGAAAATAAAACCATCAGTTCCTCTGAAACCACAGACTGCTATCTTACAAAAAGGAAGCGCAGCACATGAAATCATAAAACCCGAATTGGAAACTAAGCTTGCATATTCAAAATAACTAACAGCCCTAATGATAAAATGTCTTAAAGTGTTTTTACTTACAGAAACAATTTCCTACAGTCAACCTGTAGAAACATCAGCATGTAAACTAAACCAAAATTTTCATTAGTATCTACTTTTTCTTTAATATCAGTAAAATATTGTGCCAAATAAGTGAAATCTCATGTGTACTGCAACAGTGCTGTCACCAGCTATGACACCTAAGAAACAAAAACTTTCATCAAATATTCCAAACCATCTGAAACTAGCACTATCTTCTTGTGCACTGCTTGATATTTATAGAAGTCACACTGTGTGACTTTCTTTTCATGTTTTAATTAATGTTTTGGTCTTAGTTCTCATATTAATTAGAGTTGAAAAGAGGCTTGTAGCTTCCATTGTGTGGAAGAAGAAGTACAGTACTCACTCCAAATAAATCACTCATTACCAAGGTGTATGCAACCAGAGGAAAAAAGATTCAGTGGCCTAAAATTACACTGTCCTCCTTGTAAAAGCCATTCTCATGCAAATTCATGGTAGATGAATGCATATTTGTGTCAGGGACCTAAAGACTCCTGACTAAAGAATCATCCTGGGATGGAGCAAAGTATTCTGACAGTTTTAAGGGAAACTGTTTTGTAGAGACAGCAGACCTTGGTGGTTTATCTTGTTTTTGCAAGGACTTGTTCTGCAAGCAGGTGTTCCACTTGGGCTCTGTATCATGCTGCACCCGCGCAACCAGCACATACAAGTGGAAAAAAAGCCTGCAGACTCTGGGGAGAATGAAAGCAGGAGAGAGGAAAAGTGTCCCCTGAAGCAGGGGATGCCCTGCTGGCACTGCCTATTGCATCCACCATCAGCATGGTCCTTCTCTTTCCTTTTGGCAGTTTGCTGTCTCTCAAGGGTCAGTAAGTAATACCGCACTTGCTTAGGGAGTTTCTGCTTCCCACTTGCGGGGATTATCTAAAATGGATGCCTGTGTGTGTACGAGTGTATGCTGAATAAAACTCATAACCCTCTGTGCTGCTCTCAGTGCATAGTTCACTTGCCTCTGTTCTGTAGACATCCTGTCCCTCAGATCCAAATGTACCCTGAAACAATACCCTCTTGGTGAAATTAGAAATTCTCATATATTCCTCCCCCCTCCCTCCAGAATCTCAATCTTTGACAATGAGAACTGAAGTTTATCCCCAAAACTAGGCTAGGAAGTGAGAAGACAGTGGCATGGTCCACCCAATGCTTCAAAGCCAAGGAAGGATTTGATCAAACATCAACTACTAAGCTGTTGCTTCTTCAAAGTAGCTTCACAATGCATTAGCTACCCAGTAAATTAGAATTAGATTTAGAAGGCAGAAACAGAGAACTCATTACTTTCATAACCTGCTAACAATCCTTTTACAAACTAACTCTGTCATTCAGATGGAGAACAATGGAGATTCTTCAAACAGAGTAAAGCCCTACTATTTGTAGACGATGCTCGACAGCAGCTTTCCATGAGGAGAAAAAACAAAAAGGTACATAACTCATAAACTACATGTTATTACCAGATGCTTTTAGAAAGGTTCAAAATTACAGCCAAACTAAGCTGCATTAATTGCATTCTGTTTCTTCCTATATATATTAAGCACCAAAGAGTAATCTGGAGGTCAATAGATGAGAGATCTGTGTCAGTACTGATGAAGCAGTAAGAAGATAAGTCAACTCTGCAGCAGCAAACTGTAAATACAGAAACCTGTCCAGTCCAAAGCTTCCTAGTTATGTACAACTTAGAATTTCAGTACCCTGCAAATTCACCTATTTTACAGTGGAGAAACACAAGCATTCTTTATAGCTTCAACTACCAGAGAGGAAGAGAACATTTCCACATTTTTATTAATGTTCTCACACTCCCCTTACAAGAATTCATCACTCCAATATTAAAAAGTAGGAACAGAGGGTGGGTACGGATCATCTAGATGGTCATTCACAGATTTCACAGGTAAACACAAAGCAGTTTTCATGCAGAGATCTCGCCTCAGGATGGACATCAGAATCCAGCCAAAGCTGTCAGCAACTTAAAAGTGCACGTGTGCAAAATACTAATGCTATCATGCTACTACAGCTTAAAGGAATCAATTAAAAAAAAAAATCTTACATGTTTACATGAGCCAATATGTACCCACAGTTCCAGCTTCATTGGTAAAGAGATTAACCACACTGTGACATCCCAACAGACAGAGCTACTTGGTTTGTTGTTTTTTTATTGTAACAGAGCAGTTCAGAAAGATGTCTCGGAGAAGAATTTGAAACCTAACAGCGTCTAAAATATGTCATTTCTGAACCAATTTACCTACTTGCGAAAAAGAAAAGATGGGAAGTCAAAAAAGGAAAATTCTGTCCATAAACAACTTTAAGCCTTTATGAATTGCTTGAAAGATACATTGTTCTTCAGATCACTGATATGATCTGAAAATTATTTTTGTGGAAGAACTCATCTGCTGCCAGTCACTGACATGTAAAAGCATGACCAAACTGAGCATTGTGAAGCCAGAGTGAATAAACTACTTTTGCTGCCACCTTATTAATCTTTTGGTCAATTTCTTGTCTCCTTTATGCATCTTCCTGGGCAGCCCCATGTTATCTTCTACAATCTCATAACTATGCTTATTATTTCTTATTTACTGTGTTGCTTACCAAAAACAAAGGGATGAAGCAATTAGCCATTTTGTTCTTCACTCTAGTATACATGTCTTAACTTGAAAGCGTCCATACTTTTGAGAAAGCTCTTAACGCAGACATGCCCAGCCCACACACTCTACGTGGCCCAGCCCAGCCCAGCCCATTCTGCAGCCCACCCTCTGCAATCATGGCAGCAGCTCTTTCCTGCTGAGCAGCCCAGACAAGCCCTAGATACGCACCCATCACTCAACAACAACCAACAAACCATGAAATCAGGACACGTGGAGGGCACAGTACAGGGCTAACTCAGGTTATGGTAAATAATTTTATATGTTCTGATACGTTGCCTAAACACAATTCTGAAAACAGTGAAAAGTATGCACTCTCGCTTTTCATTCTGATGAAGGAATTTGAGAATAGGTTTCAAGAGGGCTGAAAAAACTATACTTTTTTGGGTATATCTGCAAACACATTTTCAGTCACCATAAATACATTACTTGGAAATTTTCAAACGGAATGTATACAGTTGCAGTTGGATATTCAATTCAAAAGTTTCACCATGTTTCCTTATTAGACTTTTACAATACCTGTAACAGAGAAACTTATACCTTGTATCACAATCACACCTCACAGACCTCCTACATTTGTAAACAACGATTGTCAAATCAAATATCTCTGATGAACACCATGGGAACTCACTAAGAATTGCAACCACTTCCATCAAACCATTCTGATGAATTAGTTTCACAAAAACAAGGTCAAATATCCCACTACATGAATGTTTTGCTGCTCTTTTTTCATGTTTTAATAAAAAATATAAAAAATAAGTTGTTACTTACATGCATTAACTATATTATATACTTTATACATGGCCCAAGACAATTCGTCTTCATTCAGTGTGGCCCATGCAAGCCTAAAGGTTGGACATCCATGACTTCACATGACATTCCAAGAACATTATTAGAAGCATAACATACCTTTCCCTGTTGCACTGAACAGTCCACACATCCCACTTGAATGTTTCCATGTTTTGCTCCAGGGATTATCTGTAATCTTTCAAAGTCAGTTCCTAATACAACGATATCACATCCTGATGCATATGCCTAAAACCAAACCAAAACAAAACAAACATAAACACAAAAAAAACTCACAAAAAAGCAGAATCTCAGAATTAAGCAAAGCTATAGCCACTTAAAGCATATCAGTGAAACAGCATAGCCTGCATGTTTTATCTACGTAGAATCCCACAGACACATGTACAAAGATCAAATGGATGTCTACAATTTCAATCAAGCAACAGAAGCTGCTTAGAAGTCCACCACAACACATGTGTAACAGAAAAAAAGTTCACGACAGAAGAGACAAAATTAAGTTATGAAAAAGTCTATGAGAGATGAAAAAAAAAAACTATGAAAAACAAAGATCACTCAAAGCAATACATTTCCCAGATTGAAGGCAGAGACATCTAAAACTAAGTTTTTGAAAAAGGGGAATGGAAACTGAAAGATAAGACCGTATGAAGCATTCAGCAAAATTAAAATGCAAAACGGAAAAACAGAATGAAGCTTGGTTTTAGAAAAGTTATCTGTGGATTCATTTTAAGTTCATATGGTCACTAAGCAATTTCACATATCCAACATACTAATAGAGACAGCTGATGAGTACTGCAATGTCCAAGTCAAATAATTCTTCCTACCTTTAGGTGAGTTGTATTAGAAATTAGGCACATATTAAAATAGAATAATTAAACATTTGAGAAAACACAAAATACAGCTTTCAAGTCCAGCAACAAGGAATGCACAAACAACAAAAGTGTAAGAGCAAGAAGCTACTAGCAAAATTATGAGCACCAACAACAGACTAATGTTAAAAGAGAGACAAAGACTGACTGTGAAAACAAGTTATTGGTCGAAAAGATTCAAGAGCAAAACATAAGAATTGCAGATGGAAGTCTGCAGGACACTGATATAAAGGATCATTCCTTACAATCAGTCCCACTACTTCTAGTACAGAAAAAGCAAAAGTCTCTTGACTTGAAAAGAAATGCAGAAAAATGTAACACTATACTTGCAAACTCAAATTACGTTGGTCATGCTTTCAGGTGTTTTAGGTTAATGAGCACTTTTGGCCAAACCTGTACTAGACTATCTCACCACTACACATACTAAAACAAACAAACAAGAAAGGAATATTTCAGTGGAAAGCTAATTTCCCTGACAGTATGATCAGTGATGTTTCACAAAAACAACATTACTCAGTAAACTGATCATCATTCTCTACCACTATTCACTTTTCCAATCTGCTGACCACCAAACCATCCTTAAAATTACTTGATAAGTGAAAGTGCTGCCTAAAATACTTCTTCAGGGTAAATAAATACATTTATTTCTGATCATTTACTAATGGTCACTTTTGGTGCCCCTTCCCGTCCTGTCTACTCTTCAGCTGCAAGGATTTTCAAGCGCCATAGTTCCTCTGGTCAAAAGAGGATCATTTATTACAAATGTGTATACTGAACTGCAGATTCTGATTTAAAACTCATTTCAAGAGACTTAATACTATTTTCTGTATAAATTTTGAAGTGATTATTTTGACACTGCAATGACATGTTAAACTTGCAACCTATTCCTCAAAGAACATTTTTTTTTCTGATGTCAATAACTATCTCACTTGCTGACTCATTTATTAAATTCATAGCCTACCAGGCAAAGGTTACTCAGAAGTACACCATATACATATTTTCCCAAAGTCATTCTGTTGAATTTACTACTTTGTATGAAGTCAATTTGAAGAAACAACGAGTCTCAATAAAGAGAGAACACAGCTTTATTAGAAAAGCTTTTAGAAGAGTGAAGTGCCAAATACTGCAGGAAGCCCTCCACCTCTTCTGTGCCACCTACTAGGCCTCATCAGTGTGTTACAGGCTTAATGGATTCATCCCCAGCTGGTTCTCCCCGCTCTACACCCACAGGCAAGCCTAGGATCATGCACAGTTACAATATTCCCACCAAGGGGAGTAAGAAGGAGCATAAATAGTAAAACATCACCAGCAGCAATTCTGATGTCTGTAAACTAAGCATTTGAACTGGATCAAGAGCTCTATCAGTTTTTACATACTAGAAAAAGAAATAATCCTGAGTACACTTGGATTTTGCATTGGAAGAGCTCTGAAGAAACTATCAAACACTGGAATCTTTCAGAACTCATATATTCATCAACATACCTACCAAGAACAAGGACTTGAAGAACTCAGCCATGCTACTTCAGGCAGCGCTACACAACAGCAGTTTGAAGAGGAAAACAAACACCCTAGATCCAGTGTTTGCTGGAAAATTTCCCTTTATGAATATAAATTCTTGGCCAAAAGGCTTATGCCAATATTTAAGCAACAATATTGTTTTATTCTTGGTATTCATTTCTTGCTCAATTTCATTTGTGCTATGATTTAAAAAAAAAAAAAAAAAAAAAGAAGAACTGCCAAATGAGGAATGACGTTTCCAAAGAAGAGAGAAAAGTTGGGGAACATCCTTTCATTCCACTGCTTTCCTGTTCCAACAAGTAATCGTAAATGCACTCAGGAATCCAAGCTATGGGTGGAGTAAAAAGAATGTCTTTTTAGGATATTCCTTCTCTGAAAAAAAAAAAACAACACAACACCAAAGTCGCTCTATCCTTACATTCTGGTAATTCTCCACGTTTACTGATAAAAAATTATACATCCGGGGAAAAAAGAATCACTTCTGACATGAGTCTATTCAGACATCTCACATCACGCTTGGTCACTCTGACTTCCTAATCCCCAGCACGCTGCAGAACTAGCTCATAAAACCGCAGAGCAGATCTGTCCCCAAAGAATTAGTAAGACAAATCAAAAAACAAACTACGTTTTCAAAGAGCTTCCAAGTATAACTACAGCCAAGCAGACGGAGGGTGACTTAGGACAAGCAAGTTGCAAACAACTGTTTTCAAGGAGGAAGCACATGAAAAATAAAATCTCATCCAAAATCTGTAAAAGAGAACCTTGAGGCCTCACTAAGAACGGCAGCTACTTCCATCCAATCAGACTGTTCCCGTGAAACTGATGCATCAAAGTCAAGTGTCCCACTCGTTTTACGGTTTTGTTGGTCTTCTTTCCATGTTTTAATAAAAAACATTAAAAACTAAGATGTTTTGTTACTTATAGACATTCACTGTAGTATCTACAGTGAATGAGGGCTGATCTGAAAGTAATGCCTCCTATTTTATTATGTTGGCCTCTGACATCAGGGGTGGATGTTGGCGGTATGGCAGTAGAGGTTGAACCTTCCCACCAATATTTTGTTGCCGTGTGACAGCAGCAGAAGGGCACTCTGACAGCACAGCATCTGACGTGGAAGTGCACGAAGAGCAATAGTGTGTCACTGAATTCCTCCATGCAGAAAAAATGGCACCCACTGACAATTCATCAATGCTTGTGAAAACGTACAGAGACCAAATAGCAGATGTGAGCACAGCGAGGCAGTGGGTGGTGTGTTTCAGCTCTGCTGGTACAGGTTTTTACAAGCATTGCATGCAGGCTCCTGTTCACTACAGATGAAAATGCATAGCTAATGGTGGTGCCTGCGTTTAAAAACAGCATTTTGTAGCTGGGAATTTGCTTTATCAAACAATGTTACCGTGCTACTGTTGCAGCTTACGTGAAATAAATAGGAGGCACTACTCCCAGAGCGACCTACACAGATGCATCTCAAGACTATTCCTCTTCACTCAATAGGGCCCAGGCAAGCCAGCAGGTGGGACACCCGTGACTCAGGAGGTTACTTTTGATATTTAGTTAATGTTAACCCACAGTTTCAAGGACAAAAGGCAAAGCATACCGGAGGGAAGGCAGAGTAACATTCAATAGAAAAACATGTTGGAATAGGCAACAAAGCTGTCTGCTAAAGGTAACTGCAACGGGTTCCCTCTCCTCCTGCTGTCTACCAACCCAGTCCTGCTGTACGTCCTGCTAATTTGATACTTCAGGAGAGGAGATTGACCTAAGCTGTCCATTGTTGACCCCACACTGCTCTTTTTCAAGTGGTCTCTGTGGAATCATTCTCACACACATTTACTGGAGCCCAGACTCCAATCTGGAAGGTGGTTTCGAAGCAGCAGTACACTTAAAAAGATACTTATTGAAATTAAGAGGACCAAGCTAGTATTTGGACTACTTTTACACTTAGAGACACTTTTTTTCAGCGCAGAAAACTGTATAGGGCATTTCAGCACTGCATAACAAATGGAAGTCAGTGCTCAGAAGTAACGGGTACTTCCTGTACGCCTAACAGCCTCACATACAACAAAAACGAATTCGGCCCACTACTCAACTTTTACCTACTTTTTACAGCAGGACTTATCCACAATAGCTTGCAAGTTGTTTGCTTTTGCTTTGACACATGCTATTGAGATCTCTTTTTTTTTTTTTTCATAAATTACGGAAATGAAAAAGAAAAGCACTGCAAGTGCTCTGTTTTCTGCAGGGCAAGAAGTAGCTCCAGAGTATAAGCATCTCATACCTGTACTCTTGCTTATCAATATTAGTGCAGATGGGTTGGTGGGTTTTTTTTTGGGGGGTGTGCGTATTTTATGTCTGAAAGAATGCTGCCATACTGAGGAAATCATATTTAAGAATTTTTCTAGAGATATTTTAAAAAGAAACCTGCTTGCTTTAAAAAGAGATACATCATAAAGTCTCATCTTGGTGAACCAGAAAACTTTTCACCTTAAAAATGTCCTGGAATATTTACAAAAAGATGACTTTACACAATGAGACAAGGAGATACTGTTTACTTTATCATGTTGCTGGA
The DNA here is from genome assembly GCF_002078875.1 of Numida meleagris. Lineage (NCBI taxonomy): Eukaryota > Metazoa > Chordata > Aves > Galliformes > Numididae > Numida > Numida meleagris. Next base: position 70,741,808 of record NC_034438.1, read on the forward strand.
ATGTTTATTAAACAACACGTTGTTCTTTTGTTACAGAAATAACCAAGGTAGAACTAGTACAAGCTGGGGGAAAATGGATTTCACTAGCTGGTGACGCAGCAAAACAAGCCTGAAATTAGGAAGTGAAATATGCTTGGGGTCTGTGAAAATAAATATTGCTCTGCATGGCATAGAGAGTTTTCATAAAATTCCTCCCCATTCTTTCATTTTTTCGTAATCTTTTTCTCCTAATCAAACATCACTTTTTACTTGTTAAACTTCTCCAAGGAAATATGATTTTACGAATGGAAAGAAATTCTTTACCAGGGACTGTAATAACAGGACAAGGGAAATTCTTTGCTCAGAGGGTGGTGAGGGGCTGGCACGGGCTGCCCAGAGAAGCTGTGGATGCCCCAACCCTAGAATGTTGAAGGCCAGGTTGGATGGGGCCCTGGGCGATCTGACCTAGTGGCTGGCAAACACACCCACAGCAGGGGAGCTGGAACTGGATGGACTTTAAGGTCCCTTCCAACCCAAGTCATTCCAGCATCTGTGATTCCAGAATTTTGACGCTAACAGCGCGTTAAAAGCATGTTAGCTTTAAAGGATAAAAATACAAGCAACTACGTGAAACATTCTCATTTCTTTCAACACTGGAAGTCCAATATACATAACTTTTAAAAAGAAATACTGGCAAACGAGACTCCAATCTTAACGTAATTATAAATGAGCAAGAGTCTTGATCTCCTACATAGCATAGCACCTCTCAAACTCTGTGAACTGACCTACTGCCTATTTCAGCTAATATTCACAGGTTTATTTCTAAAAGTAGGTATGCATACGCACATTTATATAGTTATATATATCTTTAGATAGGTATAAGGCACATGCAAACATGTACGGGTTGATGATGCAGACTACAGAGCAGAACTCTGCTGGGCCTAACGTCCTGCAAAGCTCCCAGTGAAGCAGACCAACGGATGGCACTTAGCAGGAGCTCTCTGGAAATGGCCTCTCCTCAGCCCCTGCACTGGAAGCTTACCACTACAGTCACCTTTCCTCTTGCTTCTCCTGTTTTGCCAATTGAGCTACTGTATCTGAGGAAACTCACAAGGCTCCACAGGGCCACTTTTACCACTGGTAGGTCTCAAGGGTAGTCAGGGCTCACAACAAGACAGACCAATTAAAAAGATTTTATATCGTTCTGTGATAGCTAAATAATACTTCTGTTACATATTTGAAAGTGGAAGTTTCCAATAGCCATTCTACTGCCTTAAGGAAGATTAATTTCTCATTTAAAAAAAAAAAAAAGCAACTCTAATGAAAAGCACCAAAAAGAAACATTGACTAGGAACAAAAGCTTATAATAAAATGATAGAAAACTGACCTTTGTTAATTACATCACGTACCTATGTCTTCTGCTGGACTGAACACAAATATAACACAATTAAGCCTGGGCTTAATACTACTCATTGAAAGGCTTCGGTTGGAAAGGATCTTAAAAATCATCCAGCTCCAACTCTCACACATGCAACATAACTTGGCATAGGTGGGAGAGGCGTGTTTCTCTTCCCTCATATTTTATTCGTATTTTATTACTTTTTCAGATACAGGAAAAGAGCTATCAATTTTCCTGTTCCGTGTTCTAAAGATTAAACCTATTGTTTCCCGAAAAATAAATTAGAAGAACATTTCCTCCACCTGTTCACTTTTCTGAACAATCTAGTGAATTTAATATAGTGCTACAAAATGAGTGACAATTAAAAAAAAAAAAAACACAAAACCAAGAACAACAAAAAAAGCAACCAGCCAAAGTATTTCTCTTGACAGTTTTACATCTGAGCAAGAGAAATTCATTAATAACCTTCTGAGTAAAAGGGCAAAACCCAGTCAAGATCAGTGTGTGTACAGGAAACACAGCCACTATGTTTATGTCAAAACACTTCTTGCAAACAAGAGACCATAAGAACAGTCAGTGAAAGCTGCACTCTCCAGTCACTTCTCTCTCTCCAAAGACAGATTTATTACTCTTTTGACCTCGCTTATGGAATTCTAACACTTTAGGTCAGGCTGGAGCAGGCAGAGAGCTCTTCAGTGGCACTGAAAACTTCACCTGCCGCAGCTTAAACAAGAACTATGTCAAAATGGGAAAATCCCCATGTCCAAGTCTTACCAGCACACCCCTGGTGAAGCAAAGCAAACTCTGGTGTCTCACTAAATGATTTCCCACCACTCGCGGGTCTTTTACGTTTGTGGATATCTGAAGTCAGACAGTTCGGCACAGGGGTTTCCATTTAACAAGCCTGCCGTTGTGGCTTTTTGGAAGCAAGGACATCACCCGGCAAGGCTCGGCTGCGGGGACGAGCGGGGCTGGAAGCACACAGCTGGGCACGACTACGTGTGCACACACACACACACACACACACACACACACGCTCCACTTGGAAAACGGTAGTGAAAGAGGACCGGGATCACGAACAGAAGACTTAAGCCTTTACCACACGCACCGCCAGCGTTCGCTCCGCACCGCGCGCACCCGCGCGGAACGGCAGCTCAGGGGCGGTCCCGAAGCCTTAAGGCCGCGCTCCAGGCTTTCCCCCGGCACCGCGGGGCCCACGTTTATGTAACGGCGCGGGCCGCCCCGCCGCGTCCATCTTCCCGCAACACGGGCGGCACGCCGCCGGGCCCGCAAGGCCCCGCACGGCCCCCAGCCCAGGCCGGCCCCGCTGCGTGCTGCGCTCCGCCTCAGCTCGGCCCCGCCGCGCCGAGCCCCGCGCCGGCAGCGACCTGACGCAGCTCCTTTCCGAACCGCGCGGGCTGCCGGGGCCCCGGCGCGGACTCACCGTGAAGGGCTGGTCGTGCAGGCTCCCCACGGAAAAGCAGTTATCCCCGGGGTTCACGGCCCCCGTCAGCACCTGGTGCAGATTCATGACGACACGCAGGCGCCCGGCGCTGCCGGGGGCCGCCGCCGCCGCCGCCCGACCCTCCCTCCTCCCGCGGGCTGTGGAGGCAGAGGCACATGCCGCGGGGCGGAGCCTCCACACCCCGGCACCGGCCCAGCCTCCTCTCGCGAGAGCTCCGCCTGCGCGCCATTCTCGGTCCTGCGCCTGCGCGCTGGCGGCGGGAGCGCGGAGTGTGGGTGTTTGTGTGGGTTGTCCTCGCAGGGGGAGGCAGCGAGCTGGCGCGCGTGCGTGTGGTCTTTCTTCTTGGGTTACTTTCCCAGTACTTGTGTGAGCCAGGAGAGTTCGCACCCACGGGGTCATGGGGGCTGTGCGTTTCAGTACATACGAGCCCTGCATCCCTGCGAAGCAGGTGGTGGTACCGGCTGCTGCGGTAGTTGATGAAAATAAACACTGGATGTATCTAGGCTAGTGATTTGAGAGAAGTCCGTCCCATTTTTTTGCTCTGTAGGCATTTCTTGAACGAGCCGTGGATTCCTTGTGCTGGAAATACACTCCCATCGCCCTACTCCGAGCAAGGCAGTGAATCGGGCCGTGTGCGTTAGCGTGGCCAGGCTGAGAACCAGCCCAGCCGTGACTGCAGCCACCCAGGGAACTTCCAGAGCGTGTGGGACAAGGCAGGCCAGCAGCCTTGCTAAAACACCTCCAAATGCACAGTGAACTCTGTGCCAGCTGCTGGGCAGCCAGGTACCAGCGCAACAGTGGAGCTCTCCCAGACCTTGGCCCGATGATGGTTTCAGGAAGATGGGAGAGTTCGGAACACCAGTGGCAAAAGTGAAAGCAAGGGTTTTACTGACGGAGGATGTTGAACCTCTGGTGTGTTACAACACGGTATGATATGTTTACAGCTGACACACACTAGCGTGCTGATATGGTAAGAAAATAAGGAACTTCTCAGTTTCTTCCTAATTAGATTTGGTCTTTATGAGTGTTCACATTACTTTGTTTGCTTTACTTAGTAACGACACGGACATTGCCTTTTATCCTGTCTTCTGCGGACAGAGTGAGAGCCTGTACAATAGCACGCTAGGCACATATGTCCACCTTCCAGCTCCCACCACCTTCCCCTCCCGCCCATTGCTGTCAGCAGCCAGCGATACCTATTTTAAAAAATACGTATCCCCCATAAAGTTGATAACCACCACAAAAGTGTTTTCATGTCATTTCGGTCATTTTGGATATTTCTGTCACCTTCTGAGCAAACAGTTTATCCAAGAAGCCATTTGTTTTCCCTCTCACTCAGGGAAGTGCCTAGAAGATATGAAAAAGGCATTAAATTTGCCCGGCAGGATTGCAAAATACCAAGGCGAAGTCCTATGCGTTGTTTTGCCCTCTGACATCAGTAAATCTTGTTCTCTAGCTTCTTAGAATTACAACTCTAGACGTTGCTGATTGCGGTCATTCACAAGCCCTGCTGCACATGTTTGCTCCCTTCTCACCTTTGGCTTTTTAAAGTAACACTACAAAATATTCTCAGTATCAGCAGAAGGTTGGAAACACCACTTCTTTTTGAACATACAGTGGCTGTGGCTGTTCATAAAGGCTGACAATTTCAGCATTTGTGCATGGACACAAGAGGTTGGAAGTGCACGATGTGCTTTTTGATTTACTGGACAAAGCATTGCATGTTCAGTAAAAATCAGACCTTTGAGTGCTCCAAAAAGGATATACTTATACTGTACGCATATACACATTGTGCCTTCATACATCTTGCTTGTGTTTCTCTGAGAAGGTCTAAGGGAAGTTCAGGTGAGAATTTTAAATCATATTCGCATTTCTCTTTTAAAATCAAAACTGCATTTCTGCATAGCAAATCTAAGTTCACTCTGTTCTTCAGTGTAATGCAGTGGAAAATCGAGGCAGATTTGTAAATTATTTTGTATTATTACAATGACATACATATCTTGTGTTCTTTCCATACAATAAATACCACGAGTCCCTCATTAACAGCAGTGAGTTTACTTACGTCAGCAGTACACAGGCAGCTGTGAAAGCAGCACACATTTTAAATGGCATGTTTAATGTTTGTCAACAGTCCTAGCAAATATTATTTCCTTCCTACAGGTGTGTGGGTAGGTAGCATTCTTTTTTATTTTTTTTTCCCCTGAAATCATTTTTTTTGTATGGAATTCACGACATTTTAACTTATTTCTTAGGAAAGCAATGCACTCTAGCAAGGAACAACCGTTCCACCTCATGTACTCTTTGACTTTGTCTTTCTTGCCCTTGATCTTTCTGCAAGGTATCGCTGGGTTGTGATTGCCTGAAACAAGGCTCTGACCTTAGTGAGGTCAAGAGGAAAATCCCTGGCTGGGATCCCAAAGGTCTAAGGTTCACACTCTGTACCCAAGTGGGAATAATGAGGCGTGCTTGATTTTCTTCTTGGCTTTCTTGTCTTTCATGATGTAAACCAGTGAAAACGTGACATGGTGTCTTAGGAAAACATAAAATGTATAAATATACAGAAATGGACATTTAGTAGACTGCTCCTGAACAGCCAACCAATTTATGAAACCTTTCTTTGGAAACAGCTTCCTTTTTTTGTTTCCTCAGTACCCTGCATTCTACATCTGTAGCCTTCAGGTAACAGAGACATTTGCTTTTTATTTTTTTTTGTTCTATTTTCATTTGGTGAAAGACGTTTTGTAACAGTTCGTGTTGTCACTTCTCTTAACATCTGCAGTGCACTACATTCTCTTACATCCCTGTTCTGATATAACCTTTACTTGGTGCAGGAGATACGCCCTGACTGGTATCCTTTTGTAGAAGGTATTAGAGAAGATATTTTGATTTATTCATCCTTTATTTGGCTTTTGGCTTCCATTTCACAAGCTTAAAGTATCCTCAATAGTTGTTGCCAAGGTGAAATCCCTTATTAGATCCTTTGGGCTTGCAAATTAACAGTTGACAATTACAAGCCTTTAAAATTTCCATTCATTTTCAGAGTTTTGCATTCCTTTCACAGACTGAGATTAAAGCTGCTTTTGAAGAATATCACATAGAAGTTGCTGGATAATACATTATCTATATGTTCGTTCTCTGTTTATTTATAAAATAGGCTGTAATCACCAGTAATTTAGAAAATGGAAATTTGGGTATGGTTTTGTTTTGTTTTGTTTTGTTTATGCATCCTTTAGTGGAGCCTTTTAAGCTCAGTTTGTTCTTCCCAGCTTGCCTAGAAACAGTGAGCTGGTGGGGAGAATGGACCTGTCTCTGAGCTTCATGCAGTGTTCTTGCAGAGCATGGGTGGAAAGCTCAAGCCTTCTGCCCTCTCCACGAAGCCACTCAGCATCTGTCTCCTTCCTGTCAGAGAGCAATGCAGCAAGGCTGGCAGGGCTTCAGCACGACACTGCTGCATGGAGTGCACACCAGTGAAATCAAAAGTAATCCTGCATAACCTGCAGGAGTGCTGTCCCTTCAAAACAGTACTAATTTCCAAATGCATCATTCAGTTTTCCATTTCATCACTCATAGTACGTGGATGCTTTTCCTTCCAGCATCCTGGATGTGACCGAAAAAGGCTTTGTCCACTTGTACAGACGTGTGTGTTCAGCCAGTCAGCTCTTTGTGTGGACCTGAGGGACTTGGAGAAGATCCTCAGACATTACTGGTGCTGAACTTGTGTGTGCTATGGGACTTGATATTCGCAGGTGAGGCTATTAAAATAAGCATTATGAAGTGCTATTTACCAGAATGTCTTTGTCCTTTTTATGTAAACTCTCAGTTTACCAGTGGAATATCGATAACAAAAATTGTAAAACCATGAAAACTGGTAAGTCTAATATTTCTACTATTTTTCTCTAAGGTGCAGGAGATTTCAGGTTGAGACTGAAAATAGCAGATTTTTTTATTTGCTTGCTGTGGAATAAGCCATTTGTATAAGCTGTGTCCCTCTCAGATGCATCCTCCACCTCTTTACTCGCATCTGCTTCATGAGGTAGTCTCATTTTTTGCTCTTTTGCCAGCAGTGTTAGTGGTATTACAAGGAAAGCACAGGAGTTGTTTACCTCTTTTTCTGCTTGCTCCATTTCATTAAGGGAGCCGTGTTCCTGCCCTCAGGCATCTCAGTGCACGTCTACAGTGTCTCTGTACAGTTAAGGATGCTTCCTTTTTAACATTACCTATTTTATTTTCTATTTTTGTCTCCCAAAGTAGAGAAGAGAAGAACAATCAGATCAAGGAGAGTTGATCTTTGCATTACTGCAAATTCCTTTCACCATCTGATGGCATACAAACCCTATTTATTGATAACTCTGTGGAAACAAAATCAAGGAGCTCAGAGTAATAGGACTTCAAAATTTAAGCCTAGCGTTAGATTCATGGTTGACTGCTATATGCTGAGTAGAAAATAACATTATAGTTACTGATTTTAGTGGAACTAATGTAGTTCCACTCATGCCTGGAACACTTAAGAGGTTTGAAAAGATCTATTAAAGTTGTTTTTCTTGTCACTTGATCATATGTATGTCATCTGAATTTCTTTAACTGGCAATAAAAAATCTATGTTTTTATGAGAGAAAAGGGTATTAAACATATTCCATTTTATAAATAACAAGTTGTAAGATTTTCTAACACAGTTTTGGGCAGAATCTAACATTTACATGTGCATATTTTGAGACACGTTAAAGAGGTGTTTCTGGAGGAAGGCCACAGAAATGATCCAAGGGATGGAACACCTCTCCTGTGAGGACAGGTTGAGAGCTAGGGCAGTGCAGCATGGAGAAGAGAAGGCTGCAAGGTGACCTGAGAGCGGCCCCTCAGTATCTACAGCGGGGCTGTAAGGAAGAAGGGGCAGACTTTTTAGCAGGGTCTGTGGTGACAGAACATGGGGAAAGGATTTCAAACTAAAGAAAGGGAGATTTAGATTGGATATAAGGAAGAAGTTTTCTACGATAAGAGTGGTGAGGCACTGGTGCAGGTTGCCTGGAGAGGTGGTGGATGCCCTGTCCCTGGAGACACTCAAGGTCGGGGTGAATGGGGCTCTGAGCACCTGATGGAGCTGTGGGTGTCCCTGCTCATTGCAGGGGAGTTGGACTGGGTGACCTTCAAGGTCCCTTCCAACTCAAATGATTCTATGATTCTAGGATAAAGTAAGCTGTCCATCAGCGTGAAATTTCATCTGTTTTGCAGCTGAAGATAACTTCAACTAGATTAAAAAAAAAAAGAGCCACTTCCTTTTTAATTTTGCTGTGACTGTAAATTCTCACCTTTTGTTTTATTTTTTTTAATGTAGACTGTGACTTTCCCGAAACAGCATGAGGTTTTGTGATGTAAACTGTTTAATCTGCCCAAGAGCAGTACTGCTTTCTCATGACTCTTCCCCCAGCACATATTGTACACTCCACCTCAATGGACTGATTTTATTTAGTGCTGAGTCAATATTTACCACTCTGCTATTGCCTGCGGTAGTTTTAATCCCTGTCTGAACAACTGAATGGGACCAAGAGCTTATTAAAGCATGTAGGCCTTTATCCTGTCATATTCAGTGAGTTTCTGGTGAATGTTAAAGGGATCAACACCCCAAAGGGCTAGAATGAAAGTGATTACAAACACCATGTGTAACGGAGCAGCTCTAAGAAGTATCATATATTGTTCCTTGTACAGTTTGGTTATTCCTGGAGTGTAACACTATTTGTTTTTACGTGAATGTTAGTGTTCCATTGCAGACACTCATCAGGAAATATTTTTGCTATACGAAACACTTGATTTCACAGAAGGTGCTTGTCAGGGATAGCTGCAAATTTCTGCCTCTATCTTACCCCCTGTTTGCAGGTGGAATTGCAGAAGTCAGTGTACAAACAATGTGTAGAGGAAAATAAGAGTCCCTGCAGAGTAAGTGTACCAGAGAATTATCTATGGTGCTTTGATAAGATAAGGGGCTATCTGGTAGTGCTGGTAGTTGCGCACACACAGACATTTGGTGGAGCAGAGAGCACATGACTTAAAGGGGGAAGATGTGTGCAGTCACAGCCAGCGGGACAGCTGCCTGCCAGGCAGAGAGTGCAGAAGCAACAGCAGCAAATATTTCACTGGCATATATGGATGAGAAGGAAGTTATTTCTCAGTATTGTTTGTATTGCAGTGGTCCAGGAGGACTCCACCAGGATGTGGGATGTAATGTATGAGGAAGGGCTGGTGTAACACCTGGAAGGTGCACTTCTTCTACCCCTACAGAGAATGTCATAGGGTATTTTCTGTGCACAGAACGAGAGGGATCCTGCTGTAGCAGAATCATACACCTGAGAAGAACCAAGCCTAAGAGAAAATAAGAGAGAAAATAAATAAGAGCAGTCAGCAGTTGGCAGGAAGCAGGTGTCCTTCCAAATGCTGTTAGGCTGAAATGCTTTGTGTATGCAGACTCAGATGTGGACAAGGCTGTTTCAGCCTTTCCTTCCTGAATAGACTGAATTGATGGGTGAAGGTAAACTGTATGCGTTTCAATAGGGCCAAGTGTTGGGTCCTGCATTTTGGTCACAACAACCCCAGGCAACCCTACAGGCTTGGGGAGGAGTGGCTGGAAAGCTGCCTGACGGAAAGGGACCTTGGTGTGCTGATGGACAGTCGGCTGAATATGAGCCAGTGGTGTGCCCAGGTGGCCAAGAAGGCCAATGGCATCCTGGCTTGGATCAGGAATGGGGTGGTGAGCAGGACTAGGGAAGTCATCCTGCCCCTGTACTCGGCATTGGTGAGGCCCCACCTCGAGTACTGGGTTCAGTTTTGGGCGCCTCAGTACAGAAAGGACATGGAGGTGCTGGAGCAGGTCCAAAGAAAGGCAACAAGGCTGGGGAAGGGCTTGGAGAATATGCCCTGTGAGGAAAGACTGAAGGAACTGGGGCTGTTTAGTCTGGGGAAGAGGAGGCTGAGGGGAGACCTCATTGCTCTCTGCAAATACCTGAAAGGTGATTGCAGTGAGAGCAGGGCTGGTCTCTTCTCACTGGTGACAGGTGACAGGACAAGGGGAAATGGCCTCAAGTTGCGCCAGGGCGGGGGTTAGGTTGGATATCAGGAAAAACTTCTTTCCAGAAAGGGTTGTTAAGCACTGGAACAGGCTGCCCAGGGAGGTGGTTGAGTCACCATCCCTGAATGTGTTTAAAAACCACTTGGATGTGGTGCTCGGGGACATGATTTAGCGGTGGGTTGCTGGAGTTAGAGTAGTATGGTTAGGTTGCGGATGGACTTGATGATCTTTAAGCCAACCTGAGCAATTCCGTAATTCTGTGATTCTATGATTCCACGTTCTGTCAGCTTTACAGGCAACGATTTAAAACACAAAATCTTCTTCAAACTTACAGATGTTAAAATGTGAACAGAGCAAGTACAAACAGCTGTGCAGAGCTTTATTTGCCAGTACAGGTAGTGCACATGTAAGACCTTGTAACTGGTTAGGGTAGGCTGTCAGCTGCATTGCAGAGAAGTCAGTTTTGGAGGAGTGGAAATACATTTCTGTTCTGCAATTTCAGTGTCTTACTCCGTGTGTTAACTGCTGAACTTCCATTGCAAAGGCCATTGTGATTCACTGGCACTGATGCGTAGGGCTTTATCAATACCACTGTCCGTGGGGAGTTCTTGTTTGAACTTCAAGTAAAGTATATTGCTTCTGCTTTTCCTGAGAGACTTTGCATAGGAACTGGTAGCAAATGCAGCCACAAGTCAAAAGGGAAGCGTGACATCCATTCTGTTTGCTTTCGTAGCTTTCTCAGTCTTCTCCTTAAGTAAAAATAGAAAGACTTAGGCTTTCTCCAGGAGGAGAGAGAAACAAGTTTGATAGACATCAGATATAATCTATCCTCCTGTTCTGTGTTTAAATATACCAGTTCAGAAATAAAAAGAACTACTACTAATAAATAAGTAAAATTCAGCCCTCAAAAGGCTGAAACTTCCATCTTCAGTCTAGGAAACTGTTTCCTGCACTTGACTGCCATGTTACATGTAACTCTCATGTTTACCTGCTAAGGATTTTTTGTGTGCATGTGAATGTTTGCACGGCTTTGTGAGCAAAAAGAAGGGAGGCTGTGAATCATCCCTAATGCATGTTACTTGCCTTGTTTTCATAATGCACAGCAGTCAGCAGTGATTGCTTGGAACGTAAAGAGATATGAATCTTTAAATATTTCATTGCTAGATGGCTAAACCAAAAGCTTACCATCCTTTGGTTTACAAGATTTTTACAATTCTGAAAATTCATCATGTTTTTACATTACCTAAATAGTACTAACATAATGTGTTTTTTTTTTCCCCTAGATATAGCACTACCTTCTGCATTGCCATTACTGAACAACTGCAGTTTTCCACTGGATAGCTGATACAGAGAGAATTAAAACAACTGTCTGCAGGAAAGCATCAGTAAAGCATTTCATCTTTGTTTTGGCACTGCTTGCACAGCCCTAGAACTGTCATTTTCAGTAACCGTAAGCTAAGCCAGTTTTAGTTATGAGTGCTTTGACTTTATCCATACATAAAGAACATAAATTAATTTCAGGCTTGGGAAATAGCAATGTTTGTAGGTCCATTTTGCATAACGGTGTCTCAAACAAAATAACAGATTTGGAAGAAATTTTAAGTTTTGTAAAAGAAAGAAAAATGATCCGATACTGCACATCTGTGCATTGTCTGCTGGTCAGATGACTGAAGCAGCTGGAAATGAAAGCACGATGTGAATCATGTAATGACGGATTGGATCCCAGATTTGTCAGTTTGGAGAAATCTAATGAGAAGGAATATCTGCAAATGGTTGATTTCCTTCCTGGGGCAAGTGTGGATGTTATTTGTTGTTTAGGAGGAAGTGAGAGACGGTGTGGGGATTTCCCAGACCCTGCCACAAGTACTAAATGTCCAGGGGGTGAGGAGCTCGCTCCTCTAAGGTGGGTGTTTCCAGCTGCTGGTCAGAGGGGTGCAAGCATTTGGCAGCAGTCCCCTGGGACACTGTCACATGTCACAGTGAACCGGAGCAAACTGAATGAGTAGGGAGAGGAGCGTGTCCTTCTGCAGCCTCTCCTCCATTCCAGTGGTCAAGCAAAATTTATGTGCTGTGGGTCTAAGATGGCAGTTTAAAACTGCCTGCACTTCCCTACCTCTGCTCAATGGAGGGTTGGTTTTCCTGGGGGTTAAAATGTGTCCTGAGCACCTGAAGGTGGTGCAATTCGTGCTCAGTACCCTAATGCACTCATTCTAACACGTGAGTGCAGTGTGCACATCGTCAACAACGTTGCTGTTGCACTCCAGTAAAATTGTCTGAAGATAAACCATTTAGAAACCATCTATAATTTGTCACCTTCATCCATACCAGCATGGAGTTTTCATTGTAAAAAGCTGTTGTATTAATTTTACAGCTGAGAAGGACACACAGAACTGATGGATTACAACTCTTTTCCCTTTTTCTGTTGCATAACCTAAGGTGGCAGCACCGGAACAAAGTCCTTGGCCTCACATGGTCACACACATTCACATGACAGCAAAAATCAGCGTGAAGAGCAGCTCAAGCTACAGAAAACTCCAAAGCACGGAGCTCTGTGTGATGTCACGCAGCCACAAGCAACACAGAGCTGCCAGTTTTGTGCCCTCTGGCTGCTGGGTGTCTTTTCTATCAGTGTTACAGGCACATGGCTCTGTGCCTTTTTCACATGCAGATGTGACCTGAGCTGGCCTTCAACATGCGGGAGATTTATTCCTTCCAGCCTATTTCCTGATCCTCAGTGAGGTACACGCTGATTTTTTTTTTTTACTGATCTCAGTGGAAGAGCACTGAGCCATCTTTTCCTGTTATCTCACAGCAGCTCCCTTTGCTCTGCTGGCCACTGTGCTGCAACGTGTGACTTTGAATTCCTCTGTGCTGCAGGTCATACTTGTCAAGGGAGACAGCAGTGTGTGACTATTTATAGGTCTGTTTAGCAAGGTGCTTCCAAGCGCCAGCAGTTGTTGTTTTTTTTAATTAATCAGGGTCAACTGCACCTTTTGTTGCCTTGGTTCTGCTTGCTATTTCACGTTAATTAATATTTCTCTTGAGAACTGTCTGGATTTTAAGATACTGTTCTGGAGTTCAGCAGCGCTGAGTTTGGATCTTTCATCAGAGGCTAAACTTTGAAAAATTCACTTTACTCTTTTATCTCACATCCGAGCAAGCAGTTCAGTGGAGAATATCTGGCAATGTTTCAATTAGCTCTTTAACCCTCCAACATATTTGAAATCCTGTCCACTTACTAATTATTAACAGGCACATTAATTCCAAAGGTTTTTTGATGACAGATAAAGATTTATGCTGTGCTGTGACATGATTTGTTATTAGTGTCTCTGACAGTGTAATTTCAGCTTGGTGACACAGCAGCAAAACGCTGTCTTACCGGAACATAACTACTTGTGTTTGGCTTCCACATGTCCAGAACTGCACGGATTCACTCCTTTGTCTGTATTAGTAATTTTTATTTAGTAATTTAGTGAGGCTTATGGTTTTTATGTCTTTATTTATCTGCAGACTTCTCCTTCAGAGTTTTTTATACCAAGTGATCTCCATATATATTTCTGAAGCGCACTCTAATCTTTGCACCATCACCACTCTATTACCTTGAAGCAGGCAGTAATCAACAACCTGCATCTCTGAAATGAAGAAGTAATATGGGCTCAGTGTGTCATTTCTTGGCTGCCCTACTGGGGTTACCTGAATGAGTTTCTGCAGTTCCTCATCTTTTGCTGTGATCTCTACAAATTTATGTCCTATTAGCTCTGAGACAGGGTAATCTAAAGGACAAAACCTGCTCATCTTATAAAAGTCTGTCGTTTTCAAGTGCAATTCTCAAACACTCTTCAAAACATGCATCTTATCAGGTATCTCTTATTAATCTTTATCTCCTTGAGCACTCCGTTAGTCATGGAGTAACATACAGGAAAAAAAACGGTCGTGTTTTGGAAGGCACACCATTTTATTTCTCCTTTCCTAACACAGAGAGTTTCCAGTTTGCTTACACACAAAGGGTATCTCCTAAGAGAAGTCGTATAGAGAGCCCCCAGTTAGAATTCATCATCCTTTTGTAAAAATGTATGACACTAATTGGCTCTTCTGTTTGTAGTACTTATTTGCAGTATAAACGGTGTTGACACTGAGCTCTGAGCTTGTTCCTGGTGACTGGAGGAATCCTTCTGGGAGGAGGAATCCCTGGGAGGAGGAATCCCTGGACGGTCACTTGGTGTTCCTCAGCTGCCTCAGCCAGTCTTACTCTGCTGCTGAAGCTATACTGATGCCAGCTTTGGTATCAGCCAGCTCCAGACGTGGCCTCTCAGCCTGCACCAGATGGCTGCTTGGTGGCAGCGTCACTGCCGAGCCCTGGAGCAGAAATGGTGACAGTAGGCTCCAGGGGGTTTGCCACTCCTGCTGATTCCAGGGCAGGCTCTGATTGTCCTGAGGACCTGCTGACTGCTGGAGTGTGCCTCATGCTGGGAGCGACCACTGTCCTTCCGAATGGACAATCGGATAAAATGCACACCTTAAACTCACCCCTGGTGTTCCTTAAGCAGGAAGCTTCCTCATAATATCCACATCCACCTCTTCCTCTGGTTTCCTTGTGCTCTTCTGCTGTCCTGCTGTCCACGGTGTTACATAAAACAGACTTTCCCTCTCCTGTCTCCCCGTTCCCCCGTGTGCTGCCTCAGGACTGACGTCCTCTGCATCAGCTGCCTGCAGGACCACACCGGGTCCCTATGTGCAGGAGTGGTGCCCAGAATGTGAGTGCACCCTGCCACCCATTTACTCCTGCGTGGGCTGCTGTCCTTGCAGACACAGTGTCGTGGAGGAACAACCCTGGCATCCTCCTGAGAGCATCCGTGCTGTGTCTAGGTGCAAGGTCAGAGAGGATCTGTAGAGTGCCAGCAGTCAGGAGGAGGTTGCTGATGGAAGGTGGTACAGATGCCATGCCCTGGTGTGGGAGTGCCCCAAGAGGCACAGTGTGGTGCCATTATGTCTACGTTACATCACAATTTCAGCAGACATAATTGTTTTTAGGCATTGATCGTGCCTACTGCATTATCTATCAAGCAGATGGTCGAGCTGCAGTAACACATAATGATTGGCACTACCACAGCAACTCACTGCACAGTGCTGCTCCACACAGCTACATCTTGAGGCTATTTAGCTTTGTTCAAAGTCTCCTCTGGAAGTTAAAACTTCTTGAGAAAAGCGATTCAATCCAGCCCAAGGAAAATAATACAGTCTGAGTCTGACAAAGCATTCAGATTAGGCTATTTGAAAGGAAATGGTGCTCAGCAAAGTAGAAAGATCTCTAAAAGAAATAACGTATTTTATTTTTACTCTCTCTGATTTGCTAACTACTGAAAGAAAAACACGTTTCGCTTGACAGTACTTGTTATTATGCAAACAACCCTTTGTAGGGGAACCAAACCCAAGAACTTCAGTGAAAGCTTCCTTAAATGCCTGAGAACATGAACAGAATCATTTTTATGATGAAGGATTAGCAAGCCTAAACCAGAATAAGCAAGAGGACCAAGAGCAAAGCAAAAAACAGAATCACAAACATCGGGATGTTTCAACACAGTTAATCCAGGCGGGGCATTATCAGATGTTGCTACAACTGTTTTGCCTTAAAACACCCTCAGTTGTTCGCATGCATCCATTATTAATATAGGCTCAACCACAAGACTAAATATCAACTCAAGGGCATGGCTGTGACAGATGCAGAGTACCTCAACATGGAAGACAAGGATTAGAAACAGTACCATCCCTACTGCTGAGCGCAGTGAGGGGGCTGATTTGCCCCGTGGCACTGAGCAGGAAGCATCCACAAAAAGCCCTGGCCGGTATTAGCAGCACCCTGAACCATTCCTGCAAACGTGCTTACCAGCGCAGAGGAGAAAAAGATCTGCTTTGCTCTGCAGGAAATACATGTCTTGTAGATACACCTTCCTTTCTGTGCCACGCACGACTTTTTCCTCACTCAATACATGAGATGAACTGGTATCAGTGCACCAGTGCAGGCTGGTTCCGTATTTTCCCATCTCACCCTTGGCTGTGGTGTGTGTGCAGACGGCAGTCCTGCTGGAGAGGGGCAGATACCCTACTGATGCAGAGCAGAGAGAATGTGCAAGTCCGCTCTGTAGGCAGTTGCATGAACGTGAGGGATTCCCTGACTTGCTTCACAGTGATGGATGTGAACCTGTCAGTAGTTTTCTTGGGCAGTCCACAGGTGAAACTATGAGGGATGGTCAGATTTTACAGCCTGATCGTCTTATTACTGTTTTTTTTTTTTTTCTTCTGTTTTTTTTTTTGTTTTCAATCAGAATTTTCAGCTGAATTGCTGACCCTCTGTTGCTATTGCTGTTACCTGAGACCTTTACTGCACTTGATGTTGACTTGTCTAGGAGTCTGGGTTTATGGAACCAGAAAACCAGACCTGTGGAAGATATTGTGTATCTGTTCTGTAAAATTTCCCGGACAAAGCAATGGCAACATGCTGTTAAACACATGGGCATGAGTAAAGCCACCCTGGCATTCCCCCTCTGAATTGTCATGTTCTCCAAATGACCAAAACCTTTTGGTTTTAAAAAAAAAGAGCTACTTCCTTTTTTGGAGGTGCATTCTTGTGGCTGTGAATAAACCACATGCATCATCTCTCTTGGTTGCAGATGCTATTCTGATGTAAATAACACCGAACGATACACATGTTACATTGCAAGTTTGGACTTCTTTCGTCGTTAAAGCTTGTTGCTTCTTTATTTGGACCAAAGGACTGGGAGGTGAGTGAAGGAGCAGGGAGGGAGCGGCTTCCACTTGTGACTTTCCACACCAGTCTCCTCTGCTCACGTAGGGAATGGCATACTGTCACTGACCCAGAAGCAGGAAGAGGAAAGAAACACAGTAATTGTGATGTTTCGCCAGATTCTCAACTGATGTTTCTAAAACAAATACTTCGGTGATGGTCTTATTATGCCTCTGAAACGATTCCCCAAATGCAAAGTCTGAAAAGTGACTGGAAGAGGGCAACGCTCGAGTGCCCTGTAAAAGCACAGCTGAACTGTGTATAGATACCAATGGGCCTTAATAAAAGCTTATAGTGAAAGATCTCGGTCAGCACACCTTAACCCGTGCTCTCATTCTCCGTTCTCTGCCTGTGATGTGCCTGTGCACCATACAAGCTGATACAAGTGGATCTTCCCTATGTGCTTGTCAGCATCCCAGGGACTCTGGGCTGTCTGAAGACATGAACTGCCTGGTCCCCGTTCTGAAGTTTGAAAGCTGCAGGGAGATTGGCTCTTACGTGCAGTATTTCAGCTGATACCGCTTCAAAGACCATATCTCTGCTGCCTGCTTAATCTCTCAGTCGCTTTGAGTGCTTTGTTTTGCCTTTGCTCTTTGTATTTTCAACTGCATTTCACAGACACCAAAGAACATACGCAACACACCAGGATTATAAAACCAGCTGTATTTGCAGCGATACAGTGTGCAGATTCTGAATCTTAAATCTCATCTCGGGCAGGGATTTTCAGACTACCAGGAAGTTCTTAGCTGTTCCTATAACATGCTCCAGGTCATCTGAGCTGCAGCAATTGCAGACCGCAATTACAGGTTTAGGATTAGAATTGCTTCTGTTACTAGCTCAGTATCACAAGTGAGGGCATGGCACAATGTTACAAAACCTCCAAACCAGTGCTGAAAATTCTGCTTGATGATGTCTTTGCATGTTACAAACATGCGCCTTTTCTAGAAGCAGCAGATAGAAACAAGTCATTTCTCACATGATGTGTTTCATTTACTTTGGATGTACAGTCTGTTAGATGAAGAGATGAAATTTTGTGAAGTTTGATGCCAGTCTGTCATGTAAGACATATAGATATTTATATGCAACACATAAAAAGGAAACCAGCTGAGAAGAGAGTTAACTTTTAAAAGCATTGAATTAACAAGCCAACTTCGTCATCCAAAATAATGCTTTATTTTTTTCAAACTATTTTCAACATCTCACGCAGCTGCAGCTCTCTGCAGAGTGAAGTCCAAGCACACGTGGAGGCTGGATGGATGACGGGGACACAGCACAGCACGGTGCGGCACCTCCTGCCCAGCACCCACTGAGAGAGCAGCATGTTTTCCATTTTTACTGCTGTTTCACCTTTTTACAAACACCAGAGATCTAAACGATGCCAAGAGGGAGGGAGGCAGCATGCCTGCATTGGCCATGTGTCAGCCTGCAGGAAGGAGGTGCCTCACCTGGCTGTTCCCCTCCTGCTACCTTGGCTTCATGTTCAAAACAAGACAGAGATGTCCTAGAAGGAGTCCAGCAGAGGGCCACGAGGAAAGGAAAATCTCCACATGAGGAAAGGCTGGGTGACCTGGGTCTGTTCAGCCTGGGGAAAAGAAGGCTGAGGGGGGATCTGATCAGGGTTTGTAAGTATCTAAAGGGAGGTGGGAGGCAAATGGATGAGGCCAGGCTTTTTTTGGTGGTGTGTAGCAAGAGGACAAGGAGTAACAGCCCAAAACTTGAACATAGGAAGTTCCACACCAACATGTGGAAGAACTTTATGGTAAGGGTGATGGAGCACTGGAACAGGTTGCCCAGAGAGGCTGCAGAGTCTTCTTCTAAGGAGATACTTGAGAACAGTCTGGACACCTAACTGTGCAACTTACTGTAGGGAACCTGCTTTAGCATGGGGGTTGGACTCAATGATCTCTTGAGGTCCCCTCCAACCCCTGCGATTCATCAGTTGGGCTACTCCCAAGTAATGGATTTTTTCCTCTTTTCCTTCTCCCTTCTTGCACGCTTATGCCAACACTAGCTCCTGACTGGCCAGAGAGCTAGCTGAACTGATCTATCTGAAGATAAACGAGAGAAACAAATTTGCTGAGCAGGTGGCAGACCACATGATGACCTCACGTTAGCATGAGTGGTGACTGGGGAGGTGGGAAGAAACCTCATCACCTTCAGGAGCAGCAACATTTTGTAGCTGACTTTCAATTACTTGTCACATCCAGAAATAAGCCAGGGCTTTTCAGGTTTGCAAAATACGTGTCAGACTGAGCCATGTGCCAACTTGAGCTTGGTGGAGGCTGACTGCAGACAGCTGGCAAACATTTGTTCAATACCTGCTCCATGGCCAGCACCCACCACTACTTGTGATGGAACAAGTGGAGAAACACTGCTTTTCATTCAAAACATGATTTCGCTGAGAGCACAAGGTGTGCACGCTTGTTGAAAGTTCTCCACCGTTAAAAGCGACTGACTGACCAAGCACAAGTACTGCAAAGCCATTGGCACCTGGCCACCGAGGACAGAACACTAAACTCCAAGCGCAGGTAGACTGCAAACAGCCTTGCTAGCATTTTAGTACTTGTGGATTTCCTTTAGAGTAGCTGTCTTTCTGCATAATTTTATAAAATTTTGTAATAACAAGCGCAAACAAAATGCTCAGAAGCTGCTTTTTTGTTGAAATGTACTTATTTGCAAGTGACAAATGACACCTGCAGAGCTATGTAGCGGCAGGTAAGTCTTCAGGCTGGTAAGTGATCACGTTTTCAAAACAGGAATAAACTATCTAAGCTGCCAAGACTAAGCTGAGAGATTACTAAAAAGCAAAGCCATACCCTGTACTGGTCTTTGTCCCGCCCCAGTACTTCCTGTCTTCTTGGAAGAAAAATGCTTCAAGTATACCTTATATATAGTTGAAATTAGTTCTAACGCATTTCTAAAAGGCTTCAGCTGATAGACTGACCAGAGAAATAGTGGCACTCCTAACAACCTATCAGTCCACACTATTACCTTTGCAAAATTGGAGATAGAATCACAGAATTAGCAAGGTTGGAAAAGACCTACAGGATCATCCAGTCCAACCATCCACCTACCACCAATAACCCCACTAAACCATGCCTCTCAACACAACATCTAAACGTTTCTTGAACACCTCCAGGGACAGTGACTCCACCACCTCCCTGGGCAGCCCATTCCAGTGCCTGACCACTCTTTCAGAAAAGTAGTGTTTCCTAATGTCCAGCCTGAATCTCCCCTGGCGCAACTTGAAGCCATTCCCCCTCGTCCTGTCACTAGTTACAAGAGAGAAGAGGCCGACCCCCGGCTCACTACAACCTCCCTTCAGGTAGTTATAGAGAGCGATGAGGTCTCCCCTGAGCCTCCTCTTCTCCAGAATGAACAATCCCAGCTCCCTCAGCCGCTCCTCATCAGCCCTGTGATCCAGACCCCTCACAGCTTCATTGCCCTCCTCTGAACACGCTCCAGGGCCTCAATGTCTTTCTTGCAGTGAGGGGCCCAAAACTGGACACAGTACTCGAGGTGGGGCCTCACCAGGGCTGAGTACAGAGGGATGATCACTTCCCTACTCCTACTGGCAACACTAGTTCTGATCCAAGCCAGGATGCCATTGGCCTTCTTGGCCACCTGGGCACACTGCTGGCTCATGCTCAGCTGAGCATTGACCAACACCTCCAGGTCCATTTCCTCCGCACAACCTTCCAGCCACTCTGCCCCAAGCCTGTAGCATTGCCTGGGGTTGCTGCGGCCAAGATCATTACCCCTGCGTGAAAGGGATGGGGAAAAACACTTCCTCACATTTACTGCATGTGCTAACATGTAAACTGACAGTGATACGATGTAGTAATTGCCTTGCAAAGTCATGCCCTTATTATTTCATGGTAGCTCATTCGTGTCTTCAAAACCAAAGCTACAGGGGCCTCTCTGAAAGTAATGCTCCCTGTTTTATTATGTTGGCCCACGACGTCAGAGGCAGATGAATATTATTATCTGCCAAATCCTGTGATTCTCAGAGGGAAATGATACTGTGGAAAGTCTCCCTATTTTGGCAAGCAGTGCAGAAGAGAGGAGCTAAAAACAACAGCCAGCGCGGCAGAATAATTTTCATCAGACAGAACAAAGGAAGAATCGTTGCTGCAGAGCATTTTGGACATGGCTGCACAAATTTTAGCTTTTAAGTCAACAGCAAAAAAATGCAGATGAAAGTTAAGCAAGAAACAGGATGTTTCTTTCGTTGCTGCTGTTTCTCTAATGTAAGGGACATTTCCAACCAGTCAGCAGCGACTAAAATACCTCAATTGAATTCTGTGTGTTTCAAGACACTTGCTGTCAGTTCTTGCAGAGCAATGTGGTACCATAAATAACAGACAAATCCAAAGACTTTTCATCTTGAAGCCTACAGACTCAACAGATTACAAGACGCATTATGCACTGCACCTCACTGTTACATTGTTCTTACTATGCAATCATTTTTTTCAGTCCTGGAAGACTAAATCTTTTTTACTTATTTTTCGCATTTTCTCTTCCTTGGCATACGCAGGCCTTAGCTGCCCAGACAAACAGGACAGGGTGTTTTACTCCCAGCTTTCACACTGTAACTCAATGGTAATATGGTGCCTCCTCATGACAGACCTTGTCAGCCTTTGCTCTTGAGCTCCCAGCATCACTGTGCATGTGGAAAAACACAGCACCGTTGGTAGCAATAGTCACAGAGTCCCTGGTGTGCAGCTGCATTTGTGTTATGAGGGCCAGATAGCTTGAAAGCTTGTCCCACTAACCCCTTCTCTCTTTCATCAAAAAGACCTGCCTCAAGATGCAAGAGGACTGGCAAACCAGGCGAGCATTTGCTTAAGTCAAACAGAAAGCAAGCTCTTCTTCAGAACTCGCTTTCCTGGTTCTGAGTTCAGACACTCCCATACTTGTCCTGCATTTGTTGTCAGCTACAGTGGTGTTTAGCAACATTACTCATAGAATTCCCTACCTAATATTCTGGCCACTCTAAGTCAATGTCCTCTAAGGCTTCTGTCACAAATATTCCCAGCTGAGAAGGTTAATATTATTTTTCTATAGAATCAGCAACCGCTTTCTTTTGTGAAAAACGGTGGCGGGGATCTCTGAGAACAGACAAAAACGTTTCATCTTTCTAACTGCAGGATGAGTCTTTTCCCCAACCTTTTTTTCCACACATGGTTCCGCGGCATCTGAGTCTGGCTCACAGTGCTCCGTGCTGCTGGATGCCCCAGCCTCGCTGCTGGCATGCTGAGACAGCAGCTTCATCTGTCAGCGCTTCCAGGCTCCCAGCCCTGCCTCTGCTCCTGCACCCCACACCTCGTGCTGGTGACCCTGCAGTCGGCCTGCTCAGGAAGTTCATCCTGCCCAGCTGCTGGCTTTGGAACAGTCCCAGGAATATACAGCTAAGTACAAGGGCGGACGGGAAAGAATAACTAGGAGTCTGAATTCAGCATTTGTTCGCAGCCATGAAAGCACATTTTGTATGAGGCTACAGCTTTTGCGAAAGCAGGTCATAAACCTAGAAGAATGTCACATGCACAGAAAAGCTAAGGTTGGTCTGGCTTTTAATCTCTTCTGCTTTTATTTGGAGTCCGGACCGATAATGTTCTGATAACAGAAACCCTCTAGCTTCAAGCCTGCATTTTAGGCATCTGCAGTTTATCCTACCTTGATCTCCTACCAACATTTTCCTTTGGCTTAAACTGCTCACCAGTCTGTTCAGAAGGATATACACGGATAAAAGCTATGGCTCCCTATTTAGCCCATAGCTAATCCCTGCCACATTCACCCATTTCCCTGTCAATAAAGTGACCTTATGTATTTTTCTTATTTCCGTTCTTTATGCATCCATCTATCTTGTGCCAGGAGTGTTTCTAATGCTTTGCTCTTGAGCTTCACCAGATTATTCCTGCAGCTTTTGCCATGGGAAGACTGTTGTGTCACCCAACGCAACATACCGACTCGTGCCTTGAGCCTGAAATACAAACGGTACCAAAAATACCAGAACTCAAAAGCAAAACCGTCTCGACATTGCGCACGGGTCTAGTACCGGCAGGCCTGAATTAAACCGAGTGGCTCCAAAGAGTGGAACCCTGCAAACGCACTGTGATGTGGGTGCAGAAAACAGAACAGGCCGTGTCCGCATATGCCAACCACACCTGCAGTTGCTGATTTCAGGAAAATATGCCTCATGTGCATTCTGACTGCTTGCTCTCTTCTCCATCACTTGCAGGTGGACGTGGTCTTTCCATACTATCGGCTCCAGGTATGTCCTCCTCATCATCATGCTTGCCTTAACGAGCAGTAGAACCAACGTCCAGGTCCTGGTCTGTATCTTCAGCACATTGTGCTAAGGTTGGCGAAGGCAGCCAGGGCTCGGAGCCTGCAAACATGGGGAGCTCTGACGGGCGCCTGCGGACGCGGCAAGGCCCGAATAGCTACCTAGAAACATGCCAACGAAAGTATCAATTAAAACGGCATGCTCGTAATTACCAGCGGCTAATTAAAAGTGAATGGATAATGACTCCAGCTTCAGCGTGACTGTTACTGGTAGCAGGGACGTGTTTAGGGTCCTGCAGAGCGCCAAAAAGAAGGCCCTGCTTTCAGTGACAGTCACGCTGGAGGTGGAAGGGAAGGAGGGAAGGAAGGACCCGACCCGACCCGACCCGACCCGATCCGGCCCGGTCACAGCGGCAGGAGCAGCGCGGGCCGCAGCAGCGGGAAGCGCCGCGCACCAACAGCGCCCCCTGGCGGCCGCATCGCGCCGCACCCCGGCGGAGGACAGAGAGGCGTGGCGTCGCCGTCTCCGCGCCCTGATTGGCTGAGACCCCCGCGCGTTCTCCCTTCTCGCCGG
This sequence comes from Numida meleagris, assembly GCF_002078875.1. Lineage (NCBI taxonomy): Eukaryota > Metazoa > Chordata > Aves > Galliformes > Numididae > Numida > Numida meleagris. Next base: position 70,765,369 of record NC_034438.1, read on the forward strand.
CGCCCCCTGCTGGGGGGAAGGTGGCGCTTCCCGCCGCGCGGGCATGGAGGGAGGGAGCGGCGCCGCCGCAGGCCCGTGCCCGGGGGAGGAGGGCGAGGAGCGCGAGGGCTGCGCGGGGCTGTGGGAGCTGCCGGAGCTGCCGGTGGAGCGCTGCGAGAGGCGGGCGGAGTGTAGCCGCTGCAGGTGAGCAGGGAGGCTGGCCGCCGTCCCCGGGTTGGAGCGGAGAGTGGCGCGCCACCGGCCCTCCGGTTGCCTCGCGTTGCCGTGCCCGGCCCCCGCCCCGCCCCGCCCCGCCGCCGGAGGCTGCGCTGAGCCCCGGGCGTGGCCTTGATGCTGAGCGCTGCTTCCGCCTGTGCCGGGCCTTGCGCTGCTCTGCCGACCTGGAGCAGGGCTGCGTGGACGGGAAGGGCCTGGCGTCCTGCGGGCGGCGCGGTTCTGAGTGTAGATCTCAAGTAGTTCTGTAGTTCTCCAGCTCGCTCGGGGCTGTCCTGGGCCGGCTGTGGTTCTGTGTTCGCATTCTGTGCCCCAGCAGGTTGTTTGTCCTTCTTTAAGGTCTTCTTGAGCCCGTGCAAAGTTCCCGTATCCATGGCGTCTTGCTGGCAAAAAGGCAGCTCGGGCCTGCAGACTTCCAGGCTGGCAGGAGCGCTCCTTTTTTTTTGTGCGTTTTGTTCTGGCTCCCACCTTCCTATTCTGATGTTACAAGCTGTTCATTCTTTTCACGTAAACCGCGGGGTTTTGTGAGCGTTCACGAGCTGATTTTTGCACTGAAGTGTGAAGTTTCACCTGCTGTAGATTTCTGCCTCGCTTCTGGCTTTGCTAGCCGTGAGGTGCCAGGGAGTTGTGAAATGGGAGCCCACCGCTGTAATTCTGCCATTCACCAGTTCTTCTGTGGTGCTGCGGTGTGCTGCTGGTTGATTGCTGTTTGTTTTGCCAGTGCCTTTCGTAACTGTTAACTCTGGCTTCTTCCAGTTCCAATAGACTCTCTGACGAGTTGTCTGCCAAAGTGGTTTTCGGGGTAGGAGTCTTGTTTTCTTTCCTAGCAAAAACGTGATGGAAGGTGTTTACTCCGCTCCTCATCACCGTATTGTGAAAGTGCTGGCTTTCTTTCTGAAGAGCACTAATTGAATTCTACTGTCTGCAGAGAACACTGACAGAAATACAGGGGCAGAAAGCCAGCGGAGAACAGCGAGCCCACGGAGATGCTCACTTTCGAAGAAGCAATGAAAGTGATGGGTATTGCAATTAAAAAGAAAACAAAACACCAAAGTGTTGAGGGCCATTGTGATACCGGACTGCATTGTGCAGCTGGTGTCTTTTACAAAAGCAAGGAAGAGTAGGTTTCCTTAAGCATTATCAGTCCATGGGGACTGACTTATGGTTTTGGTGGATGACTGACAGCCTTCTAGCAAGTGGAGGTGTGAAAAGTGGATGTAAGAGTAGCATAGGTAAGCTTTCATTTTGGATAAAGCGAATGTCTTGACCCTCTTGGAGGAGGAGAATATTTGCAAGTGTTATAGTTTAGAAACTTTTTATTGCCTATGAGTTTTCAGAGGAAATGGCAGTATTTGCAATGGCTTATGGTGGAGAATTCAAATGAAATATAGTAATGAAATCTAATATTGTGAGTAATTTCTTGTTTACCTTAAAAAAAAAGACGGTGAGAAATGACCCTACTCACCGGTGGTGTTAGCAATGGCAAACTGCTGGTGCAAAAGAAGCGTGTGCAGTATATTTTGCATGGTTTTATTCATGATATTATATTTATTTATATTATATTTTGTTTGCCTGGCATAGCCAGTGGGTGGATCATGATTAACTTTGAATCACCGATGGCTGTTTGGTCGTTGTTTAAGGCTTCCACGCCAGACTCGTTGTGTTTACTATCAGGAGTTGAATCTGCACCCGCAGACGCTTGAACTGGGAAATGAGCTCAGTATAGCTTTCCAGTGTCTGTGAGTATGCAAAACACAACTAGCAAGCCCTGCAGTTGGAGCCATTCACGATTTGATGCGGTGTTGTGACAGTCTTGGAGTAACGCAGTGTTTTGAATTGCTGTGCTCGCGGGGTGCAGTCTCGCTCGTGTCTGGATGACCGGTGTGCTGGCAGGCAAAAAGCCTCTTGGCGGTGCAAGAGCTGTGGGTATACAGCAGTGCGTTGCCACGCATCTTGGTTGTGCGTGTGCAGATTTTTGATGTGGTAGGAGGACTTCTGAGGAACGTTTTCACGGAAAGCTTGGAGGCTTGTAACTGTGAGAATCATTTGTGATCTCCGTTTGGGGCAGTACTAAGGTCTCAGTCTATGGGCAAGCAAAAATCTCCGCTGCAAACACTGCCAGATGTGTGCAGGACTAATTTTGGGGGTAAAATTACGATAACATCTGCTGGTACTTTCTCAGGTTCAGCTATGATATATGCTGCGAAACTGTATTGCTATGCCAAGTAAAGAGGAGAAGAACTTTAATCCAGTGGCTCCCTTTGCCTGTATCTAAAATATTACATATACTTCATTGGGGTACTGTTTAATTAGCCATTCATTTGATAAGGTTGATAGATGAATAGTAACATTATCGAGCAGACTTCCTTCATATGTTAAGAAAAATGCAGTGTTCTTATGTAGCCATTCCGTATTTATTAACGGTCCAATTAAGTTATAAAAATAGTGAGAAGAAGTAATGTGTTCTGTCTTCAGCACAAGTAAATGGCGCAGCTGCTTTATAGCACGTTGGGAAGGTCTTTAAGTGTAAACATGAGTTTAATGTTCAATTAGTGATATCAGAGAAAGCGAAATAAGCGCGCATTAATTCTTTTAGTAAAGCCTTGTGCATGGAAATTGCTTCATAGCCTTTCATTTCTTTGATGCTCTTCAAATATGAGCTCCAGGCATTCATTTTCACTGCTCTGAGTTTACTGCAATTTTTCACTCCCTGAAAGCATTGATTTCTTATCGCTGTTTGGATAAACTGCTGAAGTAACTGAACTTTCATGTTTTCCCATGGTTCATGACTTGTAAGAAGTGACTAACTATTCTGCAGTGTGGGATGTTTTTAAAATCATACCATGCATTTCCTGTTAAATTTGTATTGGAAAACAGGCAGGTAAAGAGCAACACGTGCTAGGTGGCAGACTTGATTACATTTCATTATTCCAGATTCTTAAGTGGTGTATGGAAGGTGTTTTCTTTTTTAAGTAACTACTAAAAACTCCTAAATCAGAGCAGTATACGATAGTTTTTATACTGTATATGGTGTGTATGTACAGAATATACTATGCCCTGCTCCCTTCTCTTTGTGTCCTTTGGTTCGTACTGCCCATAAGGGCCAAGGCCTCCAAACATAAGGTTTCACCCCCTTCTCCCTGATCAAGAGGTCCCATGAGCCGTGGTAATACAATAAATATTTTAAATAAAATTGAAGTGATTTTAATATAAAAAAATTATAGCTATAAATTTATAATGCAAGCTAGTTTCAGCTCAGGTAAGTATGATGAAGTAGTTATAGAAAATACAGCCTTGTTACCTGTAAGTTGTATTTCCTCAAAAAAAAAAATGATGAGAAGTATTGGCAAAGTTTTCCCCCTTATTACTGTGAACGTAAAATAATTTTTCATTCCTGTAGTTTAGTTATTTTTATGGAAATAAACCATCTCAAACCTGTATGTAATTTAATACAGAAAAGCAGAAATGTGAGAAAGATAGAGATGTAAATCACAGAATCGTGGAACGGCACAAATGGAAGTTTCGGTTTATTTTTGTTCTGCATGTTGTAGTTACTGTATCTATAGCAATTCCTCACACTATTGTTTCTTTGGCCTGTATTAACAGTAATGAGTGGTGCCACTGCTGTTGATGAATTGAAAACGTTACTGAATTTAACGCTACTTCTTTCTGCTTGGCTAAATTTCAGAGGCACTTGTTCATCTGCTGTAATATTCTAAATAGACTAATGAGTAGTGACCTTTTTAGGACACACTTACTTTGTGCTTGACCAACTTGGTTAACATCCATTTTGATCTGCTGGCATTTAAAAAGCAAAGTGTCAGGCTGGCCACATCCTTTTGACTGCAGATAACTATAGGCTAGGAGGAGCACAACCTGCAGCAGAGAATAATCTTGTTAATTAAAGCAGCTCTAGTGCCTTTGATTTCTGATTTTCTGTAATTACATCAACTGTAACTTTGCCTTCCGGGTGGTAGTTTATTGAAGGAGAAGTCAAAGATGTTTTAACAGTGATCAAACTTCCTCCACTTAATCATAAGGAATCCAAAACCATAAATGGTTCCTTTACAAGAGTTGTTACTGATTTTTTGTAAATGTAACACAGAGCAGAAATAACCTTAAGTACATATATATTCCTTTTTGTATGATAATGCTTATGTAAGTAGATGAGAGCTGAAGGCTGTTATCTGTATACTCAAAGACTTGGTTCAGGCACAGCCAGTTCTATAATTTTTCTTGCATGTTATGGAGGAGAATTTCACTGGAGATGTGGTGTCTTGAAATAGAAAGGGTATTTACTTCTGCAGAAAGCAAGCCCTGGCAAATCCCAGTGCTGCTTATAGCGTTCAAATGCTGCTGATGTTGTCTGAAAGTCCTTTGACTGGTGTCAAACTGAGATTCTTCTTCTGTTCCACCATCTTTTCCCTGCCCTCTCCAGCCTAATGAAGTTTCATTTTTGCAAAGCTGAGCTGTCCTGTCCCTTCAGATGCATTGCTTAAACCTTACTTTATTCTTGACTTGATATGCCTACGATCTCTTTTTTCCCTTTTTTAATTTTCCTCTCTCTTTCCTGAGAATGAATTATGAGGATGATCTGACTCGTTCCACCTGTAGGTTTTTTTTTTTCTTTTGCCTGCCTTTCACTTATGCATTTTTCTTGTCTTCTCTCTCAGTTTAAGGAAGGTGGTTGTTGCTGCCTTTTCTTCTTTCAGTGACTATATTTCTATATTTAATTCCATCATCTGTTCTCTGTTCCAGACATACCCCTTACAATGCACTTGTTTGTCACTTCCTCATTTTTAAAGTCAAATAATGTCTGCATTATATTCAGTTTTCTCTTGCCCCTTTTACAGCTTTGACTGGATCATAGGTTTGTATCACAGTCTCTGCTGAAAAGTTTTTTGTTGAATTCTGTAGTGTTTTTTTGGCTAGGAACAGATAATCATCCTTCCTGGATGTCAGCCTGGTACTTGGTGATGTTGTTGCTGCAAGTGTAAGTTCCCTTTGGCTTTGACTACTTTTCCCTCTATCTTTCTACATACCATTTCTGAAGTATACCAATTATGTCTGTAATTTCTGACAAGTTTCTTTTTAAATTATTTTCCTCAGTTTCTAAAGCTATTAAGCTTCTACATCAGTACTGAAGACCTACAAACTGTCAGTGACAGATGGTTTTGGTTCACGTGTCTTCTCGTGAACATCCAGAAATAGATGGAGTCTTGTGTTCTGTGGCTTTTCTGAGTCATCAGTAGTAGATTGTATATATTTTTTTCTGTAAAGTTGAATGTTTTTTTTTTTTTTTACCTCATGGGTCAAATACTTACTGTCATGGATTTCTTTCCACATGGTTTTCCTAACTGTGATTAATGACTGAGAAAATAATTTTCTGAGTTTTTTTTTTTAAGCAGTCAACTGTTATCCAAAAGACTAGAGACTTTAAATAAAATTTGGTGTGCATGCTCCTTAGGTTTTGAAAGGGGCATTGTATGAAATTTTCTATATCTGCAAATAGAACCTCAGAATGTATGCTATGAAGTATTTCCTTTTTCATATGGTGTTGCTAAAATTGACATTTTTTTCCCTATACTTCCTTTCAGTTTCAGCACTTCAACAGTTCTGTTTATTTCAAAAGTCTGGGTTAATGAAGTTGAAAATTGTGCTCTATGGAGAGAATAAATGGACCAAATTGGAATGAATGGGAAATGTTCAGGAATGATGTATTCAAATGCTCACATAAGAAAGTGGAAAGGAAACACTCCTTGTCTTAAATAAAGCACCAACAGTATATGGGTTTATTACAGAAGCCAAGCAGTCTGGAGAAATTTAGTGCCAGAAAAGTTAATCTATTGACATTTTCCAAAGCTGTGAAGAATAAAAAGAAGTTACTTCAGTTACATTTCTGTTGTATTCTTAAAAATATTAAAAATACATTAAAAAGCATTGGAAGAAAATGGGATATTTATTTTGGATGGCAGCCTTTCCAGCAATACTTTGAATGCATGCTAAAATGGCAGTTACTAAGGCTGGATTCTTTTGTTGACCTGAGTAAATTTTTTTATCAAAGATGTTTGAAAAGAGATGTCAGAATTTTAAAGTTCTCTTTAGGTATCTAAAAAAGAAAAAAAACGTTGAGTAGCGTCACAGTGGTTACCAGCTTGGCGTATTTCTGGACATTAAGATGTTGTAAAACTAAACACGGAACTATATTTGTGAATAAATGGTTAAGAAACAGGGATTTTTCATTTTTTTTTTAATAAGCCTGGGAAACTTTATTACCTTTTTAGTTGCTTTTAAATAAAGTCAGTCAGCATGCTGATATAACTAAATTCCTGTGAAGAAAGGAATACTAGCATAGAAAAACTGATATGAACATTTATGTTGAAAAATGCTTAGGCTCAGTATAGCTGCAGTCAAGGAACTTCAAAACACGTTTTTTATTTGGTTGACCATCAGGGAAACTTAGCTTTGGTCATTGAGTACTTCTTGTTTGGATGACAGGGAAAACTGTTAGTGCCTGCTTTCAGATATTAGAGGTTGGATGGATAATGAGAATTATCTTCAAGTAATCTGGAGAATAGTAGCACAAGTTGGACATCTAGCAGCAGAGACCATCTGGTGGAAGCTGCAGTGCTTGAGACTGTAGATACTCGCAAGTAGATATTCTCTGGATAATGGGTATCTGTAGCTTAACAGACTGAGTTCCAGTACTTTTTCTAAGAATAGCTTTCTTTGGTAAGAAGGTTTTGAAAAATCACCCCAAGCGTTAGTTCAGACTGTTGTGAGGGGAGTGTGACTAACAGAGGCTGGGTTGACATGCCAGAAGGAAGGGATGCCATCCAGAGGGGACCTGGACAGGCTTGAGAGGTAGGCCCATGCCAACCTCATGAAGTTCAACAAGGCCAAGTGCAAGGTCCTGCACCTGAGTTGGGGCAATCCTGAGTGTGGATAAAGGCTGGACAGCGAATGGCTTGAGAGCAACCCTGAGGAGAAGGATTTGGTGGTGCCTGTTGATGAAAGACTCAGCAAGAGCCAGCAGTGTGTGCTCACAGCCCAGAAGGCCAACTGTGTACTGGGTTGCATCCAGCAGGTCCAGGGAGGTGATTCTGCCCCTCTGCTCTGCTCTCGTGAGACCCCACCTGGAGTACTGTGTCCAGTTCTGGGGCCCTCAACACGAGAAGGACGTGGAGCTGTTGGAGCAGGTCTAGAAGAGGGCCGAGAAGATGATCAGAGGATGGAGCACCTCCTCTATGGGTTTCGGCTGAGAGAGCTGAAGCTCTTCAGCCTGGAGAAGAGAAGGCTCTGAGGAGACCTTATTGCGGCCTTCCTGAAGGGGGTACAGGAAAGCTGAGGAGGGACTTTTTATACGGGCAAGTAGTGACAGGATGAGGGGAAATGGTTTAAAACTGGAAGAGGGCAGATTTAGACTAGGTATTAGGAAGAAATTCCTTACTGTGAGGGTGGTGAGACACTGGAACAGGTTGCCCAGCAAGGTTGTGGATATCCCCTCCCTGGAAGTGTTCAAGGCCAGGCTGGATGGGGCTGTGAGCAACCTGGTCTAGAGGGAGGTGTCCCTGCCTATAGCAAGGGTTAGGAACTAGATGATCTTAAAGGTCCCTTCCAACCCAAACCATTCTATGATTACGTCCTTAACTGCTAGGAAATAGTAAGTCAGGAGTTGTACTTTATAAACAAGAGTGCTCAGAATGGGTTGTTTGGTATTTCTTGTGATTTATTGCTTGTGTGAGACAGCAGCAGTGGTCCTCTTCAGTTTTATGTGTGGAATTTTGTTTTCTTGGTAGTGAAGTACACGTAAGTATTTTGGGAGTAGTCCCTTTAAGTTTTTCCTCAGCGTCTAGTAGAACTTGATTTAGAAACTTGATGACATGTCTGTATTAGGATTTTTCACTAGGTGGAGTTTTTAGTCTGTAAAATCACTAGGGTTTACGTGTGTTTTGCTATTTTTAATGTAAATGCGTGTTAATTGTATTCAGGAATTTCTTCATTAAGATGCCGAAGAGATGAGCAAATGAATCCAGATGCGCTGTTTCTCTTGCAGACTTACATCTAAGTTCTCTTTAACTTTGAATCCGAGTATCTTAAGTTGATCTGGAAACCATAATATGTGAAGAAGGAAGCAGCTAATGCAGCACAGTGAATTGATTTTAAGCGCCTTCTAGAAGGTCATCTCCAAGTTCATTTAAAAAAAAAAAAAAAGAAACAACCATACACAACCAAAGGAGAGAAGAAAACCCAAAACCAAAGCTGTCAAGCACAACTCTCTTCTGTGTACGGCCCCTTCATGTGTTATGAAACTTTATCAGAGATCCTGAAAGGTATGTGTGCATTTTAAACTCAAGCAGTTTCAAAGGAGCTAGAAATCTATGTAGGTCAGTCTGAAAGTAATGCCTTGTGTTTATATCCATGGAAACTACAACAGCTACAAAGAGCACAAGAGCTCTATTTGGTAGAGCAAATTCTCAGCTACAAAACACTGTTTTTCTACGTAGAGTCACCACCATTAGCTGTGCATTTTTGTCAATAGAATTTAATGGATGATTGATGGGAAGGTTCGACCTCCGCTGCCACACCACCAGCATCTACCCTCTTAGGTTAGTTATTCTTTAGTGTCCTTCTGTTACGAAGCACTGCTTTGATTTGGTATTTGTTACTGTTCCCCAGTATAGATTATGCAGCAGTTTTTTGGGGGGTTGCAGTGGCAGGCTATTAGAGAAATCATGTATCACAGAAACAGGGAGGGGAAGGGCAGAGAAGGACAAACTGCACGTCCATCTCCATTTTCCAGATTGGTTGATTGGTTTTGAGATGGTGATGGTTATATTCATTTAAGTGGGTAAGAATGTCACAAACTTCTGACAGTTTTTGACAGTATTATGTTAGCCAAACTGAGAAGGTATGAGTGTGGTGAATGGGTCTGCAAAATAAGCAAAGAGCTTGCTGCACTGTGGAGGTCAAATGACCAGCAGTTCAAAGTTGATTTGACAGCTACTTTGGAGGGGTCTTTATGGAGTTTGATGTTATATCAGAGGCAGGTAGCCATGTTCCCATTGATCTGGTTGATGGATCAGAAGGCATGTGCAACAAGGTTCCAGGTAACATCAACCTGGGAGAAGCAGTTGTTGTGTAGCAAGAGAGTAGAGCTGCTATTGGGAGAAATGTTAAAAGATTGTCCTGTCTTCAGGAACCTCACAGTATTCAGCAAATTTGGATCCCTTCAGTCGAGGCTAAATAAGCCCTGGCAGCACTGTGAGCTTGCATATAAGCTGGTGAAGGAATCCCCTGGTTTCTTTTGGCTCTTTTAAAAAAAAAACAATGTTGATAGCACAGCGATGTTTCCAGTTGTTGCTGAGCAGTGCTGTACAGAGCCCAGCACATTTTATTTTCTCAGCTTCTCACACTGTTGTGCCAGTGACAGGGGCTGTAGAGCACAAGGAGCTAGGAGGGGATGGAGCAAGGACAGCTGGCTTAAACTGGCCATATGATTGCATTCCATGGGATATCATGTGAAAAAAAAACAGCTTGAAAAATGGGGGGAGTTGGTTGGGTGGGCATCCACTGCTGAGGGACTGGCTGAGCATCAGTTGGCAGGTGGTGAGCTTGTGCAGCACTTGCTCTGCATATATTTATACTATATATGTATCTATGTATGTGTATACATAGATATTATCATAACTATTATCCTTTTTTCTTCTTCCTTTATCTTACTATACTATCTTTATATGTATACTATCTTTATCTTACTTTCTTTATCGTACTATAGTAAATAGTTTTTATCTCAACCCACAAGTACTACTTTGGATTTTTTCTAATCCTCTCCCATCCCACTGGAATGGGGTGCAGTGGGTGAACAACTGTGTGTTGTTTAGCTGCCTGCTGAGTTAAACCACAACAAGGAACCACTCTGCAGCAAAGAGCCAGGACACCTAGCAGATTGACTGGGAGCCAGCAGCGTTTCAACAGGATTGTAGCCATGGATTTAATAATGAAATACAGTGAGAGCAGTGTAGTGCTGGAGCAGCCTGCTTGATGTAGCTGTGAAGCTTCAGTCCTTGGATGTGCTCGGTTCAGCTTGCTCAGAGTCTTTGCAATTTTTCCTGCTTTGGGTGGGAAGCTGGTACGACCTTCAGAGGTTCCTGCAATCCGAATTACTTTGGGTCTGTGTATAGCTTTGTACAGTTATGCTCTGTGTGAGCTCATACCTGTGGCCTCTCAGTACGGGCAGCGCTAATTTTCTCAGTGTAAAATCGTACTGTTACAGTGCAAATTGTTCCCATCAGTGTTTCCATGGGATACCTGGCTGCTGTCTATCCTTCTTCTTGTTAGCTTTTACGAGGACGCTTGCTAAGCACGCTATGTTAATTATACAAGCTGCATTTCCAAATTGTGGGAGAAAGGTTAATTTCTGCTTTGGACTTCTTTCTTTCTCAATCAAAATGAAACATTACCGTTTTTCTTCAGGAGTGCTGCTAGGAAAGCACGTTTGGTAGGCATCAGGAATGAGTCAGTGTGGTTCTGGGATTTGTTGTGGTGAGTGACTGCTCTACTTTGTGTAGAGGCAGGATTGGACTCTGATCCTGGTGGATCCCTGCCAACCAAGGATACTCTTTGATTCTATGACCAGGTACTTAAAAGCAAATGTTTAGTTGGCTGTATACCTTAAAAACAGCATCTTACAGTATCCCTGAAAGCTTTGGAGTAATTTAATGATGTCTAATGTAAATAAAAGGCCATGTGTTCAGTGAAAAAAAAAAACAACGTTTTAATGAAATCTAATAACTGTTTGCTTTTTATAACAGGTGCATTATTTTAAAATACATTATTTGTTGTATTGCCCCAGGAGACCGGCTTTTTAAAATAAGGTTTATCTGGGTGACCGTGGCTTCAAAGCTGGAGTGAAAGTATGTTGAACAGAAGTGCCTGCTATTTAGAAAAAGGACGCTAGAGTGTAGTATAGTATTTGTAGTACTCCTGCAGCTCTGAGCTGTCAGAAAGTTCTGAGCAGGACATTAATCCGCCCACACGCTGCCTTTTTCATGTCATAGTAGGACTCAGAGTCGTCCTCAAGCTCTCTGACAACAAAGCTCAGTTTTTCTATCATCGATAACTGAAGTGAAAAGCTGTCTAGAATACTGAAGTTGAAGATTTTGTTTAATATTTTACCATTTCCTGGGAATGGTTATAAAGCTCTTAACTGTATTTGTTTTAAGCTTACACTCATTTAAGGGTAAATGGTGGAGTATTGTGGGTTTTCTTTCTAATATGAATATTTACTGTTTAAAGAAGTAATTTTGCTTATTTGAAGGCATCCACTTGTATGTTTATGCTATCTATAGGTTGGAACAGGCTTTCTGTTATGTGTTCTACCTAAATAGATTATAATTTAATTTGATTGCTGTTTTGTTATTTGTGAGAGGGAAAATACTTACCTTCATTGTTCTAAGTGATGAGATGTGGCATTGTGGAGTGGGAAATATAACTCCGTAGTTCTTCTTTTAACTTACTCCCAAATGATGTGTGGGTTCTGAGCCTGCTTTCACTTGAGGTCAGTGGCAGAATTCACCCCTGAGGTTGCTTGGTGTGAGAGTGACCTTTTCATTTAACTCTGCTTTTTACATCTGCTTTGTTTCAAGCTAGGATTCAGACATAGTTTGCTGTCTGCAGAGTAAATGCATGCCAGTGGGGTCTGTCCTTAAAACCTGTCCTTAAAATATTGTATTAAATAAGGTAATGTTACATAGGTGGGCCTGAATTTCAAATATGAGAAGAGCTATCGCATATGTGGTGATTAAGTTATTCGAAGAGTCAGCTGTGTTAATCACATGGTCTGAGGTTTTTGGAACAAGAGAATGTTGTAGAACTAACCTGGAGTAACTAACTTTAGAACAAAGTTGAAAATCTTCATAAAAGATTTGGAAAAAAACAGAAGTGTTTACTAGAAGTATTTACTCTTGCATAGACTCTTGCAAGGTTTCACATAATGAGAAGTTGTAATAATCTTTTTTTTTTAATCAGAAAAGCAACAACAATAGGTGAAGATTTTCAGTAATTTAACTTCACATAGTGTACTACGTTTAAAGAGCTTCAGCTTTGGAGTGCTGGAGGCAGCTGAAATTTACCATAAAACTGCAGATTCTTTTAAGTTGGAAGGGACCTTTAAAGGTCACCTTGTCCTCTGCGGTGAGCAGGGACACCTACAGCTCTGTCACCGTGCTCAGAGCCTGGTCCAGCCTGACCTTGAGTGTCTCCAGAAATGGAGCATCCTCTGCCAATCTGTGCAGTTTGTTCCGCCGATTCACTACCTGTATCGTAAAAAAAAACTATTTTCTCATATGCTTTCCACTCAGGTTGCTCCAAAAATAATGCATCTCATTTATTTCCATGGAAACTACAGCAGATACAACGAGCACAGCAGTACTGATGGAGCAGATTCTCAGCTACAAAACACTGTTTTTCAACACAGTCACCACCATTAGCTGTTCATTTTCGCCCATGGTGAACAAGAGCCTTGCTCATAAACATCAGCACCAGCAGAGGTGACCCACTGGCCCTGTCGCCGCTGCTGAAACACACCACCCACTGCCTCACTGTGCTGCCATCCACTGTTTGTTCTCTATAAATGTTCAGCAAGCATTGATGAATGTCAGTGGGTGCCTTTTTTTCCTCACTGAGGAATGTGATCCTGCACCTTTCCTTCATAGGCTCTTCCACATCAGGTGCAATTGTGTCAGACTGCCCCTCTGCTTCCATCTGTCGCACAGCAACAACATGGGATGGAATACTGTCATCCACCTCTACTACCATACCACCAACGTTATGTTGGCCTCTGATGTCACGGGCCAACATAATAAAATAGGAGGCATTGCTTTCAGATCAGCCCTTGTATATAGTCAAAAATCAATGTATTTTGAGTTGATCCAGCCAAGAACCCACCTTAGAACGAGTGCTACCAAAAAAAAGTGCCTGTGTCTGAAAACTCTAGATGGTGCATCAAACTGTCCAAAGGAAGAACACAAAATGCTTATTAAAAAAGAAAAGAAGATTCTCAACTAGAGTTTCGTAGAGTTGTTAGCTCAAACCTTTCTTTAGTTTCTCAGCTCTGATTTTAATTGAAGTTGCACAGACTCTGTACAGGCGGGATTTTCCAAACTCCAGCAATGGACTATTAACTACTCTTCTTCCTCGAGACATGTACATGAAAAAGGAGGGAAGTTGAAAGCAGTTATTCCACTGAAACTGAAGTTGTTGCCTTTTCTACTTACCTGCAACAGTGTTATGTACTGGGCAGGTCTGCTTTAACCTGGCCAAAGGTATTTCCATTACCTTAATTTCTTCACTAGAACTGAACATAGAAAGATGATCTTAAAGACATGCAGCAGGTCAAGAAGCCACGAAGCTATAAAACAGTACAGAGAAGCAAAGCTGGTTGTAACACAAAGTACCTGCTGTTTGATTTCCCTGCCTAAGGACTCCAAACCAAAAAGTCTGGCTGGAGTGGGACAGCTACTGCCAGGCTACACTGTACTCCTGGTCCTGGTGCCCACACATCCTCAGCCACTCCAGTTACAGCAAGCTTCGAAGCAAAAATTCCATCCACCAGGGGTTTCATATCATGGAAGAGCATTAATACACACGCAGGCAAACAGTATTGATACCTGTATTTCAGTCTCTGTGTAAAGTTAACAACAAACAATGGTTATGTAAGTCTTATTTGCATGTGTACGCATTTGCTTATACATCTTGTTCCATTTTTGTAGATGCACAGAAGCCCAGACACAGAGTCAGTATTAGCTGAGCATGTAGCCAAAGGTCCCTTTTTTGTCCAGGCTCAGAGGAGCGTGTACATGCAACAGGGGATGGTGGGCTGTAAGTATTCCAGTGCAGTACTTGCACACTGAAGGAAGGCAGTTGTCCCATGTGGGCTGACCAATGGTGCCACCGTTATGTCTCCAGGGAGGCTTGGAGGCGTGTAGCTTAGGCCTCAAAGAGTGAGTAAAGCAAATAGGAATAATGCTAATTGCTGTTCAGAGCAATCAGAAGCACCCCAGGCCACGATAGTCTAACACTAGACAGCTGACGTCTTTTATAAATACCTATGGCTCTGTATAGGTCCTTCTAGTCTGGTGTATGATTTGACTTCTTTTTACTTTTATGCTATGCATAGGGTAAAATCTCTGTCCCTGAAGCTCCATGGTAAGTGTTTTTATTGATCAGACTTCTCCATGTACCAGAATGGCATTGCGCTTGTGCAGTGTTATCACAGGGAAGGAACCCTACCATTTAAATGGTACCTTTTTCTATTTTTTTTTAGTGAGGAGTTGACCCTGATACTGCAGTAGAACCCGTGGCAGTGGAAAGTAACACCAGGGAGATGTTGCACTGAGTCCATTTACCTGCACTTGGCAGGGCTATGGGAACAAATCTATTTCTGTCGCTCTTCTCCTGGACCAGATGTGCTTGTCTCTGCTTTGAGAGTTAAAATCTCCCATTTTCAGCCTCCAAAAATGGAATGTGAACTCTCCCACCCACATTGGTACCCTTCTGTTCCTAGCTGTTGCTCACAGGCCTCACTGGAGGCATCTCTGCTTCCCCCATCCTGTAAATGCTTTTGCCTTCATTAGTTGTGCGGGTTTCAGTCTGTGCAAACCTCCACCGTCCTGGCTGGGAAAGGAGAGGAGGGCCAGCAGACCTTTAGCTGTTGTGAATTTGTCCTTGCACTCTCATTATAAATGAAGATTAGTCCAGCTGGGAGCATCTCCCAGGGAGAACCGCTGTGCTCACTGCTTGAAGTACCAGGGTACATCCATGGATACGCACCTCTGTGCTGGTCTTATGTGCATGACATGTGCTAAGACAGCTCTCACCCTTGTCATCTTACAGTACTCACCTTCTCTCTTACAGTAAACTTCTTCCATAGTATTTCTTCTTACGAATTCAGGAATGATGTTCCACTTAAATAGGCAAAATATTAAAAAAAAAAAAAAAGGGAACAAAAACAAAGTGCTGTAATGCTCCAGAAAAGAGACCTCACAGCCACTCCATTCACAATAACCATCTAAGTGGTAATTGAAGGGTTTCTTTCTGCTTATCTTCCTTAAGCTACTGAAGTGTGTTAAAACTGAATTGTGGGAAGCCGAAATCAAAGGTGTTTTCCAGTACTGCATTCACAAGTTATCAGATTGGCAATTACAGGTACAACTCAACAGCTGCACAATTAGCTTGACTTTTAACATGTGACCACTTTATGAATCAAGTGTAATGAACAACGTAGCAGCTGAGGACCATCTGTATTTACTGCTCCTCAGATAAGCCTTGGAGAAAACTTTGAAGGCCCTGTTGAAAACCATTGAAACGTGGAGATGAGGCACTTGGTGACGTGGATTAGTGGGCACGGTGGTGATGGACTAATGGTTGGACTAGATGATCTTAGAAGTGTTTTCCAAACTTAATGATTCTATGATTTATGATTTTCTATCTCACTTTTAGACTATCTCTGCCCAGAAACTAATGATCACACTAAACACCACAATAATGCACAGTCCACTGTCTTGATTCAGTTCTGCTGGGAAAGTAGACTAAGTAATTTCGAAGCTGAACATCACAATTTAGATGTGAGGAATGAAAGGAAAGCTATGAGAGCTCAGTCCATGGCTGTCTGTTGTATGTGAAGAGAGAGAATAATTTTTGAGTCCCGCCAGTGTGTCTGGTTGCTTTGTCATGAGTTTTTAGACTAGAAATGCTGAAAAACAGGTAGAAACATGTTGGATAGCTTTGAGCTGTAGTGAAATTGCTTACAGGTGAATAATACTATAAAAATAATTCTCCTTCGAATTCCTCTCCCCACCCCGGGCTTTTCCATAATATTCTGAATACTGCTGTTTTGCCTGGAGTCTGGTGCAGATTGCTTTCATTTCCAGAAATGGATGAAAACTTATAGCTGTCATTAACTAAGTCCCCCGGTGCTCTGCCCCTGCTCTTCTGTATCATCAGTGACACACATCGCACAACAAAAGAAAAACACAAAAAGCCTTTTCTGCCTAGGTGGCCCTTCCGAGAGTAAAGACAGCTTTTGTGGTGGTGGAACAGGACTGCTCTTGTTCAGAGCTGTTTCCTAAATGATTACTGGTATAGACTCATAATGTAGATTTCATGTAGGGATAAAGTGTGTGTTGTGTTTTTTTTGTGTGTGTCTCAGCACAATAACCATTATGTACCAGAGCGAGAGTACAGAAATAAGTCTTTGTGCTCCTAGGATGGGACTATAAAAGCACCCTACCCATTCAACATAATTAGGCACCTAATTGAGCACCTAAACGTTAAGTAATGTATATACATATGTATGCCATTAAATTATATTGGAAAGTATTCTGTTTGTAGTTGGGCGTGCTCTGCTCCCTCCAAATCAAATTAGAGTTAGAGTTGATGCTGTGATAATTTAAAAAAGCTTGCTTTTTGGATAATTTACTTTTTTACAACGTTAATAAAGCTAAAAAACTACCCATCAAGAACATAAGCCAGCCGCGGAAAACACAAAGAGCATATACCAAAATGAAAAGGAGACTTGGAGACTTGAAAATAAGTAAATTATAGCTGGTCAACTTTGTAATAGTAAACACCCTGAGGTCAGAAACCATCGGAAACCGATTCTGTCTGCTTATAAAAGCTGGGGAACAATGCTGCTCTTTGTATCAGAGCCACCAGTTGACTGTTTTGGTAGCTTTATGGAGTAGATTTTCGTATCCTAATCTCTCCTCAAAAGAAAGTTCAGTAATGGGGAGAATTCTCTTGCTAATGAAACCAGCCACATAATAATGGGGAGAAGCTAAGGAATCAGTCTTGGTGCAAAACGAGTGAATATTTTGATCAAAAAGAGGATGAGCTTTTATTTAGCCCTGTGGGTGCAGGCATCAAAAAGCCTGTGGGAGTGTCTGCTGCTGCTTCCAGGTTGTTAAGAAACTTCTTTCAGAAATTTTTGTTTAAATCATCTGCATGAGAAGAGAAAAAAAAAAATGGACTAAAGACAGTGGCACAGCACTGGAGAGCCTCTGACATGACTCATCAGACCTGGAAGCTAGGCTGGTTTCAGATGGGTCATAGGGAAGGCCATTGTTAGACCCCTCGGAATACTGAAGTTAATGAGTATTTAGTTATAGTTTCAAAGCCTTTAATAATTTGCTAATAAGCCAGAATATTGCAAATTTACGGAGGAGTAGCAAGAGGAAAATGCCAGCTGTGGAAATGCAAAGGAAAGAAAGACAGCAGGCTGCTGGAGCCTTGTGTCGGAAGAGTGTATGGGAATAATTCCATTTTGTCTGCTTTTTGTCCATGAGCTTTTTGGTGTAAATATTTTAAAATACTCATTTTGATCGGTACCAATTGCTTCCCCTGCTTCCCTCACTCCTAGTTCAGATTTTGGCTATTAGATAACTTTTAACTATGTTCTCATTGGTGAGGGAAGGTGGTCTCTCTATGGCAGCAGTTAGGGCTAGAGAGGCAGGGGTCTTAAATTAACACAAGCTGCAAGCTGTTAAAGACCAATTTATCCACTGTTATTGCTTTTTTACAGTGTTGCCATTTACTGGTAAGAGCTTCTCTTTATTCTTGACTATCCAGCCTATTAGTTTAATGCCAAATGATACATAGGTTACTTTATTTAAATACAGTTCTCCTGCTAGTAATTTTAACAGCTGCATGCAGTGCACCAAAAAACGTCAAATAGTTTTAGTTTTCCAGACTTCAATTAGAAATGCGGGACGTTGTTTGTTTTCTTCATGCTTGTCTACTGTGTGTTTCAGAATGAGTGAAATTATAGAAACTTGATCGTAAATGCAGCATATTTGGGATTTCTTGTGTGTATACTTTAAAATACTTTATTATCAATATTATAAATATTCTTTCAACTATGTTAATAATGTATTCTGTTATAGTATTCCGTTATTGAAACACTAACTTGGTAAAAGATGCAGTAACAGATGTGTATATTTGGGATGTGGCTGCTCCTCTTGAAGATGGTGGAAGGATTATGAGAGAGCTTTAATGCTAACCAGGCCACAGGAGGAGTCTGAACAGTGTTTTCCAAATTCAGTTTGAATGTATGACTTCCTTTCTTTCTGTTTCAGAAGCAGTAGAGATCTCAAACAGAAATTGTTTTAGGATAATGTATCATGTTTTAGTATTCTGTTTCATAAGGGAGAGTCCTTAGTGGCCCTTTTGGCCCTTTTACTTTTAAAGTAAGGCTTGGTGCAATGTATTTATGCCATTGCTGATTAATTTTATTGTTTTCCCCTCTGTTCTGTCATGTAGCCGCCCTCAGAAGGTGTGCTTGTGTCCATTCCTGCCGGTACATCCGCTAAAAATCTCCACCTGCTTGTACATAATTCAGCATCCAGCAGAGGTGAGTAAGGCTGTTGTAAGAGTTCAGCTGGAACGTTAATGCAGCGTAATGGCCTACAAGAGGAGGTAACCATGTTTTTAGCACATAGTGATTTGTCCTTTAAAATCAGAGAGTTGAGATACCAGTTCATCTTGAATTATTGTGTCTTCTGCAGTCATGCTTGACTTCTGCAGTTTTCATAAATGCGAGACATCTTTTCTTACTGAGATAGTCCTACTAGATTTGGAGGTCTGCTTGGCTTAGTGCAAACTGTTTCAGGAGGGAATCTTGATACAACACAGAGACGCTCTGTTACGAGTATGAATTAAGCAATACATCTTGGCAGAGAAGCTCATGAAGGAACCAGTGAAGCAGCAGCTTTCTTTGCAGTTTGCATTGTCTCCTGGTAGACGTACTTTTGCTTTTCAAAGATTCTGGCTGGCTTTGAAGTATGTCCTGCTTTGGACTTGTTACAATGCATCCTTTTATGTTTCTGCCCGTTTCACGATTTCAGAGATTTAATGTGCTCTTGATTTTTGATTTAGCTAATAGAGGAGTTTATATTGATGTTTTCTGTTAATGCAGTATGGTGCTGGATCACGAGGTTTAGAAGACGAACCACAGTTACACAGATCTGGAGAGGCAGTATGTTTACAAATTAGACTGTGGCATTCAGAACATGTATTCTTATGATCCAGCTGTACTTACAATAGCTCAGTCCACAAGCAGAGTCCTTGTTTTTAGTAAAAATACTGTTATGTGTTACTTTTTTGTATTGAAAGTCCTTAAGTATATGATTCAGTCACCTGCTGGAAAAAAAAAAAAAAGTAGTTCCAAAATTTGCCAGAGAACTTTGAATTGGCGTTGAATTTATTCTGCTGAAAAGTACTAGAACAAATTTACACGTTCTTTTTAGATCCCCTACACCATTACTGCATCCTTCTGAAAAGCTGTCTGCATTTTTTATTAATTAGTTTTAATTAACAGCTTTCTGTTAGAAGAGGACGCAGCTTTTTCATGGGTCTATGTTAATGGAAACAAGTGGTTAAATCAGTGCTGTACGAGTGACAAAGACAATCCATTTGAGAGGAAAAATTTAGCTATCTGACTGTAAAAGGGAACTTGGCTTGTAGGAGACAAATCCAAACAAAAACTGAAAAGCTAAGAGTATGGCTTATAATGACCTTAGTTGATCACAGGTGATTCTTTTGACATCAGAATGGCAGAGGCATACCTGCTGATGGATAAGTTCCCTTTGCTGTAGCTCTTTCTAATCACAATGCAGTCAGTCTTGAAGGCAGATAAGCCTGCTGAATGTAGTAAAAGCATCTGATCCTTTCCGCTGCCATGTCATTACAGATGTACTCTATAGTCCATTTCAAAACTGTCTCATTAAACTAACCAAATGGAGAATGTATTTCTCCTGCTGTGCATCAGTGATGACTCTCATCCTCCACCTGTTTTGTTATTTATTGCCTTTTGCAGTTTGCAGTGCAGTAAGTAGACTTCCAGCTGTGGAGAGATTATTGCATTGTGACTTATAGTCGGGCAAGAGGGTAAGGCATGAAGGTGGGAGCAGGATTTCCTGCTCCTCCACACTCCTTCAATCCAGAAGGCATGCTGTTGGATGCACTCACACAAACGTTAGGTGCTGTGAGAGTAATCTCTTAATGCATGGCAGCAAGGATTCTCTAAGATCCCAGGTCATAAATCTTACCATCTAGTGTCGGTCTTTCATAATAGGTCCATGCATTAATTCAAGTTTTATTTGTTAAGATATTTCAGCATTGCGTGTCAAAGTGCAAATGTTTTCTGGATAGTATCAATGCACTACTGTTAATTATGAGAGTAATTTAAAAATAAAGTAGATGGAAACCAAGGATCATAACCCTATCAGCAAGAGTAGTGGAATGGTGAAGAATTTATTTGTCTAGCGTAATTTCTACTATTTTCTTCTTTCCACATACATATGAACATAAACAAATGCAAACAGGTAAAACCCTTTTCTCAGCTTTTTTCTCTCCCATGCCTCCACTTGCAGACCTGACAGTCAGTGGCATAGCCAGGTGTGTACAAACCGCTGTGCAGCTTTTTCTTGCCTTTGCCTTATTGCCCATGGAGTTGTCTCCAGCAGAGCATAGGCCACTGTATACTTTTCAGAACTTGGGTGTTTGGTATAACTCAGGACAGAACCCTCAGAGCACAGCAGAAAGTGTCTGCTTAAGTTGTTCTGTTTCTCCGCCTTCTTTCTTTCCAGAATTACAAGAACTTTCATTTTTCTGCATCTGTGAAGAAAACGTGTGCATATAGTGAACTTATATATGGATCTAATGCTAGTAGTTGCTTTTGCTTGCTCATTGTAGTAGTTATTTCACGTAATATTCTTTATTGAATGATAAGAATCAAATATAATTTGCTAGTTGTTTTATGAGTTCATGAGAAAATGAAGGAATGTGTACTTACTGGCTCAAATAAATGTTCTTATTAGTTAGAACTTCCTCTTCATTGTAGAACGACAATGCAGTGTTACCAAAAAATATCATAAATTCCCATAAAAGGAAAAAAAAAGCAATCTCAAAGCAACTTCTCCAAACCTATTTGTATATATGTACTTCAGTGGTTAAGTAATGATTAAATGAAGAATTGTGTATTGCATTTATGATGCTGAGAAGAACGAAGGAGAGAATAACTATTCTCTTTCAAAGCAGAAAATGGAAAATAGCTGATATGCTAACAGGCTATATACGGAATAGCTAAACACAGACATTTTTGTGATGAAAACTTTGAATAAATGGAACCAATTTTAGAGGTACTTTTGCTTAGCTGTTCTTAAGCTCCTTTTCTCAAACAATTCTTTCCAGTTCTGAATTTTGTATTGTCTTTTTGGAAACATAGATTGGTTTTTAGATTGGAAAACTGCAACTTTTTCCCTGTGGGTAAGAGAATGTATTTATTTGGTAGAAAGGTAATTCTGAAATAATGATACGACACTAAGAGAATGATTGAATGACTTTCCCATGACTGATAAGCTTTTTACATTTTTACTTATTAGAGACAAATAATTAATTTTCTTCCAGTTCCTTTATTGCTGCTTTTTACATTCATATGAATTGGGGTGTTTTTTCATCATGATGAAATAAACACAAATATTCCTGTTCTGCCAATGATGACTTATTCAGCTTTGTCAAGATAGATTGGATCAATGGTAATTTGAAGGTTATTTTTTCCCTTACATTTCTAGCACTTCATTGACCAGGTGCTTTGATCTTCATCTGTCCCTAGGACACATCATACTGCTACTGCAGTGCAAAGCGGTGGTGGATATAGCAGGGCAACTTATTCCTTTAACTCTGTGATGTTTTATTAATACTTCACAGAGTCAGTAGGTATGGAACAGAAAAAGCAAAATTAGTGAAGGTTTTAGGCAAGAGAGATGAAAATATTAACAGAACTAATTTAAGAGCAGTCTGATAACATAAGGGCTATAGGCAGTTGCACACTGATACTTGTGGAAGGTAACAGTCACAGAAATCATAGAGCTGAACTAATCAGGGCACTACTTGTTCGTCAATACTGAATTGTTGACATATGACTCATATATATATATAAGAAAAGGATCAAACTCCCAGGTTTTTGTTAATTAATCTCATGGCTTAGGGTCTGATCTTTGGGTTTTTGTTGTCTGAATTGTAAGACCTTGAAACTGAGAATACATGAAGTGTTTTGGGTTTTTGTAATCCTAATGCAGTCTCTAGTGTGTAGGCTTCTCTTAGGTTCAGCTAATGTACATCTTTGTTCCTCTTGTTATGAAAAATAAACTTTATTTTCATCTCTCAGCTTCAGTGTTGTTTTCACGAAATGCAAGATAAACCTTTGCTCCCTCTTCTTTGCCTGGAAACCGAAATTGACGCTTTCTCTCTACTCTTAACGTTTACTGAAGAGGTCCTAAATATTCAAGTCAATTCGCAATCCTTCTTGTCTAGATTACATTAAGTACAGAAACAAATTGCCCTGTTTAGTAAGTGGTTGGTTTGCTTCACCTGGCAGTTCTTCTCTCTTCTGAAGCAGGCATTCCCTGGCCCAGCATAGCCATCTTGCATGCTCTTTGACAGCTGGAGAGCTCTTGCTCCCCTCCCAACCATGGCAATCTTCCCCTTATCTGCAGGAAAGATGTAGGCAGACGCCTGTTCCGCACAGGATGGCAGGAGATAGAGTGCTCACAGCAGCTTCAGCGTTGTGCTGGTTACTGTGAAGTGGTAACAGAGTGAAGATATTTATGTTTTACACCCTTTTGACACACCTTGTGCTCATATTTTTAGCACTTGTCTCTGGAAACCAAGCCCTCCCCCTATTTACCAGTTTAGAGAAATTAATGCTCTAACCTGTTATATTAATGCTAATGCTGTTTTTGCCTACTTTTTGGAGATATTCCATGTAGTGTGGTTGTTTTTGTTACTGATAACCTAGCTTGAACTCTTGCTAATGGTCATAGTTTAGGACAAGATTAAATTTCATACTCTTGGTAAAAACAATAAGGTTTAAATGTATCAAACTGTTTTTTTTTGGGGGGGTAGTTACTTTACCATTGCTTATTCTGTGTGGAGGCAAAGAACTTGAAAGTAAATTGAAATACTAACAATTCACAGAAGCCCTCCTTGATTTTACTGAAACTTTTCTTTTTTACAGGAAAGTCGGGTATTGAGGACAGTGCCCCTGCTAGCAGCTTGTCTCCCTCCAGACAAATGTAAAATTTTGGTTGGCCGGCGTTTTAGTGAAGACAGGTGAGCAGGATTGCTTATGCCTTTTTTTTCTGGGTTGCTGTAAATTATGAAGATATTTCTTTCAGTATTTTTATTAATAGCAAGCGGCATTGTTAATTTTTATTTCTAGTGTGCACATTCACTTTTGGCATAAGCCTTTGATTTCCATCGGAATTTGGTGTGATGGTCTGAAACATTTGATATATCTTCCTCTGCTTTGTAGCTTTTACTATCTTGTTTATCAAGATGCGGTAGCACAATATTTTCTCTCTCGTAATGGGCTACTTTCCTTCCTTCTTCAGTTTTCTCTTTATTTGTGCCATGTCACCAGTATTTCAAGTAGAAATATGGCTAGTTCTTTCCTTGCTCTTTCAGTAAATTGCAATGCATTGAGTTTGTCAGGTCATCTTCCTTCAGCTGTGGTGCTCCTGGAGGGTTCTAGTGTTTACTCTGCTACTCTTAGAATATTTTTTGCAGTTCTTTCCTGATCTGTTACTTAGTTTATCTTCCTGCATTTCTTTCCCTATTTGCTTTGTTTGACAATCCACTTGATGGTGTTCAAATACAAGTAACGTTTTGTATTTATGTGTGCAAAATTGTACATGAGAAGGCAGTCCAGAGGTGAAAGCTTCTTAGAGAATGTATTTTCTTCAAATGCTCTTCTTTTTCTCTTGTAATTAATTGTATGAAATCACAGCTCTCAGATCTTTTTTTTTTTTTTTAATTTTTTTTTTTTTTTAGTACCCTGAGATTTTGGACAATATTGGTCTCCTAGGTAATGTCTTTCATCTTCATTAGATGGAGCTAAGTCTTAGAAACCAGTTCTTGGAACAAATGCTAATGACATTTTACTGCGTACATTTTTAATAAATGCAAACAAAAATCATGAATGCTGATGAAGGAAATTAATTCTAAAATTGAGTTTAATCTTTGGAGAAAACTTTTTGTAGAGTTCACTGAACAAAAACATCAGAAGGTGATTCAGAATGCTGCTCCCACGCTTTTGTGCTGCTTGTATAGTAAGTAAAGCATGTTAGAAATATATTACTTTTCTATTAGTCTTCTATGATAATAACAATAATAATTATCTAAGAAGTTCCAGGCCACAGGGAAATTGTTCTCTCTTCCCATTAAACCTGAAAATGAAGCAGCTTTTCATACTGTTGTGCGCAGAGTGGAACACCATCAATGCAGTCTTATTTCTGGTGAATATACTTAGAAATTTTTTTAGAAGTGATGATTGCAGTTTTAAAGCTTCTTCAAGTTTGAATGCAGAGATTTCTCTAACATAAGGGATCCTGTTTGGGTCAAAATCAGTTGTGGAACTGATTGATCTCAACCCCCAAACAGTGTAAACAGATTCACAGTTACATTGTCCCTATAAGAAGGCTGCTTCATGCCATCAAATATTCTGAAGTTGGTGACTGAAATTAAAGTTTTCTTGAGATTAATTTGAATGTTGGCGATTTAATTTACCCCGCTTCTAGGCTAAAAGTAATTAGGAAGAATCTGCAATATGCCAGTTGTGTGAATGTAAGTGAGTGAGACTGCGGAAGTCTGGAATGCTCAGTCATCAAGTTCATAGAATCACAGAATTGTTTTGTGTTGGAAGGGACCATTAAAGATCATCTAGTCCAACTCCCCTGCAATGAACAGGGACACCTCCAGCACAGTCAGGTGCTCAGAGCCTGGTCCAGCCAGATACAAGGATAGTTTTGTCATGACAGACACTGCTAAAGAGTCTCTCTTCTTTCTTACAACCCCCTTTAGATAATGAAAAGCCACTGTAATGTCTCCGCAGAGCCTTCTCTTCTCCATGCTGAACAGCCCCAGCTTTCTCAGCCTGTTGTTGTAGGCTCAGCCTGTCCTCATAGAAGTTCATTCTCTTCTTCCTGGGAACTATATTCCATTTTTAGAACATACCATTTCTACATTTCTTTTGTTTTTCTTAGCTCTGTATGCAGCTTTTCGTTCTTTCATTCCATATTCCTTACTTTTAAGTAGCACTAGTTGCTGGAATATCTGGCAAAAGTATCGTATCAATGTAGCTTTGTATTTTAGCATCCTGTCAGGCCTGGATACTGGGTGATGTGCTAGAGAGCTCATGGTAATGGAAGTTCCTTCCTTGCTGTAGTATGTTCTAGGAGTGGGTGTTAGCAGACGTGGGTAGAAACTTTGCAGTGTTTATAGTGAATGAGGAGGGCTGTACTGATTCCTGCTTGTTTTAAGGGTGAAAATCTCTGCTAACAGGGCTCTTAAAAACTCAAAATATGAGCTGAACTGCTGCAATCTATGGCATATTAAGCAAAACCTTTTTTTTCCCCCCTACTTAACAGCCACACTGTTTGTAAGTAACTTGTTCGTTGCTATATAAGTTCCTTAATCAACCTTGCCCCACATGGATGTATGCTTCTTTCTTATTCTGAGTGAGGAAAGAAATCATTAATGTGTGCCTATTGATGGATTTTACACGTTATTGTTTTGAAGCATATTAAAGCCTTACTTTTGCTTCTTTTAAAGTTCTGCTTTGATGCTTACATTCTCTGCAGCTTCCACCAGAAATGCGTAGGTTGGAAGGGAATAGAAACAATTTCAGTGTGAATCCGCACTTGTGCTGATCTTGCACGTAAACTGCCTACGGAGAGAGGAATAATATGGTGCACACATTCTTCTGCATTGATGTAGAAGCAGTATCATGCAGTAAGTATGGGAAATCATGCAATAAATTTGGGAAAGCTGCATCTATGGTGGTTTTCCATACTTTTGCAAAGTATCAGAATAACATGATAGTGTACATACTTGTATTATCACAGGATCTAGCATCTCTTGGCAACAGCTCTGAAAATTTAGAATGCTTTAGGCTGGCCTGTTAGGATATAAATAACTTTTGGTTTTGAGTAAAGATTCAGCCATACACACCTTTGAAATCTCCATCACTACAGCTCTAGCAGTGGCATCCATGCTAGTAAACCCATGATTGCTAATCTGTAGCTGTCTGCTTTCAGCAAGAACAAGCATACCAGCTAAGCTCTTTCAGTCTTAGTGCCCCCCTCTTGAAGGGGAAAAGAAACCTGTTATCCACACGTATGTAGGTTATTTTTCCTGTTTTGCCCTAACTGTATAAAATTTTATGTTTCCTATTGTTTGTACTCAGCATCCAAAACCAGTGAGAAACACAGAGGATTTTGTAAGAAACTTCACATAGAATTGGATACAATAGGGTAACTGGAATGATTTGAAAGCTTGAAGTTTTGGCTTCTGAAGTTTATGACAATAACATTGAAAATTAAGTTTTTTAATTCTTGTGTTATAATGTGCATGTGGAGTGGGGGGAGAGGTTGACTGGTTGGATGAAAGACTAAACACAAAGTACAGCTTTCTAGTATTTACTGAAGTTCAACCTTCTCATCTAGCTTTTGCTCTGGTTGATAACTGGTACACAAATTATTCAGGTTACGCTTACCTTATTTTTGACTGACCTATACTGCAGACAAATTAAGAACCAACTTTTGCTAGGTCTTTCCAGAAGGAAACGGGTAATCAATTTTTGTAAGTTGAGATCTTTAACATGCAGTTGACACAGCAATGGGAAAGGTGATAAGTGATCACTCAAGTTATTTTTAAGTGCTGTCTTTTTCCCCGTCTTGTCCGTCCTTCTTACAACCTGGGATTTTAATTCTGGTGAAAGAATTTGTTGTTTATGTGCTGACTTGAGTGATTAGATGACATTACAGAATTGAATGACAAGTTCTGTTGATTATCTATCTTGTTCTTTTTTCCAACTGCACAGACTTCTGAACTTTTTAAGGAAGATGGGTTAGTGTCACTGCCATATAGGAGATTTACGTAAAGGGCTAAAATACTTATTTGTACATCTGACATGCTTCACCTGTACAGATGTTGAGCCTGTTAAATGTAAGCACCTTGTAAGTAAGGACTCTGCTTGCTCTAAATGAAAGTTGAGAAAATTTCAGTACAAGCTTCCTTCCTTGCACAAGGTCAAGCAGATTCCATGGAAACCAAATTTTTTTTACCATGATGTGACCAAGTAACATTCGCTGAAACACTACAGTGTTGATAGTAAGGGTTGATTAACCAGTAGTAAGTTAATTAGTAAGTTGATTAGCCAGACCTGCCAAAACAGCGTGGAGAACTCTGGTTAATTTCTAGATTGCCAATAGTTCCAGTTATTTTCATTCATTTCTGTTACGAGGCTGATAGTTTTGTATTATTAATGCTGCAAAACACAGGCGTATGTGAATCAGTTATAATGTTGACAAAATGCATTTTATCAGCACATTTGATAAGAGACTATTTTAACTCTCTGTACCTTAGATTTTCAAATCTCATCGAAATGAAAGTGTGAAAGTTACTTTATATTGGTATCTTGATGTTTTTACTCTGTGTTTATAAAATAAATGGATTTTTAACAGTTTGTAGTAATTGTAATGTAACATAATCACTCGTATTGGGAATGTTAGGAAAATGTTTATATGACTTTTTAACTGTTGTATCCATTTTAATTTGCATATTTCCAGCTTTGAAAGACTGCTTTTCTCATAATTGTAAGATGCTGTTCGCTTCACATCTTCTTTTTTTATATTTTTTATTTTACAAAACAGTGTATTTTCTTATTGACTTTGACACTTGGCATTCATGTAGTTCTTTTTCAGCTTGTCAGTACTCAAATATACACTACTTAACCTATAATCATAGAATTCCAGAATCATAGAATGGTTTAGGTTGGAAGGGACCTTAAAGCCCATCTAGTTCCAATCCCACTGCCATGGGTAGGGTTGCCACCTGCTAGATCAGGCTGCCCAAGGGCCCCATCCAGCCCGGCCTTGAACACCTCTTGGCATGAGAAATCCACAGCTTTTCTGGGCAACCTGTTCCAGTGCCTCACACCCCTCTGAATAAAAAATTTCTACGTATCATCTAACCTAAATCTCCCCTCTTTTAGTTTAAAGCCATTCCCCCTTGTCCTGTCATGATTGGACCATATAGAAAGGTGGTCTCACTGCTGTTTATAAGCTCCCTTCATCTACAGGAGGGCTGCAATGAGGACTTCCCGGGGCCTTCTTTCTTCCAAGTTAAACAAGCCCAGCTTCCTCAATATTTCTTGATAGCAGAGGTCCTACAGCCCTCTGATTATCTTCATGGTCTTCCTCTGGGGACATTAGAGTTATGTAAATGTACTGTGGTTTCCAACTCCTCCGGTGTATTTCCCGTGCTGCATTCATTGGTGTAGAGGCACTTCAGTTGGGCTACCCACTGCATTATCTCCATGGAGGAGGCCTCCCAGATTTCTCTGGGACAAATCTGAGGTTTTCCCCTGCAGGTTCCTGAAGTGACAGCATTCCCCGACTCTTCTCTTTCACTCAGAAGTGCATTCACTTTTAAAGCTCAGTCAATTGACCCAGCCAGCTTGCTGCCCACTGTGTTCATGCCCCTCCTGGTCAGCTGCACCCCATCCAACAACAGTACACTCAGTCTCTCTAATGTGTGTCCAAGATTTCAGTATCTGAAACCTTGAGTGTGACACCATCCATGCAGCCAGTTCTTTAGCTGGTTCATTCTCCTTCTGTGTAGTTCCCAGTCTACAACTGGGAGGACTGTGGAGAATACTCCCTGCTGCTCCCAGGTGAGAAGAAAGTGATCCACCTTGTACCCTTCTTGTAAACCCCACATGTGCAATCTTCCATGCAGTTGTGCAAACTTGGCCTTTCTTGTCAGGTTCATGTTAAAAACAGAAGATGTTTTTAGTCTTTTATTTTTGTTTTGATTCTTTACTTTTTCTAGCAGCACAAATCCAGCACAAATCCTCTTCTACTATTATTACATCTGATTGTTTTACAAAACCCTTATTATCTTCACTAGCTGCTACCTATCCAAACCCTTCATGTTTGACCCTACCATTTCTAGGTAATTACTTAGTTGGTGGTATCTCAAATTCTTAAGCATTTCGTAGGGTTAACTTTTGGTTCATAGTGCTTCAAAAACTATTTCTATTGTATTGATATCGCTGTTTTAATGCTTCTTCTTATAGAAGTTATATGTAATCTTTCAAACTCAATATTCTCTTTGATTTCTGCATGCTCCAGACTTCCTCTGAGTACTGTTAAGCAGCTTCCTCCTTTCTGCTGTTACTCAGTCCTCAGATAGTTGCCAGTTTATCAGTGTTCATGATGGAGATTATCAGTCCCAAAGTTGTTTTCAGTTTTCCACTTGTACAACTGACCTCTTTGACCACGATAGATTTTATTTTCTTTGCTCATCTTATTTTCTCCTTCTTCTGTTCTGCTGCCTTTGCAGTTAACAGTTGGGTATGTTCATCTAAATCAGCCCAGTGTATTTTGCAACCAACTTTGTTACCACTCTTGTTTTATTTCTTGAAACAGGCTGACGCTTTTCCATTTATTTTGCTGTTTTTCCTCACTACTGATGATTTTTCTTAGGTAAAGTTGACAGCGTAATAGTGTGGCTTTTATTCTTGCTTTTTTTGTCTTTCCTCTATTCTGCGAAAGTTATTTGTTTTGCCCCTCCCTTTTTTTTCTAGCTATTGTATTTGACATAGCAGCACTGTAGCTTCTGATTTTTTTGCCCTAGACTTGCCTTCTCTTTTACCCTTTTTTCAAATATTTATTTTCATTTTGGAATATATTTTTTGTTTTTAATATTTTTGCACGATTTACTCTCCATCCCTGTATTACCATGTTGACTTCAAAATTCTGTTCTCTGGTTTGGTTTTCCATACTGATTTCTCAGGTGGCCGTTTCCTTTCTCTGCATCTGATTTTCTCTGATTATAGTCATATCATACCCAAATATGGAAAACTTGCAAATCTCATTTGGAACAGAATAAGAGGTCATAATTTTCTGACATGTTCTGGTGACTGCTAAGCTTGAGATTGAAATTCTTGTCTTGACTTTCACGTGTTGCAAATAATATAGCATGCTTTTCTTTGACCCCGACAAATAGAAATCTTTTCCCATGGAAGTCTGTTGAAAATCCTACGGACCAGCTGTTTTCTTAGCTTATTGAACTACTTCGTCCTGATTGTTTGACAAGTCAGGATGCTATCTCCTGTTGTCAGACTGAAAATAAGCTTGTTGTTTTTACAGCTTTTCTTTGTCTGATGTCCTGTCATCCCATTCACTCTACAAATGTGTCCTCACACCTCCTTTCACCTAAAGATGACTGTTTCTTTTTGATTATGTTTCCGATTTGTTCCATATATCTATTCAGACTTGTTTTTCCTTTTTCCTGGAAACATTTGCGAGGGTAATTAGCCTCTGCTTCATCTGTCCAAAAAAATCCATTAGCCGTAAATTTTATTACGTGCATATAGAATCATATCAAGCTCCTGATAAAGTATTTGATGTTTCTGATTTCCATTATTATTATTATAGGTTTCTTATTCCCTTCTTTAATCCGTTTTGCATCAAGTTTGTTAATCCCTTGATAGGGTTTTAGCTCACTTCGGTTTCGCTTTTACAATTTCTCAGAGGTCTAGTCTCAAAAGGTAAGAATTTTCATTGCTTGAATACTGCAGATTATTGCAATAGAATTTGTACCTGCAGCTTGCAAGTGCTTTTGTACTGTGTATGTATTTGCTATGCTAATTTACAAGGTAGTTTTTTCAGTATATCATGTTTGAGGTTTTTTAGGTATGTTAGTGTGTGATTACACATGCAGTAACGAATATTTCCTGAATCAAATCTGATCAGCATCATAGTACTATGGGAACACTGAATGTCTATTCTTTTCTTTCTGCCTCTACTTAACTAGTTAAAATTGTGTTTATACATTATAACTCCTTAAAAACAAGTGGTATGCAAAGGATGACACTTGCAAAATATTTTGCTGGATTTATTTGAATAATAGCCTGTAACAGAGGGCATAGGAATTTTCTCAAATACCCTGAAGTTCTGACTTGGGAACTACTAGCAGTAAGTTGAAGTGTATGCAGTCATCTTTTGGTGAAGCTCACTTCTTGTGAGGTACATTTGCTCTGAGACGACTCCAGAAAACAAAGACTATCAGACTCCAAGTGGATTGGTAAGGCTGTGTGGTAGCAATGATTAAGGAGATAAAATGGAACCGTGATACCCATTTGTTCAAATGCTGGCACACTTGAAGACTAAATCCAAAGGTCTCTGTGAAATATGTTCAGTAATAAGCTAGCTTTACAAGATCTAAATTTCAGGCCCTGCACAGAGAAAATGTATATGTAAACTGCCATGTTGCTACTGCTTTTGAATTTCATTTAATACTTCATCACTCTTTAGGAGGAGTGATTTTGACCTGTTTTTTCTTTTTCATTTGTTTACTCAAAAGTTAGTCTCCTCATCTTAAACCTCTCTCTGCAAATAGTCACACTTCCATAGTTTGCAAATTCTGTGCACTGAGATAAAATTATATACTGTAATCAATGATCACTAACAGGAAAACCAATTCAAATATCTCTGCCTCCACCACCTTGTTGTTCACGATATGAAGCAATTGCATGTTTATTTGCATTGCTCTCTGAAATCAAACTACAGAAATCTCCAGTATGTTCTGTACTGCACAGGTGCTTGGTCTGCTACAGTGCAGTAATTTTGGCCAGGAATGGATTGGGCCTCTTCAAACAGTAATAAAGTAATAAAACACAACTTCTATCAATTTTATAAAGCTGTTTCTTTTAATTACATGCTGTAGATATGGTACTTTTGTCATGCTTGTTGACAAATAAAACTACTCCTGCAGAATCAAATAGAAGCTAATGAAGACCTACCACTTACCAAATAATTTAAAGCTATTTGTAAGACATGGTTCTTTTTTCATTCAAGTAGACTTTCTTATTAGGCTTTTTTCATGTGCTTCAGTGCACGTGAAAAAAACTAAACTAAATTTGCAGCTTCTTTTCTTAACCATCAAGTAGATGCAGCTAGAAATGTTATATTATTGCTAATTTACTTGTGAAACTGTACTTGACCGTATCAAATTTCAGATTCTTCAGTCTAGTTTGGATAATGCTTTTTCTAGGTACTTTGCCTTGAATGTTGCAAGCCTTCAGCTTGGCAGCCAGTACATAGCTGTTCCACTCTGCTGCTCCTTCCCCTTCACCCGCTTCCCCTGCTCCACCACAGGCTCTCTGTGGGCTGCAGGACGTGAACATAATGACCAATGCCCATGTCTCTCCAGTTTTGTAATAATGATGTAATGGTCCTTGTTAACCTTTACAGAATGATTCCTCTGGGCCTATCCCAGCAAAAAACGTAGTGAATTAGGGACAAAGTTTTGAACTGAACTTTTTTTTGCACAAAGAATAAAAAGCAGAAGTTATCCAGCATTAGTAATTTTTTGTTTCATTTGGAAAATCATTTGTCATGGACTCTTCATATTAATAGTGAAATAAATTGCGTTAACCCGCGTTAGAAATGAGAAACAGGCGCATAACTTTCCTGATGCAAAACTTGGAATCCTTGTAGAGAAACATTTGTGGATGCCATTTGTTTAAGGGGATGTGGCATTTCTAGTTATATTAATTGTGGCTGCCATTTAAAACACGTGCTTTTCTTCCTGGGCTTCAGTTCCAAATTTGCCTGGATATTTTTGCTGTATTTAGAAACCATGTTGTGAATACTTCTCTCTCTACAAACTTTGCTTTGTCTTCTGGTCATAGGGCTAGAATTAAGGTATGGTATGACCTTTTCCTGTCATTCCAGGACTGTAGGTTTAGAAATGTTCTTTTCTTTCCTTTTCCCTTTTCCCTTTTCCCTTTTCCCTTTTCCCTTTTCCCTTTTCCCTTTTCCCTTTTCCCTTTTCCCTTTTCCCTT